>NC_084987.1:1921103-2228651 GCF_963691925.1 Scomber scombrus | reverse complement strand
GCCAGAAGAGCCAAGCTGAGAGGAGAGAGAAGAGAGGGAAGAGAGAGAGAGAGAGAAGAGAGAGAGAGAGATGAGAGGAGAGGAGAGAGAGAGGAGAGAGAGAGAGAAGAGAGGAAGAGAGAGAGAAAAAAGAGAGAGAGAAGAGAGAGAGAAGAGAGAGAGAGGAGAGAGAGAGAAGAGAGAGAAGAGAGAGAGAAAAAAGAGAGAGAGAAGAGAGAGAGAAGAGAGGAGAGAGAGAGAAGAGAGAAAGAGAAGAGAGAGAGAAGAGAGAGAGAGGAGAG
Source organism: Scomber scombrus (assembly GCF_963691925.1). Classification (NCBI taxonomy): domain Eukaryota; kingdom Metazoa; phylum Chordata; class Actinopteri; order Scombriformes; family Scombridae; genus Scomber; species Scomber scombrus. Next base: position 2,228,370 of record NC_084987.1, on the reverse strand, counting down.
AGAGAGAAGAGAGAGAAGAGAGAGAAGAGAGAGAGAAAAAGAGAGAGAGAAGAGAGAGAGAGAGGAGAGAGAGAGAGAGGAGAGAGAGAAGAGAAGAGAGGAGAGAGAAGAGAGAGAGAGAGAGAGAAGAGAGAGAGAGAGAGAGAAGAGAGGAGAGAGAGAAGAGAGAGAGAAGAGAGGAGAGAGAGAGAAGAGAGGAGAGAGAGAAGAGAGAGAGAAGAGAGAAGAGAGAGAGAAGAGAGGAGAGAGAGAGAAGAGGAGAGGAGAGAAGAGGAGAGAGAGAGAGAAGAGGAGAGAGAGAGAAGAGAGAGAAGAGAGGAGGGAGAGGGAGACGTTAAAAACACACACTGAGAAACACACACACACACATTCCTGTTTTTACTACCTCGTGGGGACCCCTGACTGGGTTCCAGCCTTTTAAAGGGTCTAGAGACGTAATTTTAACTCCTAAATTCATCACAATTCTGTTTGAACAAAAAATGACTTGAAATATCAATAACTCACATACATTGAAACCTGAATTTTGCCCCCCTCGTTGGGACCCGTAATGCTAACGCCTGTTAGCAAACAATTGACATCACTGTTAGCCACAGTACAATTCATATTCCCTGACCCTAACCATTAAACACTGCATCTAATAATCCAGTTAGCCAGGGGGCTAATCGCTAAGCTAATATGCTAATACAAGGCTAATATGCTAATATACACACTTAGTCAGGAAAAGGTGCCCACAGGGGAAATTCGTACACTGCAGTACCGTGTGTGACCTCTGGGGTTCACACAGGAGAACCAACCCTGTGGGTAAAACTGCACCAGCCAATCAGGAGGCTGTTTGCTATTGATTCCAATGCTCGGTCCCCACGGGTTAATAATAGGTCAGGTTGCGGTCCCCGCCAGGATAGAACAACGCGCGCGACACACACACACACACACACACACACACACACACACACACACACACACAACACACACACACACACACACACACACACACACACACACACACACACACACACACACACACTCATATAGTTCAGTGTGGAGTTTGTTTACATTCTACAGCCTTTAAATCTGTTTATAATACTGATGAATCTATCTATCTATCTATCTATAGATAGATAGATAGATAGATAGATAGATAGATGGATAGATAGATAGATAGATAGATAGATGGATAGATAGATAGATAGATAGATAGATAGATAGGGCTCAATGTGTTTTAGTTTAAATTTAAAAGGTTAAAATGTGAAAATAAAAGTATGAATAACTTTTTGTGGACCAGAATCAAATTTCTGCTTTTCATGTTCTTCATGTTCCTCACCTGTTCTCCGCGGCTTGTTTCTTACAGTACTGAATGTATATAATAAAACATAACTCTGTGTGCTGAGGACGTGCGGAGCGTCTCACCTGCAGGTTCCTGGATGTGATGCATCAGGTAAAGCAGACAGAAGAACAGCTCGTTCCCCGCACACATGACGAACAGAACCGGCTGCAGGAGACAAAACACGTCAACACAGAACCTTTAAAGTGACATCATGATATTAGCATCAGGTCACGATGACGTCACACGAAGTTAAGACCCTAAAAAAACCAAACAGAGAAAACTTTCATCTGTTAAAACCTTAAAACCTTAAAATGAGCTTCAGGCTTTTCTGGCTCTAGTTTAAGAAGCTGAACACTTTAACCCTCCTGTTGTCCTCGAGTCAAGGAAGGAATGAAGGAAAGGAGGGAGGAAGGAAGAAGGAAGAAGGAAGGAAAGGAGGGAGGAAGGAATGATGGAAGGGAGGGAGGAAGGAAGGGAGGGAAGGAAGAAGGAATGATGGAAGGGAGGAAGGAGGGAAGGAAAGGAGGGGAGGAAGGAAGAAGGAAGGAAAGGAGGGAGGAAGGAAGGGAGGAAGGAAGAAGGGAAGGGAGGGAGGAAGGAAGGAAAGGAGGGAGGAGGGAAGGGAGGAAGGAGGGAGGAAGGAAGAAGGAAGGAAAGGAGGGAGGAAGGAAGGGAGGAAGGAAGAAGGGAAGGGAGGGAGGAAGGAAGGAAAGGAGGGAGGAAGAAAGGAATGATGGAAGGGAGGAAAGAGGGAAGGAAAGGAGGGAGGAAGGAAGAAAGAAGGAAAGGAGGGAGGAAGGAAGGGAGAAGGAAGGATGGAAGGGAGGAAGAAGGAAGGAAAGGAGGGAGGAAGGAAGATAGGAAGAAGGAAGGAAAGGAGGGAGGAAGGAAGGGATGAAGGAAGAAGGGAAGGAGGAAGTGAAGGAAGGAAGGGAGGGAGGGAGGAAGGAAGAAGGAAGGATGGAAGGGAGGAAGGAAGGACGAAAGGAAAGAAGGACAGGAAAGAAGGACAGGAAAGAAGGAAGATAGGGGGGGAAGGAAAGAAAGAGAAGGAGGGAGGAAGGAAGGACAGAAGGAAGGATAGAAGGAAGGGAAGAAACACCTGACCTTTGAGGTGTAGTAGAGTCGGAGGATCGGGTTTCCGGAGAGGTCGATGGTCTTGTGACTGGCCGATCCTTTAATGGTGGAGCTGAGAGAAAGAAAAGAAAAGAAAAGAAAAGAAAAGAAAAGAAATGAAGCAGCAGATAAACATCATTCATCAGTTAGTCAGTAAATCAGGATGCTGCATTTTTAACTTTTTATCATTCAGAGTTCAGCGGCTTCACTCCTTTAACCTCCGTGTCGTCCTCCCGGGTCAAATTGACCCCGTCTGTTTTGACTGTTCCTCCCTTCCTTCCTTCTTTCCTACCTTCCGTCTGTCCTTCCTTCCTACCTCCATCTCTCTTTCTTTCCTTCCTCTCTCTTTCCTCCCTTCCTTCTTTCCTTCCTCCCTCCTTCTTTCCTTCCTCTTTCCCCCCCTTCCTTCTTTCCTCTGTCCTCCTTTCCTTCCTTCCTCCCTCCCTCCCTCCTACCTTCCTTCCTTCTTTTCCTTCCTCCATCTCCTTTCTTCCTTCCGTCTTTCCTTCCTTCCTTCTCTCTCTTTCTTTCCTCATCCCTATCTTCTCCCCTTCCTTCTTTCCTTCCTTCCTCTTTTCCTTTCTTCCTTCCTTCCTTCCTTCCTCCCTCCTACCATCCTTCTTTCCTCAGTCTTTCCTCCCTTTCCTTACCTTCCTTCCTTGCCTCCTTCCTCCCTCCTTTTCTTTCTTCTTCCTCCCTTCCGTCTGTCCTTTCCTTCCTACCTCCTTCTCTCGTTCTTTCCTTCCTCTCTCTTCCTCCCTTCCTTCTTTCCTTCCTCTTTCCCTCCTTCCTTCTTTCCCCCCTTCCTTCTTTCCTTCCTTCCTCCCTCCCTCCTACCTTCCTTCTTTCCTTCCTCCATCTCCCTTTCTTCCTTCCTTCCTTTCTTCCTTCCTTCTCTCTTTCTTTCCTCATCCCTATCTTCTCCCCTTCCTTCTTTCCTTCCTTCTCTTTTCCTTTCTTCTTTCCTCCCTTTCCTTACCTTCCTTCCTTGCCTCCTTCCTCCCTCCTTTTCTTTCTTCTTCCTCCCTTCCGTCTGTCCTTCCTTCCTACCTCCTTCTCTCTTTCTTTCCTTCCTCTCTCTTTCCTCCCTTCCTTCTTTCCTTCCTCCCTTCCTTCCTCTTTCCCCCTTCCTTCTTTCCTCTGTCCTTCTTTCCTTCCTTCCTCCCTCCCTCCTACCTTCCTTCTTTCCTTCCTCCATCTCCCTTTCTTCCTTCCTTCTTTCCTTCCTTCCTTCCTTCTCTCTTTCTTTCCTCATCCCTATCTTCTCCCCTTCCTTCTTTCCTTCCTTCCTCTTTTCCTTTCTTCCTTCCTTCTTTCCTTCCTTCCTTCCTCCCTCCCTCCTACCATCCTTCTTTCCTCAGTCTTTCCTCCCTTTCCTTACCTTCCTTCCTTGCCTCCTTCCTCCCTCCTTTTCTTTCTTCTTCCTCCCTTCCGTCTGTCCTTCCTTCCTACCTCCTTCTCTCTTTCTTTCCTTCCTCTCTCTTTCCTCCGTTCCTTCTTTCCTTCCTCCCTTCCTTCCTCTTTCCCCCCTTCCTTCTTTCCTCTGTCCTTCTTTCCTTCCTTCCTCCCTCCCTCCTACCTTCCTTCTTTCCTTCCTCCATCTCCCTTTCTTCCTTCCTTCTTTCCTTCCTTCCTTCCTTCTCTCTTTCATTTCTCATCCCTATCTTCTCCCCTTCCTTCTTTCCTTCCTCTTTTCCTTTCTCCCTCCTTCCTTCCTTCCTTCCTTCCTCCCTCCCTCCCTCCCTCCCTCCCTCCCTCCCTCCCTCCCTCCCTCCTACCTTCCTTCTTTCCTCAGTCTTTCCTCCCTTTCCTTTCCTTCCTTCCTTCCTTTCCTCCATCCTTTTCTTCCTTCTTCCTCCCTTCCCTCCTCCTTTCCATCCTTTCCTTCCTTCTTCCTCCCTTCCTTCCTTGACTAGAGGACAACAGGAGGGTTAATACAGATGTTGACTCACCTGTGCAGGTGCAGCCAGTGGCTGGCGATGTCCACACACATGCTGATCTGGAACAGGAAGGTGTATGAAGGGTAGAGCAGCGACAGGTTGACCAGCAGACACATGGTGGCGCAGCGGTCCGTCAGCATGTCCATCATCGCTCCGAATTTAGTGGCTTCAAGAGAAAAGGAGAGTCAGAGTCCGTCTTTATCAGCAGGAAGTAACGCTGAACTGAAGGTTATTGTTCTATCTCTGATCATCATGTTAATATGTTGTATAATAAAATATATCAAAGTGTTGTCAACAGGTCGACTGTAACCTGGTTAATTAACACAGAGAAACTCTTTAACCTTCCTGTCGGCCTCCAGGGTCAAATTGACCCCGTCTGTTTGACTGTTCCTTCTTTCCTCCCTTCCTTCCTTCAGTTTGTCCTTCCTTCCATCGTCTTTCCTCCCTCCTTCTCTCTTTCTTTCCTTCCTCTGTCTTTCTTCCTTCCTTCTGTCCTTCCTTCCTTCCTTATTTCCTTTCCTTCCTCCTTTCCTTATTTCCTTTCCTTCCTCCATTCCTCCTTCTTTCCTTCCCTCCTTCCTTCCCTTCCTCCCTCCCTCTTTCTCTTTCTTTCCTCCCCATCCCTTCCTTCCTCCATCCTTCCTTCCTCCCTTCCTTCTTTCCTTTCCTCCCTCCCTCCCTCCTTTCCTTCATCCCTCCCTCCCTCCCTCCTTCCTCCTTTCCTTCTTCCTTCCTTCATCCTTCCTTCCTCCCTCCCTTCCTCCCTCCTTTCCTCCCTGCCTCCCTCCCTCCCTCCCTCCCTCCTTTCCTCCCTCCTTTCCTCCCTTCCTCCCTCCCTTCCTCCCTCCCTTCCTCCCTCCTTTCCTCCCTGCCTCCCTGCCTCCCTCCCTCCCTCCCTCCCTCCTTTCCTCCCTCCTTTCCTCCCTCCTTTCCTCCCTTCCTCCCTCCCTCGAGGACAACAGGAGGGTTATCTTTAGTTCAGACGTACACTGGTTGAGCGCTCGGGCAGCGTGACCGTCGAAGGCGTCGAGCAGAGCGCTGAGCAGGTAGCAGAAGACGGCCGGCCACGGACAGCAAGGCATCAGGTAGAAGGAGAGCAGCGCTAACACCACCCGGGCGTAACCTGTAAAACACGGAGAAGCTCTGTCACACCAGCTGCTGTCAATAAAGTTTATTCTCATTATCAATTCATCTTGTTTAAAGAGTTCAGTCTAGACGCAGCTCTGCTCACTATATATATATATATATATATATATATATATATATATATATACTATATCTCAGAGGGAAATATTGTACTTTACTAGAGTACAGTTTGAGGTACTTGTACTTTACTGTAGTACAGTTTGAGGTACTTGTACTTTACTGTAGTACAGTTTGAGGTACTTGTAATTTACTGTAGTATTTCCATGTGATGCTACTTTCTACATCTCAGAGGGAAATATTGTACTTTCTACTCCACTACATTTATTTAACAGCTTTAGTTACTTTTCAGATGCAGATTTGACACAATGGATAATATAACAAGCTTTATAAATACAACACATTGTTAAAGATGAAACCAGACAGCAGTGTGTAGTCGGCTCACATTTCAGATGTCTATGAGTTGTTAACAGCTCCACCAAATACTGATTTTTCCCTCTAAACTTCTCACATGCTTTCATTTCAATAAATGTTCAAATGATCCAATATTTCAGCAAAAATCAAAGATTAGAGAAAAAGTCCAAAAACTGAAAACACATTTGCGTATCAGAACTTAGTTTTTTCTTCTTTCCTCTCCCATTAATCATCTCACCACCCCTCACATTTATCTGCTGACCCTTTGGAGGGGCCCCACCCCTAGGTTGGGAACCACTGGACTAAACTAGCTAACTGTATATAAAGTAGTGTAAACTAGCTCCACCTCCAGCAGCTACAACAGTAACATGCTGCTCTAACACTGATGCTTCACTATTAATAATCTAATGATGTCATAATAATAATATATCAGTCAGAGGACCAAACCACTACTTTACTGTAATACTGCATACTACATCACTATAATACTGCAGTACTTTTACTGTAATACTGCATACTACATCACTATAATACTGCAGTACTTTACTGTAATACTGCATACTACATCACTATAATACTGCAGTACTTTTACTGTAATACTGCATACTACATCACTCATAATACTGCAGTACTTTTACTGTAATACTGCATACTACATCACTATAATACTGCAGTACTTTACTGTAATACTGCATACTACATCACTATAATACTGCAGTACTTTTACTGTAATACTGCATACTACATCACTCATAATACTGCAGTACTTTTACTGTAATACTGCATACTACATCACTCATAATACTGCAGTACTTTTACTGTAATACTGCATACTACATCACTCATAATACTGCAGTACTTTTACTGTAATACTGCATACTACATCACTCATAATACTGCAGTACTTTACTGTAATACTGCATACTACATCACTATAATACTGCAGTACTTTTACTGTAATACTGCATACTACATCACTATAATACTGCAGTACTTTTACTGTAATACTGCATACTACATCACTATAATACTGCAGTACTTTTACTGTAATACTGCATACTACATCACTATAATACTGCAGTACTTTTACTGTAATACTGTAAATAAACACTTTGATGATAAAAAGTTGATCAGATTTTAAACTCAAACAGTAGATGACAGATTCATGATGACGTCACATTCGATTTATTGACGGTTTTTTAAGAACACCGTCTGTATGTCATCTCTCGCTCAGCTGGCTTCCGGTCGTTTCAGGCGGTAAAAACTCACCAATTAAATTAGGCACGAAGTAGAAGATGTTTTCCTCCTCCATCTCTGCTGTTTGTCGCGTTTTAACGTCTTTATTTTTACTGTTTTTGTGTTTAGTTCCCGCTCAGAGAGCAGCAGGGTTCAACCAGGAAGCTACAGCCACTAGTGAGGTTCAGCGCAGCGGTCACTTCCTGTCAGCGGCTGGTCGTCAAGCAATTGGTTTTACTTTGAAAACACACGGAGATAACTTCCGGTGGGGGAATTTTTCAGAATAAATGCGTCATATGACTTATTTAGAATTTTCATCGAATAAACAAAATAAAATAAAAATGGTTTAAAAAACAAATCAACACAATAAAATGATTTAAAAATGCCAAATAACAACATATTAACAAAATAAAATTATTATTATATTATATTATTATTAAAATATAGCTTAACATAACAAAACATAACATAACATGGTAGAATATAAAATAATATAAAATATTATAATATAAAATAACATAACAAAACATAACATAATATAATATAATATAATATAATATAATATAATATAATATAAAATATTATAATATAACATAACAAAACATAACATGATATAATATAATATAAAATATTATAACATAACATAATATAATATAATATAATATAAAATATTATAACATAACATAACATAACATAATATAATATAATATAATATAATATAACATAATATGTTGTATGTTTTTTCACACATACAGTGCCTTTTAAATATTTACTACATTACGCGTCATTCTGCTTTTATTCTTGAAACACAGTCCTATTTCCGTTTTTTTGTTTCCTGTATTTTGTCGAGCTTGACCTATAAAATTGAGCCGTGACGTAATGTGACGTAGCCCTCCGCGCCTCCCCTTTAATTCTTCCCCCAGAAACAGATTGAAAAGTTATTTTTAGTATTTTTTTAATTAATTAAAGTCCTCTGAGAAAAGAGAAATATCACAAGTATGTTAAAGTTATGACCCACAGCAGCAGCAGCACGTCTCTGTGGAGGTTTCTTATTTTAAGTGATGTACTTTAAACATAACAGTGTTTTATTATTATTTATTATGTAATAATAACATGAACATATGTTCATTAGTGCAACTTTTGGCTATTTTTATGTTGCTGTCTTAACTGAGAAAGAAACCAAAGATCAATAAAGTAGTAATTAAATATAAATAACAACAAACTACTAATATTTTTAAACATATAAACACAAATATAATATAATATAATATAATAGTCTTTATTGTCATTATACAATGTATAACTAAATGTATGAAGGCATCTCTACAGTACGTTTGGTTAAAAAGGAAAAAATATATAATAATAAAAAGCCTATAAAATAATAAAGAGTAAATAAATAAATAGCAACAATTCAATAGAAAAAACAACTTTACACTTTTATCTGATTTCTTATTATTTGAAATCATTTTTGAATGAATTTCTGTCAAATTACCTAAAAAATTCAGTTTAATATCTGATTAAATTACCAAAAAATTATTAAAATAAATAAAAAGTTATTAAAACAATAAATAAATAAATAAAAGCAAATGATGAAAAAATCTGTGAATGTGACAATGGATGGAAGGATGATAAATGGATATGTGGATGGATGGATGGATGGATGATAGATAGATGGATGGATGGATGATAGATGGATATGTGGATGGATGGATGATAGATGGATGGATGGATGATAGATGGATGATAGATGGATGGATAGATGGATGGATAATTGGATGGATGGATGGAACGAGGGATGGATGGATTTATTTGTACTTTTCATTCTTTTATTGAATCAAAGACACAAAGACGACGACTCCCAATTTTTTTTTTTGTTCGTTTATTTCTCCAAAATTATTTCGTTACTTACGTTTCTGTACATCTTATTTTTCATTTTTAACGACACTTCTTCTTCTCCTCCTCCTCCCGCCACTTTTTGCATTGAACCTGAACATTTAAGCCCCGCCCCCCCCAAACCAAACCATCCACGTCTCCATGGTGACAGACACACATCCATCCTGCTCTACACACAATCATCTTCATCATCTTCATCATCACAGCTGCTCCTCAGTTTATTGACCTGTTTGTAACACTGAAACATTTCCATCTGAACCTTTTGGACCCAAAAAAAAAACAGGAAGTAAGGAATCTCTTCTTCTTGTTCTTTTTATAACCGAGCTGAAACGATTGATCGACCCATTTATTGATCAGCTGATCGACAGAAACATGATCAACAACATTTTACTGCTTCCAGATTCTTTCACAAGTGAATATTTTGTTTTTCTGTGACAGTAAAATTAATTTTAAGTCTCATGTTGCCCTCGAGTCAAGGAAGGAAGGGAGGAAGAAGGAAGGAGGGGAAGGGAAGAAGGAAGGAAGGAAAAAAGGAGGGAGGAAAGGAAAGAAGGAAGGAAAGGAGGGAGGAAAGTAAAGAAGGAAGGGAGGAAGGAAAGAGGGAAGAAAGGACAAAGGAAAGGACAGAAGAAAGAGAGGAGGGGGGAGGAAGGAAGGAAGGAAGGGGGATGTAGGAAGGGAAGAAGGAAGGAAAGGAGGGAGGAAGGAAGGAAAGAAGGAAGGGAGGAAGAAGGAAGGAAAGGAGGGAGGAAGGAAGGAAAGAAGGAAGGGAGGAAAGGAAGGAAGGAAAGAAGGAGGGGGAGGGAAGAAGGAAGGAAGGAAAGAAAGGAGGGAGGAAAGGAAAGAAGGAAGGAAAGGACGGAGGAAAGAAGGAAGGAGGGAGGAAAGTAAAGAAGGAAGGGAGGAAGGAAGGAAGGAAGGGAAGAAAGAGAGGAGGGAGGAAGGACAGACGGAAAGGAAGGAAAGAAGGAACAGTGGAAAAGTTGTCCCTAACAGACAATTAGGATCAATTTTGTTCATTATCAGTAAATTCTCACTAAATATGATGAAAATAAATCAATAATTAAATTGATAATTAATATAAATCATTAGTTGCAGCTGTTGTTGATGTTTGGGCTTTTTTTTGTCTTCTTTAATTAATTGAATTTAATACGATTGTTGATAAAGTTTCTGTCTCCTGATTGGTCGATTCATCGTTTCACTTTTAACAAGAAAAAAAAAAAAAAAGTCTAATAATCAAAAATATGACATGAAAATAAAAATAAAGAAACTTAGCACAGATTGACCCTGATTGAGCGCTCGGGGCCGTAAACAGTTTACAGTACGATCTCGACTACGTGACATCACCGTGGCGTTACCGTGACGACCTGCAGATGTCACGTTTCTCTCTCAAACTCCAGTTTTTTTATGTGTTTTTTTTTGTTTTTTAAAGAAATCTTTACATGTGCAACACAAAAAAAACCTGGAAACTTCTCCCGACGTCATCGACCCTCCAAACAACCACTTCTCTTCTTCTTCTCTTTTCTTCTTCTATTCTTTCTTTTTTTGGCCAAAACGTGGACGAAGACTCTTCATCCTCTTCCTCCTTCTCTGCTCGCTTTTTACACTCAAGACTTAAAATCTTAAACCCAGTGCAGCTTTTTTTCTTTTTTTTTTTTATAATAATAATAATAATTAAAATTGGCAGAAATTAAAACACAATGAATTAAAAAGAAGGGAATGGTCGGCACTGAATGAAAAAACAAAACATAATAAAAAGAAAGTTGGCAATAAGAAATCTCACTGTTCAGATATATATAATCATTGAGGGATGTTTGAGGATAATCAGGAGAAAAAAACTGCAGATTATTCCTCGTAACAGAAAAATATAAAATAAAAACATTTTAAAAAGTCCAGCATGACGTCGTCCTTTACTGTAGTGCTCATCCCTCTCTTCTTCTTCTTCTTCTTCTTCTTCTTTCATCTCTCTATTTCAGCATTTGCACAAACATTTATTTTTTATTTTCTACTCTAAAGTCTTGCGCTCTTTTTTTCTTTTTTTTTTTCTTCTCCCACCTGAAAACATTCTTTCACTATCAGTGCAAATGAGGTAGCCATGACAACCAAACAGCAACAGCATCGGATCACAACGAGGTCGACTCAACGACCAGATGATTGTTAGGTTTTGTGTTTCTACCTATTCGGACTGTGTTAAATCAAATGATGAGGTGTTTAGAAAAAGAGGATTCTGGGAGTTTGATTTAATACTTATGTTTAGGTTCATTTAAAAAGAGGTAATTTTAAAGAGAAAAAGGTGAAATTTTAAAGAATTATGAAGAAAAGTAGAAAGAAAAGTGTTTAATTGGTTTGTTTCTGTGTTACATTTGATTTAATTTGCAAAAGATTATTAATTTATTTATTTTTTTGGGACAGAAAGTTTTTTTTTTTGTGTAAAATTACTTAAAAATTCACTGTTAACTACCTGAAAGGAGTTTTAAACTAAATTATAAAGAAAAGCAGGAATAAAAGGGTTAAATTGGTTTAGTTATTTTTTATATTTGACTCAATTTACAATGTTTTTTTTAACTAATTCGACTTTTTCTGTAGTTTTATGTCAAAATGATTTTTCACTAATAAACTAGAAGAAGCTGCTTTTTTATTCTCACTTTTATCTGATTTATTTTATTATTTTAACTTTTTTTTTGGACTATTTTTGGATTATATGATAAAAAAATTGCAGCTTAAATTATCAAAACAATAAAAAGCTTTAAAATAAAGTAGAACATTTGGTTTTAGTTGGTTATAATATTTGAGACTGACAGAAAATAAGTTGTTTTATGTGTCAAATATGTAGTTTGACACAATTAATTACATTTAAACTCAATTATAACAACCAACTATCTGATTTTGTATTAATATTTGAACCAAAAACTTTCTTAAATGTGACATAAAATAATAATAATAAAATAATAAAATGATGAATAATAAACTAAAGTAGCTGCTGTTCATTCTCAGCATATTTATGATGTAATATTTTCATTATTTTGTTTTTTAACACATAAAAACCAATTAAACACTTTTATCAAATCTTTCTTATTATTCGAACGACTTTCTCTGTAAAATCACCTTTAAAAATTCACCTTTTAAACGACTGTGTGAATTATTTAAAAACAAAAAAGGAGAGAAATAAAAGAAATAAAATGAAAACATGGCACCGAATGTAAGGAAAGAACGTGGGAATGCGACGCTTCACGTTTTAATACTGGCTCAAAAATAATAATGATGATAATTAAAAAGTAATAATAATAAAACTTAAAAAGTACAACGCAGCCCTGCCCAGTAGACTCTTCTCCCCCTGAGACCTTGCAAGGAATGCTGGGAAATGTAGTCCTTTTAATTTGTCCTCCTTAGTAACATTTATATTGTTTTGTTGTAGTTGGTTTTTTTGTAGTTTTTTTTCTTTAATAGCTCTATCACAGTAACATTGCGCGTATTCCCCACCTAGTGGTCAAAATTGGCAATTACATAAAAAAAAAAAAAAAAACCTTAAAAATTTAGCATTACAACATAAATATTACAACTGCAGTAGTAGTAATAATAATGATAGCATCTATTTGTCTATTACAAATTGGCGTATGACTCACGTGACAAAATAAAATCATTATTATTACTCTAACACAGTCTTAAAAGTTAGTGCTTATATTTACACTCGTAAGTACAATGCAAGTCAAAAGTGTTTCAACAGTGAACAATCTTCAACGATAAACCTGCTAAACGCTCACACAGGTATCTTTACATTTATATGCATTTATATAAATAGGTAGTGTGCATGTTTTTAAATCCATACAAATGCCGTCTGTACACAAGGGTTGTTTCCATGCACTGAATTGTACTAATCTTGTAAATGCACACACACGTACATCTTTATCAACAGATGCAGACAAGGGGAAGAAAAAAAATAAAAATAATAAGGTGGGGAAGAAGAGGAGGAGGAAGAGGAGGAGGTAAGCTGTCAGCACACACACACACACACACACACACACACACACACACACACACACACACACACACACACACACACACACACACACACACACACACACACACACACACACACACACACACACACACACACACACACACACACACACACACACACACACACACACACACACACACACACACACACACATATCCTCACTTTTTCAGCAACGTTTGAACGCAGGTTTTGTGTGTTTGTTGTTTTTTTTAGTGCTCAAAAAAATAATTCTCTCTCTCTCTTTCAGGCAGCGTCGCTTTAAAAAAGGAGCAGCCGACAATTCAGACTTTTTTTTTTATTTAGTTGTTGTCGTTTTATTTTTAGTGTTTTAACAGAAATCAGAAGAGTTTATCATCGTCTGTGTGTTCAGTAATAATCAGAAGAAATAACGTCCAAAAATATCTATTCAAGCTTCTTAAATGTGAATGTTTTCTTTCTTTTTTCTTTAGTTGCTTTATGACAGTAAACTGAGTATTATGAAGACAGTCGATGACATCATGTTGGACTTTAATGACCAAACAACTAATCAATTAAAACCTATTAAAACAATCGTTAGTTGTGTCTTTAAAAAAACAGATTCAAGTTTTCATCCTGGATAAACTCTGTTGATCATTTTCAGTTAAATTCTGAATAAATGAGGAAAATAAAACCTGTAATTAAATCAATAATTAATATAAAATCAATAGTTGGAGCTGAGATTAAACTGAGAGACTCAAACAGGAAGATATTGATCAATCTGTTGATTGTTTCTCTAATAAATTGATTATTTCTTCTGAAAAATGTCAGAAATATTAAATCTGATGTTTGGTGTTTTTGCTTCAATGATTAATTAAAAGCAGAAATGTTGATTAGAGTTTTATCTGATTAGTAATCTAACGAGGAAATGCCCCAAAATATATTCTGTTGCTTTACTTTAACCCTCCTGTTGTCCTCGAGTCAAGGGAGGAAGGGAGGAAGAAAGAAGGAAATGAGGGAGGGAGGGAGGGAGTAAGGAGGGAGGAAAGGAAGGGAGGAAGGGAAAGAAGGAAGGAAAGGAAGTAGGGAAGGACAGAGGAAAGAAGGAAGGTAGGGGGGAGAAAAGAAAGAAAGAGAGAAGGAGGGAGGGAGGAAGGAAGGGATGAAGGAAAGAAAGAAAGAGGGAAGGACAGAAAGAAAGAAAGAGGGAAGGACAGAAGGATGGAAGAAAGGGGGATGGAGGAAGGAAAGAAGGAAGGGAGGAAAGAGAGAGGAAGGAGAGAAAGAGAGAAGGAGGGAGTAAGGAGGAAGGAGGAAGGAAGGAAAGGAGGGAGGAAGGAAAGGAACTAGGGAAGGACAGAGGAAAGAAGGAAGGTAGGGGGGAGAAAAGAAAGAAAGAGAGAAGGAGGGAGGGAGGAAAGAAGGAAGGAAGGGTTGAAGGAAAGGAAGGAAGGAAAGAAAGAAAGAAAGAGGGAAGGACAGAAGGATGGAAGAAAGGGGGATGGAGGAAGGAAAGAAGGAAGGGAGGAAAGAGAGAGGAAGGAGAGAAAGAGAGAAGGATGGAGTAAGGAGGAATGAAGAAGGAAGGAAAGGAGGGAGGAAGGAAATGAAGTAGGGAAGGACAGAGGAAAGAAGGAACGAAGGAAAGAAAGAAAGAGAGAAGGACAGAAGGATGGAAGAAAAGGGGGATGGAGGAAGGAAAGAAGGAAGGGAGGAAAGAGAGAGGAAGGAAAGAAAGAGAGGAGGGAGGGAGGACAGACGGAAGGAAGGAAGGAAGGAAGGAAGGAAGGAAGGAAGGAAGGAAGGAAGGAAGGAAGGAAGGAAGGAACATAAAACAGACGGGGTAAATTTGACTGAATGTTTTTAAATGAATTCTGATTTGTTTTGTACTGAACACTCAGAGTTAATAAACTGGTTTCTCTCTTCTGGTTCCAGTTAAACCAGTTAAACCATCCAGCGTGTTTCTCTAGCAGGACTTTAAAGGGCAGTGTGGTAGATTTGTCTCGGGTCAGATGGCAGTGATTTTTGGGTGTTTTTTGTATTTTTTTGTACTTATAATAAACAGAATCACTACAAATAAAAGAAAATGTGTTTTTTTTGTTGTTTTTTTAAAAAGAAATCTTCCCTTGGTCGACTCCTCCCCCCTCCCCCCGCCTCCCCCCCCCCTCCCTCCCCTCCCTCGCTGAATGTATGAAACACATAGAAATCAAAAAACTGGGTTTACAGCTGACTGTTATTTACATTAGTTACAGTGGTTTTTGTTGTTTTTTTTAAAGCACCGCCAGCCAAGTGGAAGCTCCACAACTTTCCTCTCGCTTCAGAAAACCTGCAAAAAGATCCAAACTGGAAACCATTAAAAACGCATAAAACCCTACAGACTGGTTTTATCAGCACTGTGCGACAGATCACCAACTAATGGGATTATTTTGTTGGATTTCACGTAAAATTCAACTTTGTTCATTTTGCGGCTCGTTTTTATTCACATGTGGACGTGAATCAGATTTTAGCCGCTTTTATTCTTTTCTTTTACCCCCCTCCCCCCCCCCCCATCGCTGTGAGGAAGAGGTCGACTCTTCATCACACAGGCTCCTAAAACTGATTCTGTAGTGACTCAAAAAGCACAAAAAAAAAGACAAATAAAAAGGTTTACTCTCTTTCTTTTTTGGAGAAAGGAGATGTTCAAATTTAAATCTCTAAAAATTAAAATAAAAAAGGAGCTTGTTGTTGTTTTGTTTTAAATGATCGATTCGCTCTGCTTCAGATCTGTGAAGCCTCTTAAAAAAAACCTCCTCTTGCTCTCAGATGAGCGTCGACCTGCTGCTGTCGTCATAGCAACAGCAGGTCCGTTCGGAGAGACGGCGGCGAGCTCACGAGTACGACAGGTGAGAGCCGTTAGAAATGTGAGAAGTGACCGACGTGCTGCGGCTGAGGCCCCCGTCGCTCCCGCCGGCCCCCGGGCCCCCCGAGGCCGTCCTACGTAGAGGCTGGGGGCTGTTCCTGAGCGCCATCAGGGTGGGGCCCCTGACGGCGAGGCCCCCGCCTCCGTAGCCTCCTTGAGACGACGAGGAAGAGGAGGCGGAGGAAGGAGGAGAGGAGGAGGAGAGGGAGATGGGGGGAGGCGGAGGAGGGGGAGGAAGGAGAGCCAGGGACTGGGAGGAGGCGTGGGTGGAGAGGTGGTGGTGGTGGTGATGGTGGTGGTGGCCCTGGGAGTGATGGGAGTAGTGGCCCCCTCCTCCCACCCACTCCCGGGCCCGCTCGCGCTCCCTGCCGTCGTGGCGCTCGTGGCTCTCTCGGTAGAGGTGCGGAGTGCTCTGGTGGTGTTGGTAGTGCTGAGGGAGGTAGTGCTGCTGCTGGTGGTGGGAGGAAGAGGAGGAGGAGGAGGAAGAGGAGGGGTGGTGGCCCCGGCCGCTCTTGTGCAGCTCGCTGTCCCTGCCGAGGCCGTGGGAGGAAGTGACGGACTCGGCCCGGCTGAAGCCTCCGCCGCCGTGGTTCTGACTGCGCCAGGACGGAGTCGCCACCGAGTTCTGCACGCTGTGGCTCCAGTGGCTCCCCGAGCGAGGGACGGGCCGCGAGGGCCAGCCGCCGGAGCCCGAGGACGGGCTGGGGGTCGGGTAGCCCTGGTTGAAGGCCTCGGCCGGGATGCCCGTCAGCGCCATGTTGCTGAAGCCCAGACGCATGCTCTCCGAGTCGAAGGCCTCGATCTCGTGAGCCTGACGCTCGAGCAACGTCCGGATCCGCTCCGAGCGCTCGTTCTGCAGAGAGAGCATCTCCTCCTCGATCTGACAGGAAACACACGGTCACATGATCAGACACGCGGTCACATGATCAGACACGCGGTCACATGATCAGACTGTCTGAGTGTCTGTTTTAATGTGAAACTATAGAATATGACATAAAAATAAATAAAATAATAAATGAATATAATATAACAAAAAATAATAAAAATTAATACAAATAAAACAAATAAATATAATATGAAAATAATTAAATTAATAAAATAAAAGTAAAACAGAGAATTATTATATAAAAAATAAAAAACAAATAAAAACAATAAAACAGAAATAAATATACAAAAATAAATGAGATAAAATGTAATAATATATATATAAAATAAGAAATAAATACAATATAACAATAAATACAATAAAAAATAAAATATAAATAAAATAAGAAATAAATATAATATATAAGAATATATTAAACATAAAAATAACTACATTAATAAAAGTCAAAGAGACTTAAAAATTAAAATAAAAATAAAACTGAAATAAATTTAATACCAAAAAAAATTAGATAAAATAAAAAATAATAATAAAAAATAAATAAATAAATAAATATATAAAATAAATAAATAAAAACTAGAACAGTGAGGTGTTGTTACCCGTTGCTCCAGCAGCGCTCGGCGGATGGAGACCCTCTGCTCCAGGTCCTTCACCTCTCTCTCGTGCTGCGTGTCCGTGTGGATCTTGATCTTACTCTGATACGCGTTGAGCAGCTCGAGCTCCTGCTGCAGCTGCATCCTCAGCACCTGGTACTCCGCCTCCTGCGTCTCATCCAGCCGCAGCTGCAAGAACAAGAACACAACCTCCGTATCAGTAGAGCAACAGCTGCTGCAGGAGAGCTGCAGGACGGCGAGTAAACAACTTTAGAGTCTGAGAGAGGGTGGTGTGAAAGGAGCTGATGTGGTGTCGGGTGGTGTGAAAGGAGCTGATGTGGTGTCGGGTGGTGTAAAAGGAGCTGATGTGGTGTCGGGTGGTGTAAAAGGAGCTGATGTGGTGTTGGGTGGTGTAAAAGGAGCTGATGTGGTGTGAAAGGAGCTGATGTGGTGTGAAAGGAGCTGATGTGGTGTGAAAGGAGCTGATGTGGTGTCAGGTGGTGTAAAAGGAGCTGATGTGGTGTCGGGTGGTGTAAAAGGAGCTGATGTGGTGTAAAAGGAGCTGATGTGGTGTGAAAGGAGCTGATGTGGTGTGAAAGGAGCTGATGTGGTGTTGGGTGGTGTAAAAGGAGCTGATGTGGTGTCGGGTGGTGTTAAAGGAGCTGATGTGGTGTCGGGTGGTGTAAAAGGAGCTGATGTGGTGTTGGGTGGTGTAAAAGGAGCTGATGTGGTGTCAGGTGGTGTAAAAGGAGCTGATGTGGTGTCGGGTGGTGTAAAAGGAGCTGATGTGGTGTAAAAGGAGCTGATGTGGTGTGAAAGGAGCTGATGTGGTGTGAAAGGAGCTGATGTGGTGTTGGGTGGTGTAAAAGGAGCTGATGTGGTGTCGGGTGGTGTTAAAGGAGCTGATGTGGTGTCGGGTGGTGTAAAAGGAGCTGATGTGGTGTTGGGTGGTGTAAAAGGAGCTGATGTGGTGTGAAAGGAGCTGATGTGGTGTTGGGTGGTGTAAAAGGAGCTGATGTGGTGTGAAAGGAGCTGATGTGGTTTCAGGTGGTGTGAAAGGAGCTGATGTGGTGTGAAAGGAGCTGATGTGGTTTCAGGTGGTGTGAAAGGAGCTGATGTGGTGTGAAAGGAGCTGATGTGGTGTCGGGTGGGTTCGGGTGGTGTCGGGCGGTGTAGGCGGTGCGCGGGGTTCCTTGCCTTACTCACAGCCTGTGTGGACAGCATGTCGTTGATGGAGTGGTCGTACTGCTCGGCCAGGATGGCCAGCTTACGTGTTTGCTCATCTTTGAGGCGTTTGAGGACGGCCTTGTGGTCGGATTTTGGAGTGCTCTCCAGCAGGTGGTTACGCAGAGCTTTGTACTGACGGGTTTGGATCTTACAGGTTTCCTGGAACTGACGCTTGATCTGCAGCTCTTTGGACTGAACGGAGGGAGACACATTATCAGAAAACAGCATAATTTAGGTGCAGAATAATAACTTTCCA
The DNA here is from genome assembly GCF_963691925.1 of Scomber scombrus. Classification (NCBI taxonomy): domain Eukaryota; kingdom Metazoa; phylum Chordata; class Actinopteri; order Scombriformes; family Scombridae; genus Scomber; species Scomber scombrus. The sequence goes on along the minus strand of NC_084987.1, from coordinate 2,209,473 downwards.
GGACATTTTTATCACTGCGTACCTTCAGGCTCTTGGGCTGCTGCCGGACCTCCATGGTGTGTTTCTGCCGCAGCTCCTGCTCCCGCCGCTTGTTGTACTCCATCTGATTGGTCAGCTCGGTCTGGTGCTGCGTCCGGATCAGGTCGGCCCGGGTTCGCTGCACCGAGCCCAGCTGCCTGAACTCAAGCTCCTGGGTCGACTCGTGGTGCCGCAGCAGCATGGCGCACTCCAGATCCTTCTGGGTCTGCTTCTTGTTCAAGTCCTGGAGGAGGGAGGAGGAGAGAGGAGGAGGAGAGAGGAGGAGGAGCGAGGAGGACAGAGGAGGACAGAGGAGGAGGAGGTGGAAGAGGGAAGAGGAGGACAGAGGAGGAGGAGGTGGAAGAAGGAAGAGGAGGACAGAGGATGAGGGAGGAGGAGGAGGACAGAGGAGGAGGAGGGAGGAGTAGGGAGGAGGGGGACAGAGGAGGAGGAGGACAGAGGAGGAGGAGGGGGGAGGGAGGAGGAGGACAGAGGAGAAGGAGGGAGGAGTAGGGAGGAGAAGGACAGAGGAGGTGGAGGACAGAGGAGGAGGAGGACAGAGGAGGGAGGAGGAGGACAGAGGAGAAGGAGGGAGGAGGACAGAGGAGGAGGAGGGAGGAGGACAGATGAGGAGGATGGAGGAGGACAAAGGAGGAGGACAGAGGAGGAGGAGGAGGAGGAAGGAGAGGAAGGAGGAGGACAGAGGAGGAGGACGGAGGAGGACGAGTTGTTAATTTCCTAAAACAGCTTATCATTTGTCTGGGACTATTTTCAGCAGCGGATGAATCCACAGTTGTTGCTCTGGCGGCAGCAGGACGGTTTGTGTTTTGATTTGTGGATGAAAAATCTAAATGAATCTCATAAATAAAAGCTTCTCCTTCAGTATTTACCTCTCTGAGCAGATCCTGCTCCAGGTTGTGACGAGCCAGCAGCATCTTCCTCTTGTATTGGCGACACTGCAGCTCGTAGTACTGCCGCTGCCTCCGCAGCAGACTGGCCTCCTCCTCCGCCTGCATCTGCTGCAAACACTCCTTCTGACGGATCAGCCACTCCTGCTTCTCACGCTTCGGGGTCGACTGGTTCTCGTTCAGCTCCTACACACACACACACACACACACACACACACACACACACACACACACACACACACACACACACACACACACACACACACACACACACACACACACACACACACACACACACAGACACACACACACACACACAAAAGATAGTTAAGAGTTAAAGAAGAATTAAAACATTAGAAACTCTTTGTGTTAAAGTCTGTAGTCGTTGTTTTTATCACTGCGGAGGTTAAACTATATTCTGCTTCATTGATTGAATATTAAACAACATGAAATCTGAAGGCCGTCATTTTGCAGTGGGGTGATCAGTATCAGTGGTTCTGTTGTGTGTCCTAACCCTCCTGGAGCTGACCCAGGATCAGTATCAGTGGTTCTGTTGTGTGTCCTAACCCTTCTGGAGCTGACCCAGGATCAGTATCAGTGGTTCTGTTGTGTGTCCTAACCCTCCTGGAGCTGACCCAGGATCAGTATCAGTGGTTTCTGGTTGTGTGTGGGTTTGTGTTCGTGCCTCTTTCAGCTGATCCATGCGCTGGCGATACTGGCGTTTCTGTGACTCCAGTAAACTGGTCAGCTCTTTCTTCTGCTGGCCCAGTATGTGCTGCTGGAACTTCTTCTCTTCTGCCAGAGCCGCCTTCGTCTGCAGGAGAGGACACAAAGAGGTTCATTATTATCATTATTATTATAATTATTATTATAATTATTATTAGCTTTTACGCCGATCTGATTGGCCGATCAGTGCCGTCATTGTTGTGTTGAAACTTTTTGCAGATGCTCCCGTTGCATAGATTGCAGATGGCTTGTGTTTTATCTGTCTCATTTACTCCGAAGCAGTTCTACACCACCGACATGTTTGTTTGAATCCGACAGCTGTCATGATGTGACGGACATAACGTTTTTTGGTTGTCTGTCCGGGGGCGGGGGCAGGGGGATGTGATCGGTCTAATCAGCGGCAACACAGAGTTATAGTGACGCTTTGCTCTCACACACGCGCTGCATTTAGACACACACACACACAGACACAGACACAGACACAGACAGACACAGACAGACAGACACACACAGACAGACAGACAGACACACAGACACATAGACACACACACCACACAGACACAGACAGACACACACAGACAGACACATAGACACACACACACACACAGACACACACAGACACACACAGACACACACAGACAGACACACACAGACAGACACAGACACTGAGCGCTCTTGCTCGTTCACCCCAGATTCCAGGAGATTACGTCTCATTTGCGGTTGTCATGGAGATGCTATCAATCTGCGGGAGACTCCCCGAACTTCCAAGAGAGTTGGGATGTCTGCACAGTGTAAGTTGACCGGCTAATGTGTATGTTATTATTACTCATTGTTGAACGTAACGGCTGTGAAACTATCAGAAAATAACGTGTAATTGATCTGATTCACCGGCTTCTTACTGTCAGCGCTCCCCTCCCTCTTCATCCTCTCTACCTCACTCCACCACAGTTAACACAACATCGTCTTATAGCCGCTCTCTGACGGAGCAACTCTGTCCTCCATTCAGTGTTTTGAACTTTTATAAATAACAGGAAGGTGGAATAAAGTAGTAGTATTCCCGCATTGAACAGACTGTCTGAGAGCAGAGGAGAGGCTCACCGTCACACACACACAGTGAGTGAGCTGCTCCGCTCCTCCCTATCAGCACGTGGGTTAGGGTTAGCTGGTTTAACAGTAAATTAACAAGTTATTTAAATACACATATTGCTCCCTCACGTGATCGGATCGGTGATCGGTTTATTTAAACTCACTAATCGGTGATCGGTCCCAAAAAGCCTGATCGTGTAAAGCCTAATTATTATTAATAAACTGTCTCAAAGTATTATAACAGTAGTAGTAATATTAGTAATAGCAGTAGCAGTAAAAGTAATATTAGTAGTATTATGGCCTCGTACCTCTTTCTCCAGGATGGCCTGGTGCTTCTTGCCCAGCTTGTCGGCCTCGGTGGGAGAAGCTGTTCCTCTGGTTCTCCAGCTCCTTGTCCAGTTTCAGCTGGTGCTCGTCCATCTCCGCCTTCAGCTTGTTCTCCAGCCCCATCAGCTGCTTCTGGTGCTGCCGCCTCATGCGCTTGTATCCCGACATCTGCTCCCGCAGCGCCGAGCCCTGCTCGTGCTCCTGGATCTGACGGGTCACCTGCAGGAGGACACGCGCATGTTTCAGGGTGTAAGAACACACTGAATGACTTAACCTCTTTAACCCTCCTGTTGTCCTCGAGTCAAGGAAGGAAGGGAGGGAGGGAGGAAGGAAAGGAGGGAAGGAGGAAAGAAGAAGGAAGGAAAGGAGGGAAGGAGGAAGGAAGGAAGGAGGAAGGAAACAAGGAAGGAAGGAAACAAGGAAGGAAGGAAAGGAGGAAGGAAGGAGGGAGGAAGGAGGAGGAAAGAAGGAAGAAGGGAAGGAAAGAAGGAAGGAAGGAGGGAGGGAGGAAGGAAAGGAGGGAAGAGGAAAGAAGAAGGAAGGAAAGGAGGGAAGGAAGGAAGGAGGAAGGAAACAAGGAAGGAAGGAAACAAGGAAGGAAGGAAACAAAGAAGAAGGGAAGGAAAGGAGGAAGGAAGGAGGGAGGGAAGGAGGGAGGAAAGGAGGAAGGAAGGAAAGGAGGGAGGGAGGAAGGAAGAAAGGAAGGAAGGAGGAAGGAAGGAGGGAGGAAGGAAAGGAGGGAAGGAGGAAGGAAGAAGGAAGGGAGGAAGGAAGGAGGAAGGAAAGGAAGGAGGAAGGAAAGGAGGGAGGAAGGAGGGAAGGAAGGAAAGGAAGGAAAGGACGGAGGAAGGAAGGGAGAAAAGGAAAGGAAGGAAGGAATGAGGGAGGGAGAGAGGAAAGAAGGAAGGGAGGAAAGAAGGAACAGTCAAAACAGACGGGGTCAATTTGACCCGGGAGGACGACACAAAGGTTAAAGAAAAAATAAAACCATTGCTGAAACATAATAATGTAAAAGCAGGATTTAACTGTTGTTGTGGGTTAAATGGAGCTCATTTATAGAAGACTGTAACTAATGATTAGTTTCATTATAGATCCAACTGCTTATTATTTTTAACTTTAATTAATACGCTGTTTGGTTGGTTTATGTACAAATATTAGACAATAATGATAAATAACATAAACTGAACAAATACGCTCAAATCAAATTTAACACCTTAACTCCGACAATTCCAGACATTTTAAGACAATTTTAGACCTTGAATATCAAAAACTAAATTTAAAGACATTTTCAGGTGTGAGTGATGAACGAACGCACCAGAGAGGCGGTCCGGATGGTGGCGAAGTGGTCCCGGTTCCGGTAGTAGGCTCGACGGCGGCCGGCAGACGGAGCCTGAGGCTGATCCATCTCCGGCTGGTAAGGATCATCGTAGATGTTGTCCTGACCCTGAAGAGGAGGATGAGGAAGAGGAGGAGGAAGAGGAGGAGAGACTTTAAATCATAGAAAAACAAAGTGAGCTCCACTGACTCCTCAGAACAGTTTGAACTGCGTCAGATCGAAACGTTCAAACCCTTTTGTTCTTTTTTAGTCGCTCTGTAACATTTCATCAGGAAATAAACATAAAACAGACTTTTATTAAACTGAAAGTTACAGCGAAGTTTACTGAGAGCCAAGAAAGAAAGAAAGAAAGAAAGAAAGAAAGGAAGAAAGAAAGAAAGAAAGAAAGGAAGGAATAAACCATATTGGCCTCAGATTTAGGTCTGGTTTAACTATGTGTGTGTGTGTGTCTGTCTCTGTGTGAGTGTGTGTGTGTGTACCGTGGGTCCGTGGATGATGGAGCTCTGTGTGTGTGTGTGTGTGTGTGTGTGTGTGTGTGTGTGTGTCTCTCTCTGTGTGTGTGTGTGTGTGTGTGTGTGTGTGTGTGTACCGTGGGTCTGTGTATGATGGAGCTGTGTGTGTGTGTGTGTGTGTGTGTGTGTGTGTGTGTGTGTGTGTACCAGAGCTGGGGACTCGGACTCGCGACTCGGACTCGAGTTGCACTTAAGTCTCACTAAACTGTGACTTCAGACTCGACTTGGACTCGACCTCAAAAGACTTCAGACTTGACTTCGACTCGAGGCTCGAGACTCGCGAACAACCTTTATTTCGTGTTATTATTATTATTCTCATTATTTATCTGTCATTCATCTTTTTGTATGATCTCTGGCTTTGAGCTAGATGTAAACACCAACGTCATGCCACGCGCATGCGCCATGTGTGAAGCGCGCATCTTCAGTATCAGACATTGACAATGGCGAGTGCGACAAGTTCAGCAGGAGTGCCTCAGATCATTACGTTTGGATACAATGCCTTCACACTCCCGTTTTTCCCTGGTTCTCCCATATTTCGAAACCATCTCCCGCCGCCCTCCCGTCATTTCTCCCGTAATTGACAAGCCCCAAATTTGTTTGTTAATAATAATAAGAAGCGCACAATAGCAAAAGTTTTATTTTGAAAGCTCAGACAGGAAACCACCGCAACTCTTATCATGCTTAGTGCCACTACTAATTATTAACACAACGTTGCGTTAACTATGGTCATTTTATTTATTTATATTTATATATCCCCACACATTCCCTGCTGTGTGTTGTGTTAAGCAGCAGATAAAAGGCAGCTTGGAGAAAAAAATAATGAACATGTGTTTGTACCACAGTGTTAAACTGCAGTGCAGTGTTTCTGTGATGTTCATGTTTTGTTCATTTTGTTGTATTTTACAACATTGTTAAAATAATTATTTTTTTGTTGAAGAAAATACAGTTATGGAATTGAAATAATTCTTAGTGTATGTTTCTTCACATCACATTGCAGTAGATTCTCTATAGTGAACCTACAATTGATACATTTTCATACTGTCCTATATCAAGGTCTAGGTCAAGGTAATAGCTGAAGGTAAATTTGGTAACAGTTTCAGGAAAGGACATCTCAACATACAAACAGATACTTACATACAAACTTCAGTGACAGCACACCACAAAAACAGACATGGGCAGGTGCTCGCAAGGCTAACTGATCAGGATGAAGGATTGTACAGCTCTAAGGTCAGAATTTGATTTTGATTTAGTGTTGGAGAGAGACTTGAGACTTGACTCGGACTCTTGACCAGAGACTTGAGACTTGACTTGGACTTGACCCTCAAAGACTTGAGACTTGACTTGGACTTGTAAAAAATGACTTGTGAACAGCTCTGGTGTGTACCGTGGGTCTGTGTATGATGGAGCTGTGTATGATGGAGCTGTGTGTGTGTGTGTGTGTGTGTGTGTGTGTGTGTGTGTGTGTGTGTGTACCGTGGGTCTGTGTATGATGGAGCTGTGTGTGTGTGTGTGTGTGTACCGTGGGTCTGTGTATGATGGAGCTGTTGGACGTCACCGTGTGCTCTCCCTCCTGCATCATGGCCATCTCACTGCTGCTGTCGTCGGAGGCGTCGGCCAGACTGTTCACTGAGCTGCTCTGAGAGCTCGCTGAGATCGACATACTGGGAACAGACTGGGAGCTCTCCATGCTGTTCACTGTGCCCGTCCTCAGCAGGTACTGTTCCACCTCCTGAGACACACACACACACACACAGAGAGACACACAAACAAACACACACACAGAGAGAGAGAGAGAGACACACACACACAGAGAGAGAGACAGACACAAACACACACACACACACAGAGAGAGAGACACACACACACACACACAGAGAGACACACAAACAAACACACACACAGAGAGAGAGAGAGACACACACACAGACACAGAGAGAGACACACACACACACACAAACAAACACACACACAGAGAGAGAGAGAGACACACACACACAGACACAGAGAGAGACACACACACACACACAGAGACACACAAACAAACACACACACACAGAGAGAGAGAGACAGACACAAACACACAGAGACACACACACCGACACACACAGAGTTATTATAATTTTTTACATATATTTTTGCTTTCTTAGAACAATACTGGGTATTTTTGTAACCATGAGTTTTTTTTGCCTGTGGACAGTCACACACACACACACACACACAGAGACGCAAACACACACACACACACACACACACACACACACACACACACACCGCCTCCTCCTCCTCACCTCCTCGTCCTCTCCTCCCTCAGACACAGGCCCGTTCTGCTGCGTCTCCTGGAAGAGGATCTTCTTCATCTTGCGGTACTGCAGGTTGTCCAGCTCTCTCACTGCATCCTTGGTCCGTGCGATCAGATCCATGACGACCGTCAGCGGGCGCTCACGGCACAGGAAGCGATGCTGGGGGGGGGGGGCGGGGTCAGAGGGAGGACGGGTGAGTGTGACCATGAGACGAGTTAATGATGATTTAATGTGTGTGTGTGTGTGTGTGTCTCTGTGTGTGTGTGTGTGTGTGTGTCTCTGTGTGTGTGTGTGTGTTTGTGTCTCTGTGTGTGTGTGTGTCTGTCTGTGTGTGTGTGTGTGTGTCTCTGTGTGTGTGTGTGTGTGTGTGTGTGTTTGTGTCTCTGTGTGTGTGTTTGTGTCTCTGTGTGTGTGTGTGTTTGTGTGTGTGTCTCTGTGTGTGTGTGTGTCTCTCTGTGTGTGTGTGTGTGTGTCTGTGTGTGTGTGTGTGTCTCTGTGTGTGTGTCTCTGTGTGTGTGTGTGTGTCTGTGTCTGTCTGTGTGTTTGTGTGTGTGTGTGTCTCTGTGTGTGTGTGTGTGTGTGTGTCTGTGTGTGTGTGTATGTGTTTGCGTCTGTCTCTGTGTGTGTGTGTGTGTGTGTGTGTCTGTCTCTGTGTGTGTGTGTGTGTGTGTGTCTCTGTGTGTGTGTGTGTTTGCGTCTCTGTGTGTGTGTGTCTGTCTCTGTGTGTGTGTGTGTTTGTGTGTGTGTCTCTGTGTGTGTGTTTTTGTGTGTGTGTGTGTGTGTGTGTGTGTTTGTGTGTGTGTTTGTGTGTGTGTTTTTGTATGTGTGTGTGTGTGTATTTGTGTGTGTGTTTTCTCACATTCAGCAGCACGTCCGAGGTAGGCCGGTCCTGGGGAATCTTCTGTAGGCAAGAGTCAACAAAGTTGCGGAAGGAATCAGACCTGAAGAGAAATAAAAGGTTTATATTATGTTAGTGTTGGGAAGATGATGAATTCATAAATCAGTTAAACTAGATTTAAAAGCAGCATCAGGTTTGTTAAAATGTACATTTAGTATTTTTGTTGGTTTTATATCATTAGAAATGACATTTGCACCATTTTTTTACCAAAAGTAAGACTGAATGCTCCTGAAAATGTCAAATGGTGTAACCACAAAAGAATGATACATATTACATATTTTATCCAACGTGAGAGAAAGAAAGAGAGGAGGAAGATGAGACAGAAAGAGGAGAAAGAAAGAGGAGGAAGAGGAGAAAGAAAAAGAGGAGAAAGAAAGAGGAGGAAGAGGAGAAAGAAAGAGAAGAGGAAGAGGAGACAGAAAGAGAGGAGGAAGAGGAGAAAGAAAGAGAGGAGGAAGAGGAGAAAGAAAGAGAAGAGGAAGATGAGACAGAAAGAGAGGAGGAAGAGGACAAAGAAAGAGAAGAGGAAGAGGAGAAAGAAAGAGGAGGAAGAGGAGAAAGAAAAAGAGGAGAAAGAAAGAGGAGGAAGAGGAGACAGAAAGAGAAGAGGAAGAGGAGAAAGAAAGAGAAGAGGAAGAGGAGACAGAAAGAGAGGAGGAAGAGGAGAAAGAAAGAGAGGAGGAAGAGGAGAAAGAAAGAAAGAGAGGAGGAAGAGGAGAAAGAAAGAGAGGAGGAAGAGGAGAAAGAAAGAGAAGAGGAAGAGGAGAAAGAAAGAGAAGAGGAAGAGGAGAAAGAAAGAGAAGAAGAAGAGGAAAAAGAAAGAGAAGAGGAAGAGGAGAAAGAAAGAGAAGAGGATTAGGAGAAACAAAGAGAAGAGGAAGAGGAGAAAGAAAGAGAAGAGGAAGAGGAGAAAGAAAGAGAAGAGGAAGAGGAGAAAGAAAGAGAAGAGGAAGAGGAGGAAGAGGAGAAAGAAAGAGAAGAGGAAAAGGAGAAAGAAAGAGAAGAGGAAGAGGAGGAAGAGGAGAAAGAAAGAGAAGAGGAAAAGGAGAAAGAAAGAGAAGAGGAAGAGGAGGAAGATGAGAAATAAAGAGAAGAAGAAGAGGAAAAAGAAAGAGAAGAGGAAGAGGAGAAAGAAAGAGAAGAGGAAGAGGAGGAAGAGGAGAAAGAAAGAGAAGAGGAAAAGGAGAAAGAAAGAGAAGAGGAAAAAGAAAAAGAGGAAGGGGAGAAAGAAAGAGGAGAGGAGACAGAAAGAGGAGGAAGAAAAAGAGGAGAAAGAAAGATTAACGGAGAAAGAAAGAAAGAAGTAAAGCAGTCAGGTCCTGATCTCCATGGTTACCAGGTTAAATGTAATATTTAGAACAATTGTATTCCATTACCTTTATTTAATATAAAGTTATAATGTAAGATCATGCCAAACTAGTTGATATGGTGTTTTATTGACTATTTACTGTTTTTAAGCAAGTTGAATTATTTGGTACAAAGTTTTTATGGTTACACCACTTAGACATTTTTGCCATAATCCTCTAATATATTCTCTCTACATGGATTAAAAGCAGAGGAAGGAAGAGGAGAGGGAGGGAGGAAGGAAGGAAGGAAGGAAGGAAGGAAGGAAGGAAGGAAGGAAGGAAGGAAGGAAGAAAGGAAAAAGGAAGGAAGGAAAGAAGGAAAGAAAGAAGGAAGGGAGGGAGGGAGATAGGAAGGAAGGAAGGAAGGAAGGAAGGAAGGGAGGGAGGAAGGGATTACAAATGAAAGGAAGGAAGGAAGGAAGGAAGGGAGGGAGATAGGGAGGAAGGAAGGAAGGAAGGAAGAAAGGAAAAAGGAAGGAAGGAAAGAAGGAAAGAAAGAAGGAAGGGAGGGAGATAGGAAGGAAGGAAGGAAGGAAGGAAGGATGGGAGGAAGGGATTACAAATGAAAGGAAGGGAGGGAGATAGGGAGGGAGGAAGGAAGGAAGAAAGGAAAAGGGAAGGAAGGAAGGAAAGAAGGAAGGAAGGAAGTAAGGGGTTACAAATGAAAGGAAGGAAGGAAGGAAGGAAGGAAGGAAGGAAGGAAGGAAGGAAGGGATTACAAATGAAAGGAAGGGAGGGAGATAGGGAGGGAGGGAGGAAGGAAGGAAGGAAGAAAGGAAAAGGGAAGGAAGGAAGGAAAGAAGGAAGGGGAGAAAGAAGGAAGGAAGGAAGGGATTACAAATGAAAGGAAGTAAGGAAGGGAGGGATTCAAAATGGAAGGAAGGAAGGAAGGAAGGAAGGAAGGAAGGAAGGAAGGAAGGAAGGGATTACAAATGAAAGGAAGGAAGGAAGGAAGAAAGGAATGAAAATAGGAAGGAAGGAAGGAAGGAAGAAAAGTTTTTATGGTTACACCACTTAGACATTTTTGCCATAATCCTCTAATATATTCTCTCTAAATGGATTAAAAGCAGAAATTTGATGCTGGGTCCACAAAAGAAGAATGTGTGCAAGTTATTCATACGTTTATTTTCTACATTTTAACTCTTTTAAATTGAAACTAAAGCACATGGAGATAAGAGATGAACATATGTAGAATATCTAGATGTTCTCACCAGTGGTTGGACTGAAGGATGGGGCTTTCATTCTGCGCAATGTGGTATAAGGCACTCATAGCATTCATATTGAAGAGTGGAGGCTTCCTCTCCGCTGTGGGAAGAAAAGATGAAGACATAAACATAACATAAAGACTTGTATTATGTTCCTCCTTCATTCAGTGAGTCAGACTGCAGCTCTCACCCAGCTCTATGGAGGTGATGCCCAGCGACCAGACGTCCACTTTGCCGTCATACTGGCCTTCGTCCATAGCCAGGATCACCTCCGGAGCCATCCTAGGAAAAAAAAAAAGAGAAGAAAATCACAATCACAGTCGTACATAGTTATAAAGATATGAGATTTAGGTCACGTCACCAGTGATGCCACTGACCACTTTTTTCAGTAACGAGTATTTTTGTCTTTTTCTTTAGTAAAAAAAATATAGTTTTGTTTTCTTCTTGCGTCTCGGGGAGTGACATCACGTATGCGACAAGTCACGTTTTCAGCATGAGGACAACTCACGTGTAAAACCACGCAGCGATACAAACAACAATGGAGGGAGGACAGAGATGCTTGTTTTCTAGCTGGAAATACAGTCTCTATTTTAAGTTTGTGTCAGCTGAAGATGACAATATTAAGGTTTGTTGTACATTCTGTGTGCTGGCGACAACGTATTATCTAGCTTCAAAAACACTACGTCAAATTTGAAGAAACATTTGCAGTCGCAGCACAGCACAGTCAAGCGTAGTCAGAGCGAGTCCCACCAGGTTGGTGTTAAGCAGAGAGCTGCGAGCAAAGCCACGGCCTCGACTTCTGCAGGAGGTCCAAACAGCAAAAGCTGGACCTCGGTGCAAAACCAGTAAGTGGGGGAAGAGTTGAAGCGGTATGTTGTAGAGGAAATGCTGCTTTAACCCTCCTGTTGTCCTCGAGTCAAGGAAGGAAAGGAGGATGGAAGGGAGGGAGGAAGGAAAGGACGAAGGAAGGGAGGAAGAAGGAAGGAGGAAAAAAGGAAGGGAGGAAGGAAAGGAAGGAAGGACGGACGGACGGAGGAAAGAAGGAAGGAAGGAAGGAAGGTAGGAGGGAGGGAAGAAAGAAGGGAGGAAAGGAGGAAGGGAGGAAGGAGAGGGGAAGGAATGAAGGGAGGAAGGAAAGGAGGGAGGAAGGAAGGAGGGAACGAAGGTAAGAAGGAAAGGAGGAAGGGAAGGAAAGGAAGGGAGGATGGAAGGGAGGAAGGAGGAAAGAAGGAAGGGGAGAAAGAAGGAAGGAAAAGAGGAAGGAAGGAGGAAGGAAAGGAGGGAGGAAGGAAAGGAGGAAGGGAAGGAAAGGAAGGTAGGAGGGAGGGAGGAAAGAAGGAAGGATGGAAGGGAGGAAGAAAGGAAAGGAGGAAGGAAGGGAGGAAGAAGGAAGGAGGAAAGAAGGAAGGGGAGGAGGGAGGAAGGAAGGAGGGAACGAAAGAAAGAAGGAAAGGAGGAAGGGAAGGAAAGGAAGGAAAGGAGGAAGGGAAGGAAGGAAGGTAGGAGGGGGGGAGGGAGGAAAGAAGGAAGGAGGGACGAAGGGGGGGGGGTTGTTAGCAGCTGCTGAATGTAACTAATAAAGTAACTTGTAATCTAACTTAGTTACTTCTTAAAGGAGTAATCAGATTACTTTTTCAAGGTAATTGTGGCAACACTGCACGTCACACAGCTCCAGTGAGAATATCTTGTTATCTGGATGGTTTTAAGAGTTTGGTTTTATTTTTACTGGTTTGATCACTCACCAGTACGGAGTCCCCACAAAGGAGTTGGCCGGAGCCACGATGGAGGCCGAGCCAAAGTCCCCCAGTTTGACCTGACCGGGCTCCGTCAGCAGGATGTTTCCTGCTTTCACATCCCTGCAGAAAACACACGAGCACAGAGATCCATTACAAACACACACAAATACACACAAATACACATAAATACACACAAATACACACAAATAAAGAGGAAGGAAGGGGAGGGAGGAAGAAGAAGAAGGAAGGAATAGAGGAAGGAAGGGAGGAAGAAGGAAGGAAATAAGGAAGGAAGGGAGGAATGAAAGGGAGGAAGGAAGGACGGAGGTAAGAAGGAAGGAAGGAAAGAAGGGAGGAAAGGAAAGATGGAAGGGAGGTCAAATTGATCCCATCTGTCTTGACTGTTCCTTCTTTCCTCCCTCCCTCCTTACTTCCTTCTTTCCTCTGTCCTTTCTCCCTTCCTTCTTTCCTTTCCTTCCTGTCCTCCCTCCCTTCTTTCCTCCTTTCCTTCCTCCCTCTTTCCTTCCTTCCTCCCTCCCTCCCTCTTTCCTTCCTTTTTCCTTCCTCCCTTCCCTCCTTCTTCCCTCCCTCCCTCCCTCCCTCCTTTCCTTCTTCCTCCCTCCCTCCCTTCCTTTCCTCGAAAACAACAGGAGGGTTAATGACTTCTAAACGTTAAAATGAAACAAACATTTGATATATAACATAATAAAAGCTATTATAATATAGATATTAGAGATATTAGAGACGTTGGATGAGAGGAGCTCAAGTGAAACATACGGTTGATTTGAAGAGTTTTTACCTGTGAATCATGTTGTGGGAGTGAAGATATGCTAATCCCTGCAGTGCTCCGTGGGTTATAGCAGCTATTTCGATTTCCTGGAGCGGCTTTTTGTGAACTGCAAAAAAAAAAAAAAAAAACATTAAAGAAGATTCACACAAAAAATATAAAGAACAAAAAGACAAAACACACAAGAAACTGAAGATTAAAAGTATTAATGGGAGGTAACGAACCTTCGAGGAGGTCCGAGGCCGAGCCGAGGCAGTACTCCATCACCAGCTGCAAATGTAAACAAAGACTCTTAATGTCACATTTAATACTATTTATATACTTTTTATTCCTTTAATGGTTTCATTACTGTCGTCCTCCCGGTCAAAGTGACCTCATCTCTTTTAAATGTTCCTTCTTTCTTTCCTTCCTTCCTCCCTCCCTTCCTCCTCTCCATACTTCCTTCCTACCCCTCCTTCCTTCCTCCCTCCTTACTCCTTTCCTCCCTTCTTTCTTTCCTCCCTTCCTTTCTTCCAACCTCCTTTCCTTCCTTCCTCCCTCCTTTCATTTCCTTCCTTCGAACCTCCTTTCCTTCGTCCCTCCCTCCTTACTTCAATTTTTCTTTCCTCCCTCCCTCCTTCCTTCCTTCTTTTCTTTCCTCCCTCCCTCCCTCCTTACTTCCTTTCCTTCCTCCCCACCTCCTGTCCTTCCTTGACCTGAGGACAACAGGAGGGTTAATCAAAGATTGACTGAAAATGATTAATGATCAATTATTACTATTTATTATTATTATTATTATTATTATTATATGTGTGAATTTATTGACATTTATATCACATTTCTGTCAGGATGGGACGTTTTAAGCTTTAAAGGAAACTGAACTCAGTGATTTTTACAAACCCTGAAGAGAGAGAAAAGAAAGCAGAGAAGCATCTATTGTTCTATTTCATCTAATCTGTGTTTTTATCGTGTTTAAGACGTTATGTAACAAACAGGACACTCACCCAAGCCGTGTGCTCCTTCAGGTAACATCCTCGATACTCGATGGTGTTCGGGTGGCGAAGTTTCTGCAGGAACTTCACCTCTTTGATGATGTCCTGCCATTTCTGCTCAAAAAAGAGAAGAAAATCACAAGTTATAGACGATTTGTGTGCATCTGCTGACCAGCAGAGGGCGAATTGACCCCGTCTGTTTTGACTGTTCTTCCTTCCGCCATCCTTCCTTCCTCCCTCCCTCCCTTCTTTCCTCCTTCCTCCCTCCCTCCCTTCTTTCCTTCCTCCATCCCTCTTTCCTTCCTCCTTACTTCTTTCCTCCCTCTTTCTTTCCTTCCCTCCTCCCTCCCTCCCTCTTACCATCCTTCCTTCCTCCCTCCCCTCCTCCTTCTGTCTTTCTCTCCTTCCTTCCTCTTTTCCTTTCTCCTCCAACTCCTACCTTCTTTCCTCCATCCTTCCTTCCTTCCTCCTCCCTTCTTTCCTCCTTCCTCCCTCCCTTCTTTCCTTCCTCCATCCTTCCTTCCTCCCTCTTTCTTTCCTTCCCTCCTTCCTCCGTCCCTCCCTCCCTCCCACCGTCCTTCCTTCCTTCTTTCCTCCTCCTCCTTCTGTCTTTCTTTCCTTCCTTCCTCTTTTCCTTTCTCCCTCCTACTCCTCCCTTCTTTCCTCCCTTCTTTCCTTCCTTCTTCCTCCCCTCCTTTCCTTCCTTCCTTCCTTCTCCCTTCCATCTTCCTCCCTTCCTTCCTTGACTCAAGGGCAACAGGAGGGTTAAAAAAGACAACTTAAAACTTGTATACTCTTATCTTATGATGTTTATATTAGATCTTTTTTTAAATCTGTCTTTTATATTGATGCTTTTACTTTGTAGCACTTTGAGATTTGCTTAACATATAAAGTGCCTTATTAAATATATAATGTTATCTGTCAGTTTCTCCAATTAAATCCACACTAACACCTTTCAACCAGTGACAGTTATTAAGTTATTCATTGTTAAAGGAAGGTGTTATTATATTACATAAAATAAAACGCAGGCAGCAGCATGTATGTGTTTTATTTAGCTTGTAAAATCTCTTAAAGTGAAAATAAAGAAAGGAAATAAAAATGTTTATTAGAAGAAGTGAAAGAATCCCATCTTACTTCTCCTTAATGATGATTCTCAGCTGCTTATAAGTGAGGAACAACACTAACTGTTGCTGATCAGCTTCACAGCTGTCAAAAAGCTTCTGGTGCAAAGATGGCTACCACCTAAGGCTGCTCAATTAATCGAAATTTGATCGTGATTACGATTTTGGGGCCAAATGATATCAAAACTAATAAAATCGGGGGGGAACGTTTTTTTTGTCATTTTCTTGCAAAAAGCCGTGCATGTGTATTTCCGTCCCTGCTCCACATCATGCAGCACTGTACAGCTGCAAACACTCCCGTTTCCCGGGTTTCTCCTGTTGTGTCTTTTCTCCCGTAATTTACAGCCCCAACTTTGTTTGTTAATGATAGTAAGAAGCGCACAATAACAAAGGTTTTATTTTGAAAGCTCAGACAGGAAGCTGCTGCGGCTCCGTTAGTTTGACAGAAGCTGAAACACACGGCGAAATGTTTTAACTGTAAATAAAAGTGCAGAGTTTCCAGCCTGCGTCAGACGATGCTGAGTTTACTGATTATTATAAACCAGGAAGTGATGTGTGAACTATCATCAGCACTAACATCTCTGCTCATGTTCTGCTGTGTGTTGCGTTAAGCGGCAGATAAAAAGATGTTGGGAGAGAAAATGAATTAAGCCGAATGGACAATAAATACAGCATGTTTCTAAAGTTTAAAAAAAATCATTTTAATAATCATGATTATGATTTTTTCCATAATCGAGCAGCCCTACTATCACCTCATGATCTCAGCACCAGGAAATGGTTAAATTACTTTCATGACATAGTGCTACTTGAGTTTTCTACTGCACGGATTAATATTGATTAAAAACTGTAAGGATTCAACTGTATATCTCTCCTGCAGTGGTTCAATAAAAAAGTTGATTTTGTAAATATTGTGAGAAAGCACCGATAGTCGTCTCTATAGACTTCCTTCCTTCCCTATTTCCTCCTTCCTTCTTCCCTCCCATCCTCCCTTCTTTCCGCTGTCCTCCTTCCTTCCTTCCTTCCTTTCTCCCTCCCTCCTTCTTTCTTCTTTTTTTCCTCCCTCCATTCCTCCTTTCCTCCTTCCTCCCTCCATTCCTTCCTTCTTCCTCCCTTCTTTCCTCCTTTTCCTTCCTTCCCTCCTTTTCATCCTTCCTCCCTCCCTTCTTTCCGCTGTCCTCCTTCCTCCCTCCCTTCCTGTGTCCTTCTTTCTTTCCTTCCACCCTACCTCTTTTCTTTTCTCCCTCCCTCCCTCCTTCCTTTCTTCTTCCCCTCCTTCTTTCCTGCCTCCTTTCCTTCCTTCTTCCTCCCTTCCTTCCTTCCTCCCTCCCTCCTTTTCGTCCTTCCTCCCTCCCTTATTTCCTGTCCTTCTTTCCTTCCTTCCACCCTTCCTCTTTTCCTTTCTCCCTCCCTCCCTCCCTCCTTTCCTTCCTTCGTCTCTACAGCATTATGATAAAATATCAATATTGAGGTATTTGGTTCTTCCCATATCGCCCAGCTGCAGACTTCACACACGTTGGGAGAAGCGTGACTCTGAGGGACAAACGGTAAACATTGGAGGAAGTGTGGGGTCGGTTACCTCGTTGGTCTGCTTGCCGCTGTACGACATCTTCTTGATCGCCACCACCTCGTTGTTGCGCACGTCTCGGGCCTGTCGGACAACACAAACACCGTCAGCGTGTTCACATTCACTGCTCAGCACTCACTCAGAGTATCTGGACAAGTTTAATGGACTTTTAACCCTTTACATGCTGTTCAGGGTGAAATTTGAGAGCTGTAAAAACATCATATACACATTTATTTTATTAAGTCTTGTCCTAATGTGACCCACAGTATTAAAAAAAACATTTGTGCAGCTGATACACATTTATATATATGCTAATGTGGAAGTTTGACCTGTGCTTATAAAAAAAAAAAAAAAAAAAAAAAATCAGCATTAAAACATTTGTATTCTTCATATTCTATTAAATGTTCTCCTGGATCATAAAATAGTGATTGTAAATGTATTTTAATCCAAAAAAAAGTTTTGACTGTTCCTTCTCTCTTTCCGCCCTTCCTTCTTTCCCTCCATCCCCCTTTCTTCCTTCCTTCATTCTTCCCTCCTTTTTTCCTCCCTCCGTCCTGCCTTCCTTCCCTATTTCCTCCTTCCTTCCTCCCTTCTTTCCTGTCCTCCTTCCTTCCTCTTTTCCTTTCTCCCTCCCTCCCTCCCTCCCTCCCTCCTTGTTTCCTCCCTCCATCCTTTCCTTCCCTCCTCACTCCCTCCTTTCCTTCTTTCCTCCCTCCATTCCTCCTTTCCTTCCTCCCTCCTTTCCTTCCATCTTCCTCCCTCCCTCCTTCCTTCTTTCCTCCCTCCATCCTTTCCTTCCCTCCTCACTCCCTCCTTTCCTTCCTTCTTTCCCTCCATCCCCCTTTCTTCCTTCCTTCATTCTTCCCTCATTTTTTCCTCCCTCCGTCCTGCCTTCCTTCCCTATTTCCTCCTTCCTTCCTCCCTTCTTTCCTGTCCTCCTTCCTTCCTTCCTCTTTTCCTTTCTCCCTCCCTCCCTCCCATCCCTCCTTCCTTCTTTCCTCCCTCCATCCATTCCTTCCCTCCTCACTCCCTCCCTCCTTTCCTTCTTTCCTCCCTCCATTCCTTCCATCTTCCTCCCTCCCTCCTTTCCTTCCTTCCTTCCCTCTGTCCTCCTTCCTTCCTCCCTTCTTTCCTCTGTCTTTCTTTCCTTCCTTCCTCCCTACCTCTTTCCCTTTCTCCTTTTCCTCCCTCCCTCCTTTCCTTCCTTCTCCCCCCCTTCCTTCCTCCCTTCTTTCCTGTCCTCCTTCCTTCCTTCCTCTTTTCCTTTCTCCCTCCCTCCCTCCTTCTTTCCTCCCTCCTTCTTTCCTCCCTCCATCCTTCCCTCCCCTCCTCACTCCCTCCCTCCTTTCCTTCTTTCCTCCCTCCATTCCTCCTTTCCTTCCTCCCTCCTTTCCTTCCATCTCCTTCCCTCCCTCTTTCCTCCCTCCCTCCCTCCTTTCCTTCCCTCCTTTCCTTCCTTCCTCCCTCCCTCCTTTCCCTCCTTTCCTTCCTTCTTCCTCCCTTCCTTCTTCCTCCCTCCCCTCCTTTCCTCCCTCCCTCCTTTTCCTCCCTCTTTCCTCCCTCCCTCCTTTCCTCCTTCCCTCCCTTGACTCGAGGACAACAGGAGGGTTAACCTTTGTGTTTGCCTCATAAATGAACCTTTCCTTCATTAAACAGCTCTTTGTGTGAATCTGACCCCAAATGAACCAAATGAAGAAGTATTCAGATCCTTTATTTATAGGAGTTAAAGGTCACTTTAGTTCTGACACTTTAATGTCGGATCCATTTCTAACACGGCCTCAGTTTTTCATTATTTTGCTGATTTTAGCAGCAAAGATTCAGATCTGGGCCAACGTGTTTCTACAGTCCTACTTTCTGTTTCTCGGGGCCTCGGCTGACTGACAGACGGGATTTATAGTTTATTTCAGTTTCACGTTGGCACCGATTTATAGAACGAAACCACAATCTGTCCGACAGAAGAAAAAAAAGGAAAGAAAAAACAACCCTGCCGACACTGATGGATTAAATGTTTGTATTAAACCACTTTTAAATGTTCAGTTTATATCTGATCCTTGAGTTTTATAGAGCGATCTACATCATCAGTGTTAAAACCTGATGTATAAAATCAGATACATGTAGTACACAGATTAACCACCAGGGGGCTTTTATTTCAACGTTGTCAATCAGTGAGACCTGGATGTTTCTGTCTTTATTTGCAGTATTTTTTCTTTCTTTGCAGCATTTTTTAATTTTTGTTTGCAGTATTTTGTCCTTTTTGTAGTATTTTTGTCTTTCTTGCAGTATTTGTCTTTATTTGCAGTATTTTGTATCTTCCATTGTAGTATTTTTGTCTTTCTTGCAATATTTCTTTCCTTTCTTTGTAGTATTTTGTCCTTTTTGTAGTATTTTTGTCTTTCTTGCAGTATTTGTCTTTATTTGCAGTATTTTGTATCTTCCATTGTAGTATTTTTGTCTTTCTTGCAATATTTTTTTCCTTTCTTTGTAGTATTTTGTCCTTTTTGCAGTATTTGTTGTCCTTCTAGTAGTATTTTTATCTTTCTTTATATTTCTTTGCAATATGAAAGAAAAGATAGATAGATAGATAGTGTATATTTAAGATTATTGGGGTTTTAATGATCCTAAATCCTAAAGACAATTACTCTTGAAAAGAATCAGTTTGAATCAGACAGTAGAAAGCCTTAAAAACTGTATTTTAATAAGAAATAATAACCTTTAAAATCTGCTGTATAGATAGTAGTATTAATATGCAAAGAGACACGCTCGTTAAATCGATGCAAATTGATGCACATCCATCTATTTTTTGCAGCGTGTCTCTGACGGCCTCTCAGACTGATGAGTGTCGGTGAGAAATCTGTGGAGGTGTCAGTCTACCACACGGCCCCCACACAGAAGCACAGATAATACACACACACCTTATTTTAACACTGTTTTCTTAATTAGATGGGTTTTAATTGTCATTGTTAACGACATAATGCTAATGTTTTTACGAAGTACGAAGGATATTTGCTCAGATTGATGTTCAGAAAATCTGATTAAGATCTTGAATCGATACTTGAACAATAGCAGGAACGTCACAAACACATGACAGTTGTTCTTAATGTTTTCTTTTCTTTACGTGATGTTGTTTAGTGTGTTGTTGTGTTGCTGTAAATGTTTCTCTCCAACCTTTGTTAATGAGGACGCCTCCACAATGGTCTTTCCAGGTAAAATAAAGGTTAATAATAATAATAATAATAATCAGCTTCAATCAACCTCAGGACAGTCTCCCCATAACAGTAAAAGATGTGCTCAGACTGAATACAGACTTTTGCTTGTAGAAGCCATTTTGTTCTGAAAATGTTGTTTTATTAAATTGTGCGTACATATTTCCTGTATTTTCTGTTTGTATCTTAATAAAGAGACTGAAAAATAGATATAGATGCTCATTAAAACTCTGCTAAAACAAAGTTAGTGTCTTCTCCAATCAGGCCCACAACTTTGCAAAGTATAAAAATTGCAGAAAATTAAGTCTAATTTTTCCCGCTTTATTTTTAATTAAATTAAAGTAAGAATAAATATGTGTTCTGAGTTTGACATACCACAGTAAAGTGTGTTGTTAACCACCCTGCAAAATTTGAATGATTAAAAAAAAATCGCCAAATATTTGAAATTAGGCTTCAAAGTTGTGTAAAAGTCTGCCTCTTTCTCTGCTCCCAAACGCTGAAGCCCCGCCCCCTACCAAGTGTCACCTGTCAATCAAAGTCACCACCTCTACCAGAAACATGGACGCTAGGTCTGAGAGCTTTCTGCTGCTAACTCAGCTGCTAGCTCGGCGGCTAACTCGGTTACACCTTTAACACCTTTTTCAGAAATACATTAATGACCTATTTAATGTGTTTAGAAGAAAATCTTTCAACATGTTTTTCTTCCCCAGGCGAGTAAAAAAAAAAAAAATCAACCCTCCTGCCGTTCTCGTCTATACTCACAAAATAAACGGCTCCGAAGCTGCCATGGCCGATCTCCCGGAGGTCAGCGAACAGCTTCTCGGGATCATCTTTGCAGAAGAGATCTGCCACATCGGGGTCCTTCAGATTGCCCGCCCGTGCACTCGAGGGCATGGCCAGGGCCTGGAGAAAAGGGGGGGGGGGGGGGGGGGGGGGGGCAGGTTAGTACATGGGACGCTGTTGTTTGTTGTGTCAGTATATAATTACATCCTGTGGTTCTGTGGTTATACGTCATGTTTAAAACACTTCACCTCCACATATTCACTTTCCTCTGATTTTACCTTTTAAGTTTCTACTTTTATTGAAGTAAAATACGTCTTTTGACTTTTCCTTCTTTCCTCCCTCGTTCTTTAATTTTTCCTTCGTTCTCCCCCTCCTTCCCTCTTTCTTTGCTCCCTCCTCCTTTCCTTCCACCCTTCCTCTTTTCCTCCCTCCCTACTTACTCCTTTCCTTCCTTCCTCCTTCCTCTTTTCCTCCCTCCCTACTTACTCCTTTCCTTCCTCCCTTCTCCCTCTTTTCCTCATCCCTCCTTACTCCTTTCCTTCCTTCCTCTTTTCCTCCCTCCCTCCTTACTCCTTTCCTTCCTTCCTCTTTTCCTCCCTCCCTCCTTACTCCTTTCCTTCCTTCCTCTTTTCCTCCCTCCCTATTTACTCCTTTCCTTCCTTCCCCCTTCCTCTTTTCCTCCATCCCTCCTTACTCCTTTCCTTCCTCCTTCCTATCCTTCCTCTTTTCCTCCATCCCTCCTTACTCCTTTCCTTCCTCCTTCCTATCCTTCCTCCCTTCCTCCTTCCTATCCTTCCTCCATCCCTCCTTACTCCTTTCCTTCCCTACTTCTTTTTAAGATAAACCCACTCTGCACGTTTTATTTTACTATTTTTCTCTGACTTTTATTTTACAAACATGAAAATAAACCAATAAACCATTTTTAATTATACCCGGCTCTTAGTCATAACTAATATTTACTGCTAGAACAAGGGCCCGACTGATACTGGATTATAGGGCCCGACTGATACTGGATTATAGGGCCCGACTGATACTGATACCGATATCAAAGAGCAAAAAAAACATGAATGAGTATTTGCAGACAGAATAACTCTAAATAGTAATAATAGCTCCTGTTAGTGCATTAAAATATAGTAATAAATAAGTTATGATATTATAAATACCTAAAATAAAAAACACCCAATCAGCAATCGTGCTATCGGCACATACCGGACAACATATTCACCAATACCGATATATCTGTGATCAATATCAGCTGACTGATCTATCGGTTTGAACTGAGGTTATAGACATAATGTAGGATTTCTCTTTATAAAACACGTATTTGGAGTTTTTACAGACGTGAATAAAGTGATAAAAGCAACAGAAAACATCCACAGCTGACCATCACCGTGTTCCAGTTCTCCTGGAGGGATTTCCCTTTATGTTTTATATTTGGATCACGACGGGCCGAGTTCCCGTTTAGTGAAGCGTCTGTTTTCCACTTCAGTCGGGCAGAAAAATAATTAATGTGTTAAACACGCTGGAAAATGCATCACTGTTGTAAAGTAACACTGGACTGAATCAGCTTCCCTGATATTCCCAAACCATGTTCCACCTCAAATATTCCGTAATGTTGCAGGAATTTCACGTCTGCCTCAGCTGACCCGAGGTATTTGAGACTTTAACTGGTAGCTGGAACCCGAAAACTGGTTCCAAACTAGAACCGAATCCTAAATACCAAGAACCCAGAAGCGTTAGTTACTTTTCAGATGAAGATTTGACACAATGGATAATATAACAAGCTTTATAAATACAACACATTGTTAAAGATGAAACCAGACAGCAGTGTGTAGTCGGCTCACATTTCAGATGTCTATGAGTTGTTAACAGCTCCACCAAATACTGATTTTTCCCTCTAAACTTCTCACATGCTTTCATTTCAATAAATGTTCAAATGATCCAATATTTCAGCAAAAATCAAAGATTAGAGAAAAAGTCCAAAAACTGAAAACACATTTGTGAATCAGAACTTAGTTTGTTCTTCTTTCCTCTCCCATTAATCATCTCACCCCCCCTCACATTTATCTGCTGACCCTTTGGAGGGGCCCCACCCCTAGGTTGGGAACCACTGGACTAAACTAGCTAACTGTATATAAAGTAGTGTAAACTAGCTCCACCTCCAGCAGCTACAACAGTAACATGCTGCTCTAACACTGATGCTTCACTATTAATAATCTAATGATGTCATAATAATAATATATCAGTCAGAGGACCAAACCACTACTTTACTGTAATACTGCATACTACATCACTATAATACTGCAGTACTTTTACTGTAATACTGCATACTACATCGCTCATAATACTGCAGTACTTTTACTGTAATACTGCATACTACATCACTCATAATACTGCAGTACTTTACTGTAATACTGCATACTACATCACTCATAATACTGCAGTACTTTTACTGTAATACTGCATACTACATCACTCATAATACTGCAGTACTTTTACTGTAATACTGCATACTACATCACTCATAATACTGCAGTACTTTTACTGTAATACTGCATACTACATCGCTCATAATACTGCAGTATTTTTACTGTAATACTGCATACTACATCACTATAATACTGCAGTACTTTACTGTAATACTGCATACTACATCACTATAATACTGCAGTACTTTTACTGTAATACTGCATACTACATCACTCACAATACTGCAGTACTTTTACTGTAATACTGCATACTACATCACTATAATACTGCAGTACTTTTACTGTAATACTGCATACTACATCACTCATAATACTGCAGTACTTTTACTGTAATACTGCATACTACATCACTCATAATACTGCAGTACTTTTACTGTAGGAGGATTTTTCATGGTGTACTTTACACCGTACAATAATGTTTCTTTCTGTCTCTTTAACTTGACATTTAAAAAGATCAAACCAGTAAATCATTCACTATTTATGAAATAAGGAAAAAGCCCTACAGCAGCTATTTTTGTCATTTTCCAAGAAACAACTTTGCTTCTTCTCACACAACTTATAGCTTTTTGTCCGCTGGGGAAACAACTTTTCCTTAACTTCCTACTTGGAAAAAAAAAAAACACAAGTTCAGTCGAGTTCAACATGAAGTGCGACGCGAGACGCTAAAAACAGAAGGAAAAAAAGAAGGGGGGAAACAGACTCCAGACAGTTTCTTTTTTTAAAACAGTGACATGAAATTTGGTGTGTCAGAGGAGCCTAATGACCAGGATCACATGTCTGACCTCAGCTCTGACTTGGAAACAGCTTTTCACAGCAGAGCCTCTTTGTAGTTGTAAAGTTTAACATCAGAACAAACTGAGTATAAAAAGAAACCTCCAACAATTAAACCAAACTTGTTCCTCTTTTTTAAAATGAAACATGTGGTCGATTCATCCTTTAATTATAATGAGTGTAACTATTCATTAATGTAAAAACTTAACCACCAACTGCATCTGTATTTGTAATGAATAAATCTAAACCACTCAATAATAGTAATAGTAAGTGTGTTCGTCCCAAACTGTTCATTACATGTTTATAAATTCTTAATTATAAACTCTTCTTACTCCATAATATGATAACACGCTCCATTATTTAACTCCCTGGCTCTTCTCAGTGACTCTCTGCTTTTCACCTTTGAGTGAAACATATAAACACATTTGACTCCTTAAAACTAGTGTTAACCCTCCTGTTGTCCTCGAGTCAAGGAAGGAAGGGAGGAAGGAAAGGATGGAGGGAGGAAGGAGGGAAGGGCGGGAGGAAGGAGGGAGGAAAGAAGGAATAGGAAGGAAGGAAGGAAGGAAGGAAGGAAGGAAAGATGAAAGGAAGGAAAGATGGAAGGAAGGAAGGACACATGGGAGGAAGGAAGGAAAGATGGAAGGAAGGAGGGAGGGAGGGAGAAAGGAAAAGAGGAAGGGACGAAGGTAGGGGGGAGGAAAGAAAGAGAAAAAGGAGGGAGGGAGGAAATAAGAAAGGGGGAAGGAAGGAAGGACGGAAGGAAGGAGGGAGGAAGGAAGGACAGAAGGAAGAAAGGGGATGGAAGAAGGAAGGGAGGAAAGAAGGAAGGACGGAAGGAAGGAGGGAGGGAGGACAGAAGGAAGGAAGAAAGGGGGATGGAAGAAGGGAAGGAGGAAGGGAGGAAAGAGAGAGGAAGGAAACAAAGAGAGAAGGAGGGAGGGAGGAAGGAACAGTCAAAACAGACGGGGTCAATTTGACCCGGGAGGACGACACAAAGGTTAAAGTTAATTTTTCAGACATTTCCTGGAGGAGCTGTGTGTATTGGGGATGTGCATCAGCCCATTTTATCACAAAGCTAAAAATATAACAGCGTGGACCCATCCTAAACAACGCTGAGCACATCCTTTACACCTGACAACATTATCCTTTACTTTCTTAAAGTAAAGTGTGAAAAAGCCTCTATTAGAAATTATTAGAAATTGACACCCCCCTTGTTTTGTTGTTGTTGTTTTTCTACTCTCAGAAATTAGGTTCGGTTTAAGTTGTTGTAATTTCTTTTTTATGACAGTAGGTGTCACTGTGCTACCAGGTTCAGTAATGGCGCTTTACCACTATACAGTTCTAGCTCTACTCGGCTCGACTCGACACCAAATCGCTGTAACGCTGTTGTTGGTATTTAACAATGCCGGGTTTGATTCTTGTGTGGGACGGCTCATGACTCTTCCAGTGACTCTCTGACCAATCAGCGGCCGGCAGTCTGTTGACGTCACATTTAGTATCGGCTCGGCTCGCTTGGAACCTCGGCAGAGCAGATACTAATAAAGCACCAGGTACCAGGTACTATCCCTGATGGAGACGCAGAAAAAACCGAGTCGAGTCGAGCTGGAACTGTGTAGTGGAAAAGCGCCATAAGAAACATCCAACTCAAGTCCATGTTAGTCACGTCAGAGACAATAAAATGGAGCTTGAGTTGGTCACACAGATAAACTCATGTGTTCCTTACTGCTCTACAGGTACGTAAAATGTGGTGTAAAACTACTTAATGTGGGTCAACATGCTGCCTACATGTTAGAGAAGCATTCAGCTAGATTTCGAGGAGCTGTTCCGAAAGTTGACGTACTAGTTTGGTGATTAGCGTCAGGTCCGTCTCCCTCAGTAACCGTCACAGCAGACTCCGATAGCTCGACTCTGCTCCTCATATTTCACACCAGACAACATTATCCTTTAATTTCTGGAAGGTTTTTAAACCACGTTGGACTTTTGTGTGTCTTCGTCTGCATGATGATCCCTCCAGCTAGCTAGCTAGCAGGATAACTTACTACCGAGTCAAAGTAGCCGAGGGCAGCAGTAAAAATTCCCTCTGTGTTTCAGGTTCTACTTCAACACAAGAAGCTTAGAGCTCCTCCTAGTGGCTGAAAGTTAAAATCGATCTCCAGTAGCTGTTAATGAACCTAAATACTGGACTACAGCTCAACTCTTAATTAAAGTTTTTAAATTTAAAAATAAAAAAAGACCACAGCGAACGATTATTCGGCTATTTGGTTTTAATGACACATCGATGGGTCAGCATTAAACTCCTTTCACACAGGCACTGCAACCCTGAACTTTTCCAGACATTCTCTAAATCAGTCGGACCGAACTTTAAACTGCAAAGTGTGTGAAATATTTCGACTGAGCTACGATGTAAGTACGAGAAAATTCATAAAAACAGGAAATAAATAGCCAGTCATTTCCTCTCATCCAAAGCTGTTATAGTTTGTTTGAGAGAGAGAGAGAGAGAGATGGAGAGAGAGAGAGAGAGAGCGAGATGGAGAGAGATGGAGAGAGAGAGAGAGAGAGCGAGATGGAGAGAGAGAGAGAGAGAGATGGAGAGAGAGAGAGAGAGCGAGATGGAGAGAGAGAGAGAGCGAGAGAGAGAGAGAGAGAGAAAGAGAGAGAGCGAGATGGAGAGAGAGAGAGAGAGAAAGAGAGAGACAGAGACAGAGAGACTTCCTGCGATTTCTTATAAAGTAAGAGTTTAGCTCTCGTTTAAAGTGTGACGATAATAGTTACAGCCAATTAGACACAGTTCAGTGTTCAGTATTAATGTAGTTTTCTACCTTTCTTTCCCCCCTCTGCTGTACTGATGCAGCACTGAAACATAACCTTTTGTGTTACACTCATTCAAAGTAAAAGTTGAAAGCCAAATCTTAAATGACAGGTATCATATTTTAAATTGTTAGACATCAATCCTAAATTACCTGAAAAGAAATTAAAGAGGATCCGTCCATTTTAACACTGATTATCAGGGAGCAGGTCACAGTGGCATCAGACTGTGAGGAAACCCAGACATCCTTCACCCCAGCATCGCCCTGCAGCTCCTCCTGGGAGATCTAAGGCGTGTTCTGGGTCTGATGGGGGGCGTCCCAGAGGGTCCTACCCACCTCAGCTGGCTCCTTTCACTGTGAAGGAGCAGAATAGCCGAGCTGCCCACCCGACCGAAACTGTCTTTAGTGACTTGTAAGGAACATGTGTAGCTGTGATTTCAACTTTACAAAAACATGAACATCAACTCCTTCCCTAGAGCAGAAACCTCACGTCTAGAAAGGGTGGAGACGCGTCTCCATAATTATATACAGTCAATGCTTTATATACAGTTAGCTACATAAGTGTTATGAGTGATGTAGTATGCAGTATTACAGTAAAAGTACTGCAGTATTATAGCGATGTAGTATGCAGTATTACAGTAAAAGTACTGCAGTATTATGAGTGATGTAGTATGCAGTATTACAGTAAAAGTACTGCAGTATTATAGCGATGTAGTATGCAGTATTACAGTAAAAGTACTGCAGTATTATGAGCGATGTAGTATGCAGTATTACAGTAAAAGTACTGCAGTATTATAGTGATGTAGTATGCAGTATTACAGTAAAAGTAGTGGTTTGGTCCTCTGACTGATATATTATTATTATGACATCATTAGATTATTAATAGTGAAGCATCAATGTTAGAGCAGCATGTTACTGTTGTAGCTGCTGGAGGTGGAGCTAGTTTACACTACTTTATATACAGTTAGCTAGTTTAGTCCAGTGGTTCCCAACCTAGGGGTGGGGCCCCTCCAAAGGGTCAGCAGATAAATGTGAGGGGTGGTGAGATGATTAATGGGAGAGGAAAGAAGAAAAAACTAAGTTCTGATTCACAAATGTGTTTTCAGTTTTTGGACTTTCTCTCTAATCTTTCTTCTAACCCTAACCCCTTTCTATTTTTGCTGAAATATTGGATCATTTGAACATTTATTGAAATGAAAGCATGTGAGAAGTTTAGAGGGAAA
Organism: Scomber scombrus; assembly: GCF_963691925.1. Taxonomy (NCBI): domain Eukaryota; kingdom Metazoa; phylum Chordata; class Actinopteri; order Scombriformes; family Scombridae; genus Scomber; species Scomber scombrus. The sequence continues at coordinate 2,181,353 of NC_084987.1, read as the reverse complement.
AATCACTATTTGGTGGAGCTGTTAACAACTCATAGACATCTGAAATGTGAGCCGACTACACACTGCTTTCTGGTTTCATCTTTAACAATGTGTTGTATTTATAAAGCTTGTTATATTATCCATTGTGTCAAATCTGCATCTGAAAAGTAACTAAAGCTGTTAAATAAATGTAGTGGAGTAGAAAGTACAATATTTCCCTCTGAGATGTAGAAAGTAGCATCACATGAAAATACTACAGTAAAGTACAAGTACCTCAAACTGTACTACAGTAAAGTACAAGTACCTCAAATTGTTCTTAACTAAACCTAACCATTAGTATTTAGCTTTGGCTTGTTTACATTATTTCACATTGTACTAAAAAGGCCAAATCTGAGACCACAGGGCGGCCCCCGGACCACAGTTTTGACCCCCCTCCCTCTCCCTTTCTCCCCTCCTCTCTCTCTCTTTCTCCCCTCCCTCCCTGTGTGTGTATGAAACAGCTAACTAGCCCAGTTAGCTCTATGCTCCATGTAGCCGCTAGGCTAGTTAGCTCGATGCTACATGCTACATGTCTTACCGCGGCTTATTGATGGTTTCCTCTCCGGACCGAAAACAACCGTTAGCAGCAGCCGAGCCTCAATCCCGCATAGCCCGGTGTGTGTGTCCCTCTCACGGCAGACAGTCAACACGACGTGGGCTCCATTTCCACGACCGTTTCTCCTGATGTGTTTCACTGGTTATAAATCGGTTAACGGCAGCTCTAACGGTTCCTAGCCGCCGGAGCTAACGGAGCTAGCGTTGCTCTCCCCGGTAACGGAGGCTGTTCTGCGGGGTGTGGCTGCTATCTCTGCACGGTGACACACATACAAGCATACTGCACCCCCTCCTTCCTTTTTTAAATTACACACCAGGCTTATTAATCTGCGTCCCGGTCCCTCCGCTGCTGCTGGACTCGTTTCTGACACCGTGTTTTTTTGTTCTTTTGCTAAAACACAAGATGGCTCAGAGCGGGGCGGGACCAGAGCTGACCGGACACTGGCTCGGTCTGCTTCCTGTGCTTCACAAAATAAAAGTCCTGTCATAACAAAACAAACACTCAGGAGCACAAATCAGGGTTGTTATAGTTAACTAAAACTAAGACTAGCAGTGAAAAAATAATTTAGTTAACTGAAATTTAAAAAGTTTTTTTTTTAACGAAAAGTAAATACAAACTACAAGTGTGACTTAAACCAACAGTCAGGAGCCCAAAAAGTCAGAATATAAATGAATATAATAGGCTATAAATGGATTGTGGCACTCCTCTTTGTTCTGGAGATATTCATGTTTTTCAAGTGTGTCTTAAACCAACAATCAGGAGCCTAAATGAACATTAAAGCAGTTTATCTGTCTGTAATGATTCCTCCTGTTCATACTGACCATTAGAAGATCTCTTCATAATGTTTACAATGGAAGTGATGGAGGACTAAACCCACAGTCCTCCTTCTGTGGAAACATGGATTTAAACGTTGATCTGAAGCTAATATGAAGCTTCAGTTGTCTGAATGAGTCAAATCTTCATCTTCTATGTTTCAACGTTACAGTGTTTTTAGTAGCAAAGTCTTTTTGTTACTATACTTCCACCACAGCTCAACAGGGAAACACTAAGAGGGAATCTGATGCTAAAAAGACTGTAAATGTGTCAGATATCACTTGATATGACTAACTCCCACTGCTGGGTTTTGTCCTCCATCACTGACATTTGAAGGAGATCTTTTAATAGTCAGTATGAACAGGAGGAATGATTACAGAGAGGAAAACCTGGCTGCTGCTTTAAGTCTCCTGTTTTTAGTGTAACATGATGTACAGACAACAATCACTGGATTAAAAATATGATGATTCTCAGGCAAGTTGTGCTATGATAGAGAACATCTTTATTCTATGATTACTAAAAAGATTTAAGGAGGTGTATCAGAGTCTGAATCTACAAATATGTGTATCATATCTGTGCTCAGATTTAGCGGAGTCATCACTCATGGAAAACCTCTGCAAAAAAACCCTTAATAGTTATTCCGTGTGTTTTACTCACCACTGCTGAGAGTTCACATTACATTTAACAAAGGATAGAAAATATTATAGTAAGTAAACTGGATCTTTGTATAAGTAAATCTGCAATGTATAAATGTGCAATATGCAGAAGTTCCTGAGATAATAAACATGTGAATGTCTCTGAGATTTACATACAGAATATACCTTCATACAGATGAAAATAAAATAAAATAAATAAATGTGCAATGAGTAGAAAATCTAAGATATATACATGTTTAATGTTCCTGTGCAGTATATTGCTTTTCTTCATTTATTCCTTGTCATTTATCTGTTTTTTGTCCCTGATTCTTTCTTAAGATAAACTTTAAGGTACTTAATTATTCAGATCCCCAGTAAACAAAATATTAGTTGATGAAAGGAACATTTTTAAAACCTAAAAATCAGTTTCTCCTTTAAAAACAATGAGTCAGATAGTTATGAAACTCCTGAACTGTGAAAAGTCAGAACTACTCTTGAGTGAAAGTGCGACATCTAAAGGTGATTCTGTGTACTGCAGGATGTACTTTCTTTGCAGTACATTCACTACCATATGGACATGTTTGTAATAGAGCACATGCCTTCTTATTATGTCTTCATTATCAGTTACCAGTAATATGTTTTATTATTTCATTTAAGTTAATTCAACCATGGAGGTTCTGAGGATATTTATAATGCATTGTCAACTAAACTGAAGCCATAAACACCAAGAATATGAAACCAAACGTCATGAAGATTTATATATAAATCATATTTATTGCAAAGTCCAGCAATGCAAAAATGAAAAACACTTGACAACAAAGTTTAACCTTTACATCAGTGGCAGAACAATAGCAGCAGAAAAAAAATATACAAGTTTTGATTTTTATATTTGACATTAAAAAAAAAGTTTATACATAAAATCTGTGAATAACAAAATAGACACAAACCTTCTGTAAATCCCAATTATTATAATTATACCAAATTACATTTAATACTGTCTCCTTAAACAAGAGAAGCATTAAAACCATGGAGCTGTACTAATTGAACAGTCCCCACAGATACAGTATTTGTCAGTGTTATAAATCTATTTTATTCTTAAATTGATTTAAAGAAATAAATAAAACATAGGCCTGCATTCCCACTGCACCGTTTAAGGACATTAAACTCACAAAGACAAAAAGTATAAAATAAACTCAGTGATCATAGAGTCCATATTAAAGGCGACTTTAGTCCACTTCCTCGATGGTGGGCCCCTGGGAGCCGGCTCGTGCCTGCTCTCCACAGCTGCCTGCAGGCATCCCTCCCTGATACAACTTGCTGATGATGGGGTTACACACTTTCTCCAGCTCTTTCTGATGGTGTTGGTACTCCTCTTTATCAGCCAGCTGGTTGTTCTCCAGCCAGCTGATGGTCTCGTCGCATTTCTCCGTCACCTTCTTCTTGTCCTCCTCGCTGATTTTGCCCTTCATGTTCTCGTCCTGCAAGCTGCTCTTCATGTTGAAGGTGTAGGACTCCAGCGAGTTTTTGGCAGCGATTTTGTCCCTCTGAAGCTCATCCTCCTCTTTGTATTTGTCGGCGTCCTGCACCATCCTCTCGATCTCTTCTTTGCTCAGTCGGCCCTTGTCGTTGGTGATGGTGATCTTGTTCTCTTTGCCGGTGCTTTTGTCCACCGCCGACACGTTCAAAATGCCGTTGGCGTCGATGTCGAAGGTGACCTCGATCTGCGGGACCCCTCGTGGGGCAGGTGGGAGTCCTGTCAGCTCAAACTTGCCCAGCAGATTGTTGTCCTTGGTCATGGCTCGCTCCCCTTCGTAGACCTGGATGAGGACTCCGGGCTGGTTGTCAGAGTAGGTGGTGAAGGTCTGGGTTTGTTTGGTGGGGATGGTGGTGTTGCGTTTAATCAGAGACGTCATGACTCCTCCGGCTGTCTCGATACCCAGAGACAGAGGCGCCACGTCCAGCAGCAGCAGGTCCTGAACGTTGCCCGAAGTGTCGCCTGTGAGAATGGCGGCCTGGACGGCGGCACCGTAAGCCACCGCCTCGTCTGGGTTGATGCTCTTGTTCAGCTCTCTGCCATTAAAGAAGTCCTGCAGGAGTTTCTGGATTTTGGGGATTCGGGTGGAGCCCCCGACCAGGACCACGTCGTGGATCTGTCCCTTGTCCATTTTGGCGTCCCTCAGAGATTTCTCCACCGGCTCCAATGTTCCCCTGAACAGGTCGGAGCAGAGCTCCTCAAAGCGAGCCCTGGTGATGGAGGTGTAGAAGTCGATGCCCTCAAACAGAGAATCAATCTCAATGCTGGCCTGGGAGCTGGAGGACAGGGTCCTCTTGGCCCTCTCACAAGCTGTGCGCAGCCTCCTCAAGGCTCTCTTGTTCTGGCTGATGTCCTTCTTGTGTTTCCTCTTGAACTCCTCCACAAAGTGGTTGACCATGCGGTTATCAAAGTCTTCTCCGCCCAGGTGAGTGTCTCCAGCTGTGGCTTTGACCTCAAAGATACCGTCATCGATTGTCAGGATGGACACGTCAAAGGTGCCTCCGCCCAGGTCAAAGATCAGGACGTTACGTTCTGCTGACTTGCCTCTGTCCAGACCGTACGCGATGGCGGCTGCCGTGGGCTCATTGATGATCCTCAGGACGTTCAGTCCTGCGATGACGCCTGCGTCTTTAGTGGCCTGGCGCTGTGAGTCGTTGAAGTAAGCCGGGACTGTGATGACTGCCTTAGACACCTTGTTGCCGAGGTAGGCCTCAGCAATCTCCTTCATCTTCACCAGGACCATGGAGGAGATCTCCTCAGGGGAGAAGGTTTTGTCTTCTCCTTTGTATTCCACTTGAATTTTGGGCTTCCCTCCATCACTGACCACCTTGAAGGGCCAGTGCTTCATGTCCGCCTGCACCACTGGCTCATCAAACTTTCTTCCAATCAGTCTCTTGGCATCAAACACAGTGTTGCTGGGGTTCAAAGCCACCTGGTTCTTGGCCGAATCCCCGATCAGCCTCTCTGTGTCAGTGAACGCCACATAGCTGGGGGTTGTCCTGTTGCCCTGGTCGTTGGCGATGATTTCTACTTTTCCGTGCTGGAAAACCCCCACACAGGAGTAGGTGGTGCCCAGGTCAATGCCGATAGCTACACCTTTAGCTGCAGACATCTTGGTTCTTTTGAATATTTGTCCTAAAGATGCAGAGACAGAAATTAGAGGGAACATTAGAAATATAAACATCATACATCAGTGTAGAGCAAGCAGCTGAACTGGAGAGTGAGTTCATGAAGTTTTGAATGAATCAATAATGTGTTGCTAATTACTAAATATCATACATCAAAATACTGAATCAGTTAATGATGTGGTATTATGGGCTAGTTTTTGACAAATACTCTATTTAAAAACATATCTGTAACATTTTATAATTCAAAAGCTGTTTAGATTTCTCTACATCTAACTTTCCTTACAGCCCATATTCCCCTCTGTCCTGTAGCATCCTGTTTCTGGTATATATACATAAAATGGGCGTTAATAATGAATTTTTGGCATCTTATACTTTATTGGTCATTATTATTACAGCTCCTTTTTAAAGTGGATTTCAGCAGTGTCGAAATTTCAAAATTTAAATCAAAGGTGGTAATTCTTAAAATTAGTTTGAAAGAATTGTCCATTAATCTGATGACCAAAGCAGCCTAAAATGTAACGTTATTCAAATGAAGTTTGGTCGAAAAACCCTTTCATACGAGTCCATCGTTTTCTGTTTAATTCAATGTGAAAAACGTACCGTTATTCTTAAATCTTCAACTAATCTGAGGAGTTGCCCCGTCAGTAAACTGCTACAGAGGTAGTTACAGAGCCGGTGTTTCAGTTTCATTGGTGACCGTGTTAAACGGTGACTTTCTCTTAAATGCCTTTAGTAGTTTAATCCTTTTTAATACATACTCATCTGTGTTTAATATATGAGTTACGCTAAAGTTAAATTGTGTTCAAAAGACTCATTCACCTCTCCTAATGTACCTTGTGATGTGAGAAAGTCACCAGTTAATATGGTCACCAGTTAAACCGAAACACCGGATCGATTGCCGCTGTTGTGTTAGCTGTGGTCGCAGCAGCTTTATACTGCTTTAGTTGGTTCAGTTTTTTAAAAAAGTCTTAATGAGAGATCTTCTTTATTTCCATCCGTACAATAAATCAACTCTGATCCTGATCCACTTCTAAGACATCTGGAATTATTTTATTGATAAGCAAAGACAGTTTATCCTGATCCCAGCCCTAATTAATCACACAGCCGTTATGTAAAACTACCTTTCATCTAGATGCCGTAACCATAGTAACGTACTGGCAACCGGCAGCGTATTAACATCATTCTTCAACATTATCTCGCTTTTTAAGTGTGTGACAGCGACGCCTATGAACTTAGCTGCATTTTAACATTGACAGGTAGATTTTAAAGCTCTAGAAACTACAGTAGGGTACTTACAGTCGATGAAAAAAGGAGGTTAGCAGAAGATAGAAGGTGTTTCTGTCCTTTAGTGTGGAGCTTCTTGCCGCTGTTGCCGTTGTTTCTACTGTAATGCTGCTGCTACTAACCGTCACTTCTTATTTATACTGCTCTCGTTCCCTTCCAGTTGCTTCTCGAGCGTTCCAGAGAGCTTTTCTCGTCCAATCACAGAGCTCAGCGTCGGTTGCTCAACGCGATGACGCAACCAGGTGGGCGTGGCCTCAGAAGTTTCTACCAGCTTCTGGAGAGACTGAGAGGGAGAGAACAATCTGGACGCGTTAAAAAAGCAACAACAAACACATAAAAATCTAAATAAATCAGAATAAGTAATGACAGATTAAACAGAGAAAACGGTAAAGTCTCTTAAGTTAACTAAACAAACATGCGGCAAACTGATTAGTACACAAATCACAGTTAAAAAATCAGTACTGCTCAATTTGACTGAATAATCCATAATTTAATGGTTTACTGGTTGACTTTACTGCAATAAACTACATCAAGCTCACAATACTTATGTCCTTAATGTAGTTAAAGTATTACAGTAAAACTACACAAATATTATGAGTGATGTAGTATGCAGTATTACAGTAAAAGTACTGCAGTATTATGAGTGATGTAGTATGCAGTATTACAGTAAAAGTACTGCAGTATTATGAGTGATGTAGTATGCAGTATTACAGTAAAAGTACTGCAGTATTATAGTGATGTAGTATGCAGTATTACAGTAAAAGTACTGCAGTATTATAGTGATGTAGTATGCAGTATTACAGTAAAAGTACTGCAGTATTATAGTGATGTAGTATGCAGTATTACAGTAAAAGTACTGCAGTATTATGAGTGATGTAGTATGCAGTATTACAGTAAAAGTACTGCAGTATTATGAGTGATGTAGTATGCAGTATTACAGTAAAAGTACTGCAGTATTATAGTGATGTAGTATGCAGTATTACAGTAAAGTACTGCAGTATTATGAGTGATGTAGTATGCAGTATTACAGTAAAAGTACTGCAGTATTATAGTGATGTAGTATGCAGTATTACAGTAAAGTACTGGTTTGGTCCTCTGACTGATATATTATTATTATGACATCATTAGATTATTAATAGTGAAGCATCAGTGTTAGAGCAGCATGTTACTGTTGTAGCTGCTGGAGGTGGAGCTAGTTTACACTACTTTATATACAGTTAGCTAGTTTAGTCCAGTGGTTCCCAACCTAGGGGTGGGGCCCCTCCAAAGGGTCAGCAGATAAATGTGAGGGGTGGTGAGATGATTAATGGGAGAGGAAAGAAGAAAAAACTAAGTTCTGATACACTAATGTGTTTTCAGTTTTTGGACTTTTTCTCTAATGTTTCATTTTTGCTGAAATATTGGATCATTTGAACATTTATTGAAATGAAAGCATGTGAGAAGTTTAGAGGGAAAAATCACTATTTGGTGGAGCTGTTAACAACTCATAGACATCTGAAACCTGTGGAGTAAAAGTATAAAGTATCACCAAATGGGGGAAAAATGCATATAGAGTGGTTCGTGGTTACTTTCCAACATGAGCTCTATTTGGTTATGTTTGTATAGAAGCATGACAGCAGCACACCTGACAGGTGACTTCAGCAGAGTCACGCCTTCCTGCTCAGAAAACCAGTTGAACACTGGTGTGAAGTCACAGTTTGAAGAATCTCACCATGAAGCTGCTTGTTTGTCTCGTCGTGCTGTCGGCTGTACTGATTACAGGTGAGTGCTGATAAATATGTGTTCAAATAGAATAACCTGATTGATTTTGTGTTTTGTAACAACTTGAGTGAAAATTAATCTGTAGTCTACTTTAAATTTCTACTTTATTTCCATTATTGATTCATGTTTACGTCTGAAAACGGTGAAAAATGTCAAATGACATGATGTCTTTAAATGTCTTTTTTTGTCTGATCGAGAGTCTAAAACTCCAAAACATGAAGTTTCCTATTATGTAAGACCAAAAAAAACATTGATTTTTTGGCATTTTTGCTTAAAAAATGATTGAAAGAGGTGATCAATATCAAAATAGTTGGATAGATAACTTAATTAATCATATTAAAGCAGGTTTAATGTTCAGCTTTTGTTGAAATCTTTGTTTAAAAGGTGTTATTTCAACTTTAAGGTAATTCTTGTTCTGCTGTTGAAGTGGAAAACATCCCTCATTATAAAACTGAACTATACAGCCTCTAGAATAACTTAAATTGATTGAACTGATCCGTCTGTAAAAATGGACTCAATACATCGTAATGTTGATGAAGGTACGAGGCAGAGTTTTAACACTGGTGACAGCAGAAGAATCAGGTGTTAGTAGTTTTTATAACTTCATTAACCTTTTATCTGAGCAATAAACTATTAGTTATACACACAAATCAAGATTTTAATTATCTTCCAGTATGCATTTACCTTTACATTTAGTCATTTAGTCATTTAGCAGACGTGTTTATCCAAAGTGACTTACAAGGGAGAACTGGTACACTGGTATGCAAACCACTTTAAAAAAAGAGTCAAAACAAGAAGAAACCTGGAGAACAGTTACGATGTTATTGATGAGATAAAACTGGTTTACATGATGCAGATTAGAGAGATATTTCCTGTTTTGTCAATGGTTCAGGGTAAGATATGTTTTCTATCATGGCACAACATGAAATACCTGAACATCCAGTTTGACGCTCCCGACTGTGTTGAAACTTGGCTTTGGCCAGTGTGTTTAAAGCCACTGAAACAATCTTCACTGAGGGACATTGTAGTTCAACCTGCACCCTCGCCCCGACAGTGATGTCTCCAATTATGTCATGAATTGTTTCTCATACAAAAGAAAAGTAATTATACCTGCATGTCAAAACCTTTTTTAAAATAAGTCAGGTGGAGTCTGAGTAATTAATCCTTCATGAAAAGATTTAAAAACAACAAAAACAAAGCCGACAGTTTCTTGTTCAGTAACTTAATTATTTCCTTTCTTTCAGGAGGCGACGCGCAGTCAGATGGTGAGTTTGATTCTTTTGTGTTTTAATAACAATAATAATAATAATAATCTTATTTTGTAAAGCACCTTTCACACAGGAAATGCAGCTCAAAGTCTTCTACAACTAAGTGCTTCTTATTAAAAAGGGACAAAAAAGAAAGAGGAAAGAAAAGGAAACATGAATGTAATATAAGTTATATAATATAGGAACATATTAGGAACACCATTCAATATAAAGCAACACTAATATACAACCATCACCCACTATGACCTCAGTAATAAACATAAAGTAGAATTATCTCCTTCCTGACAATGTCAACAAAAACTAAAAATGTATAAACTTAATAAATGTAGAATTTATAGCAGAGCTGGATTGACTTAGATAAAGAGGCCAGTGAGTGTATATAAGGATTAAATGTTCAAGGTATGATTATTCCTTATAATATAGGAGAAACATTACATCAGCACATCAACACATCTCTACATGTGTGCAGGTTTCAGTGATGTATTTGTGACGTTAGTTCAGATGAGACCTTCTAATGTTGGTTTGGTTTATCTCATGGTGTGAAAGGAATGAAGCTCTGACGCCTCCTTCACAAACACAAATATCTGAGTCACAGTTGGGTATTCATATGTCTTCAGGGATGTGTGTGTGTGTGTGTGTGTGTGTGTGTGTGTGTGTGTGTGTGTGTGTGTGTGTATGTTCTTATCAAGTCATTTATTCTATTAAAAACTGTATTTCTGTCAATAAAAACGTTGAAATAAAATTTTTAAAGAGTTTATTGACAGGTTTAAATAGTCAGGATTAAGACATTTTTAATAAACTTTTTTTTCTTAATGAATTTGTCAAATATTTTGCTCCAAAGTGAAAAACCTTCAAAATTTTCCATCCATTCAAAGTTCAAATGTTGACCTCATGGTGGCACTATAGAGGAAAAGTCCGAGGATCACCAAACTCAGTAGGATTCATCCTCTGGGCAACATGAATGACTTTTAATGCAATCCATGGAACAGTTGTTGAGATGTTTGACCTCCTGTGTGTCTCTGCAGTCTGCGGCATGGCACCGCTCAACACAAAGATCGTCGGGGGTGCAGATGCTGTTGCCGGGGCTTGGCCATGGCAGGCCAGTCTGCACAATAGTGTCGGCCATTTCTGTGGAGGATCTCTGATCAACAGCCAGTGGATCCTGACTGCTGCTCACTGTTTCCCCTCGTGAGTCCTGATAATGTCACATGATCACTCACTACTTACAAGTTATACTTTATATGTTTTATACATCTCAGAGGGAAATATTGTACTTTCTACTCCACTACATTTATTTGACAGCTTTAGTTACTTTTCAGATGCAGATTTGACACAATGGATAATATAACAAGCTTTATAAATACAACACATTGTTAAAGATGAAACCAGACAGCAGTGTGTAGTCGGCTCACATTTCAGATGTCTATGAGTTGTTAACAGCTCCACCAAATACTGATTTTTCCCTCTAAACTTCTCACATGCTTTCATTTCAATAAATGTTCAAATGATCCAATATTTCAGCAAAAATCAAAGATTAGAGAAAAAGTCCAAAAACTGAAAACACATTTGTGAATCAGAACTTTTCTTCTTTCCTCTTTTTACTGTAATACTGCATACTACATCACTCATAATACTGCAGTACTTTTACTGTAATACTGCATACTACATCACTCATAATACTGCAGTACTTTTACTGTAATACTGCATACTACATCACTCATAATACTGCAGTACTTTTACTGTAATACTGCATACTACATCACTCATAATACTTATCTTCTAACATGTCAATTGTCGTCTGTCTTTTCTTCAGAACCAGCACTCAAACAATCGTTTATCTCGGACGTGAGACACAACAAGGTGTGAATTCCAACGAAGTGTCCCGCTCAGTGTCCCAGATCATCAAACATCCCAACTACGACCCCAATACGAATGACAACGACATCGCCTTGTTGCAGCTCGCCTCTTCCGTTACCTTCACCGACTACATCAAACCTGTGTGTCTGGCGTCGTCGGGCAGCACCTATGCGGCCGGGACAAACACCTGGGTCACCGGATGGGGGGACATCAAGAGCGACGGTGAGACCTCACTTTTGTATTGTAACCTCCCCAAAGACTGAATAAAGCTCTTCAGCCCTTTGTGAACTGTTTCATTTAAAACTCTTATCTTATTAAAACTCGATATCAGGAATTTTAGTTTAGTAAGAAAGTAAGAACAAGTACTACAATGTAAAAATGCAAAACAGTGATTCTGATATATTATTATATATGACATCATTAGATGATTAATAGTGAAGCATCAGTGTCACTGCTGGAGGTGAAAAGTAACTAAAACTGTCAAATAAATGTAGTGGAGTAGAAAGTACAATATTTCCCTCTGAGATGTAGAAAGTAGCATCACATGAAATACTACAGTAATGTAAATGCTTGAGTAAATATATTTACATCTTACTTTTATTTTGTTTTCATTTGACCCCCAACATGATGAATACCTCTAATGTGAGCTCATGAGAAGCAGCGCTGTGTCCAGAGTGCAGTCTGTTCAGCTCAGTGAATAATAACCTTTTTTTTTGTCTTTCAGTGTCTCTTCCTTCCCCACAGACGCTGCAGGAGGTGAACGTTCCCATCGTGTCTAACACTGTGTGCAGCGAGTCCTACACTCTCACAAGCAACATGATCTGTGCCGGTCTGACAGCAGGAGGAAAGGACTCCTGTCAGGTGAGTCTGCAAAATACCTCATCAGTGTTTATCTTCATACCCATCAGTGAAGCGTGATTCAAGTCAGATGTATTTGTGTTTGCACATCAGTAACATCTGCCTTACACAGAACTACTCTCTAGAGATTGAAAACATGATCTCTGTTATTAGTTTTTGTTTCTGTTTCTAAGCAAACTCACATGACACAACTATTGTGTTTTAATAGTTTGTGGACAACGGAGGAATAAGATAAGAGTCAATGACGTGATGCAACCCAGTGTCAACTGGTATAACCAGTTTTTCATAAAAATCTGATTATAAGGGTCGGTGACATATCAGGGTTGGCAAGATGAGCAATTAAAAACACATCATTTGGAATGACATTTGCACCATTAATGGTTTTTTATTAGTATAAGTCAACTTAAATACACTGTAGGTGATAAAATATGTTATATTTATCTTTCTTTTGTGGTTACACCATTTTACATTTTCAGGAGCATTCAGTCTTACTTTTGGTAAAAATTTTGCCAACACTTATTTGTCACTGACCCGTAGCTTTGTTTAACACACAATACTTCTTAGTATATCAGTTCATTGTTGGTTTGGATCCAAACACAAAGAAAAATATAGAAAATAAGCATAAATATGCTTTACAATGGCTGTTATATGTTATATGTATAATACTTGTTGGTATTCAAATTGTCTGAATTATAATTGATTGGCTTGAATTTGATGACTTTTATTAATTAGATATTTAAAGTATCTGTGTTGGTATCATTGTGCAGGGGGATTCAGGCGGTCCGCTGGTGAGCCAAAATGGCACTCAATGGATCCAGGCCGGCGTGGTGAGTTTCGGACGCGGCTGCGCTGAGCCCAACTTCCCGGGAGTCTACGCCAGAGTGTCCGAGTATCAGTCCTGGATCAATGGCCAGATCAGCAGCGACCAGCCGGGCTTCGTCCAGTTCTCCGGCGCTGCACTGGTGTCCCTCTCAGTTCCTCTGCTGCTGTCTGTGTTACCCCTCCTCTTCTCTCTCTTTGTGCTCTCATAATGACGCCTGTCTGACTCAGAGCTGCTACAAACATCCTCCTTTTGAATTTGGGCTGATATTTATCCTAAAATCCTGCTTACTGTCCTGTTTACGCTAATTTACAGAAATGAGGCAACAACAGAAAATAAGAGACTATTACAAAAATGGAAAATTTATTACCACACATTTATGGGGGTCTTATAATCAATTAATAATTCATAAAACTCAATCAATCAATCAATCAATCAATCAATCAGTGTGTCTGTTTAAAAAAAAAAGAAGCTATTATGCAAAAAAATTTAAATGATGTATTATTAAACTCATTAAAGTAAATATCTGAATTAAATATTTGAATTTTGGTGACTACTAATCATATTTCCATTATTATGTCTTTAATTTAAAGCAACATTATGTAACTTCTGTCAAGCAGCAGCAACACGACGATAATTATGCTTTTGATATCTGAGCAGTGAGAATATAGATTAGTTAGTTTAACAAGTGATTAAGTAGGTTTAGTTTTTTAAGGCATTAGAAGGAAAGCTTTGACTTGTAGAAGCTTTAAAAGGATGAAAGAACCAAGTCATTGTTTATTAAAAGGTACCATATTGTGCAAAAGACATCTTATTATTTTATTATTTAACCATTAACGATGCGCATTAATTATCACCTGGAGCTAAACCAAAAGCACAACTTTAAATGTTCTGCATTAATGTTGTTGATTTAAAGACAAAGACTAAAAATGAATGAATGAAACATGAGTACAACTTTTTCTACATTCATTTGAAGGCAGAATAAATAAATAATGAATTGATTTGCATTGTTTAAATCAATTTTTTTATTAAGTCATAATAGCTTCTTTTTTATTTGGTGATTTGATTATAATTAAACATTTAACATTTATAATGCACTTTAGGGCACACTCCAGACTCCATACACAGAGTCTATTAATGAATCTTAATGTTGACTTTTAGCTGTTTTCCAATTAAAGTTATAATATTTAGTTTGGTTAAGATTGAATTGTGTTTTTTTTTGTTTAAATTTCACATACTGTATAAAGGTGAATGTTAGAAGTCGCACTTGATGATGATGTGAAGGAACTTCTCTTTAATCTCTACTGAAACAGTTACTGTCTGCAAATGATGCACTGAGCACCTGAAACTGTGACCGACTTTGTATACGCAGCATGCATGAAGTATGTGAGTCACTATACAAAACAATTATATATCTTTACATGATTATTTAATGTACTTTACTACAGAGCTGTTTAACCTGTCTGTTTGTACGGATAATAATATATATTTTTTATCACACTGTATAATATTTGTATAACTGACCACTTGATTGTATTGACTGCACACACAATTATCAGGTTGCATTGTGGGTAATGTAGGCACCGGGTTAAGAATAAAGCCTCTCCACATCTCCGGTTCTGCTGCATCGATTTTGATCCTTTTGAAAACAAAAAACTAAACAAAAAAGTTTGTCCATCAGGTTAAAGGAGTGCAATGATAGATTGAAGGGTCCAAACACCATCATTTATATCAATCAATCAATCAAACTTTATTATATAGCACCTTTCATACAGGCTGGTGTAGTTCAAAGTGCTTCCCAATGAGTTGATTGACAAGCTGAGAAAATAATCCCCAACCAGCATGACTATGTGGGCCCCTCATGGGTTAAATGTGGGCTACGTCGGTACTGAGTGGGCTTGAACTGGGCAAATTTTGCAGGTTCCACATGGTTTCACATGGAGGGGCGGCTGTGGCTTAGGAGGTAGAGCGGTCGTCCACCAAGTGGAAGATTGGCGGTTTGAAACTCGGCTCCTCCAGTACACGTCGATTTGTCATTGGGCAAGACACTTACCCCAAATTGCTCCTGTTGCTGTGACAACGGTGTGTGAATGTGTATGATTGGTTAGTTTCCTCCTGATGAGCAGGTCGGTAGCCTGCGTGGTAGCTCCTGTCATCAGTGTATGAATGTGTGTGATTGGGTGAATGTGAAATGTAGTGTTAAAGTGCTTTGAGTGGTCATAACGGCTAGAAAAGCGCTATATAAGTACAGTCCATTTACCATTTAGCATTTCAGTAACATGGGTCCCACATGTGAAGCCCACCTTGGCCGGCTGTATGAGCCCCATAAGGGATGTAAGTGGGCATAAACAGGGCAAATTGTATGGGCTCCATATTATTTCAGAAACATGGGCCCCACATGTGTAACTCACCCAGCTGGGCCCCACCTGAAACCCAGTCAGAACCCACTTGAAGCCCATATGGGCAAACACAGGTGGGGTCACCATGGAAACTGTGGACAAACCCATGTGGGACCCATATTGCAGCCCAAATTTAACCCCACATGGACATGCTGGCTGGGAAAGGATGATAAAATGTTTAGAACATTTAAATAAAATAAATAAAAATAGATAATTGAATAAATAAATACAATAAGAGAGAAAAGGTTTATTAAAAGTCAGATTAAAAAAACTTGGTTGAAATAGATAAAATCAATAAGATATAGTTATTAGTTATTAGTTTAACACTGCATTGTATTATCCCATAGAGATAAATACAGCTAAATGGCGCCATCTGGTGGAATAAAAAACAAACTACAATTTTGAAGCCAGGTCTCCTAAATCCATGAACACAGAAATGCATGAAAAAGTCATATTTTGGCAGTTTTAATGGGTTTTAATTGGGATATGTTTTTTCCTAAGAGTCTTGGTGTGAAACTTTATTTCTACACAGTGTATTATAGATCTGTTATAAGTGATTTGGTTTAAATAAATAAAAAAATCATTGGAGAAATAAATGCTGTATGCATGAGAACAGCCTAAATTTATCAAGTTTAATGAGGCACAAACGTTAATGATATTGATATGTTAGTGTTTGATTTATAAAAAAAAAAACCCTGTAATTTTAAGATAAGATAAATGTATCTATTGATCCTCATTGGGAGAAATTCAAACTGACACAGCAGTACAGTGGGGAAAAAGTAGCAGCATGATGGGGGAAAGTGTACAAAAAATAAAATCACACAGTAAATAAGACAAAATAGGATGAAATAAATAAATAAATAAAATACTATATACAGTAAACTGGATTTTGTGTGTAAATAAATCTGCAATATATAAGCTAGTTTTTTGCTTTGTATTCCTAAGCCTAAAAAACTAGTGTCTCAAATTAAAAAATCTAATGTTTTGACACAAGGAACATTTATATATATATATATATATATATATATATATATATATATATATATATATATATATATATATATATATATATATATATATATATAGGAAGTTAATTGGAGTGAAGAAAAGAGCTCGTAGTTCCCATGTTCCCTGAACGCAGCACAGGTATGTGGTGGCTTCTGATTGGATGTTTTACAGGAAGCGATCAAGGCACTCCATGCTTTGCTTTGGTGTCAGGTGGACTGCAGCGTTTCCCTCACAGCTGATATAAATCCAGATGTTTGAGAGTTTTGAATGGAAACTAACTCAGCTCAGTTTATTTTAAAGTGTCTCATCGTCTTCCTGACGGCTGAGCTGCTGTTAGCGGACGGAGGCTGGTGAGTTCAATGTTACTGAGATTACTGTAAATACCAGAGTTTACTGTAAAAGTACTGCAGTATTATGAGTGCTGTAGTATGCAGTATTACAGTAAAAGTACTGCAGTATTATAGTGATGTAGTATGCAGTATTACAGTAAAAGTACTGCAGTATTATAGTGATGTAGTATGCAGTATTACAGTAAAAGTACTGCAGTATTATAGTGATGTAGTATGCAGTATTACAGTAAAAGTACTGCAGTATTATAGTGATGTAGTATGCAGTATTACAGTAAAAGTACTGCAGTATTATGAGTGATGTAGTATGCAGTATTACAGTAAAAGTACTGCAGTATTATGAGTGATGTAGTATGCAGTATTACAGTAAAAGTACTGCAGTATTATAGTGATGTAGTATGCAGTATTACAGTAAAAGTACTGCAGTATTATAGTGATGTAGTATGCAGTATTACAGTAAAAGTACTGCAGTATTATAGTGATGTAGTATGCAGTATTACAGTAAAAGTACTGCAGTATTATAGTGATGTAGTATGCAGTATTACAGTAAAGTACTGCAGTATTATGAGTGATGTAGTATGCAGTATTACAGTAAAAGTACTGCAGTATTATAGTGATGTAGTATGCAGTATTACAGTAAAGTACTGCAGTATTATGAGTGATGTAGTATGCAGTATTACAGTAAAAGTACTGCAGTATTATAGTGATGTAGTATGCAGTATTACAGTAAAGTAGTGGTTTGGTCCTCTGACTGATATATTATTATTATGACATCATTAGATTATTAATAGTGAAGCATCAGTGTTAGAGCAGCATGTTACTGTTGTAGCTGCTGGAGGTGGAGCTAGTTTACACTACTTTATATACAGTTAGCTAGTTTAGTCCAGTGGTTCCCAACCTAGGGGTGGGGCCCCTCCAAAGGGTCAGCAGATAAATGTGAGTGTAGTAAAAGAAACGCTCTATTATAAGTCAGAGAAACTAAAAGATAAAAGAGCTTCAGAATCATCAGCAGAAACTTTATAACTCATGAAAAAGGTTAAAGTGAGTTATTATTTCAGTATTTCATGATCAGATTATAAAATGATGAAGTGAGTTGTGTGTTGTGATGTAATCTGAGCGTTTCTGTGTTCAGGTTTCTAAACTCAGATTACAGATTAAAGGATGAAGGTCTCTGTAACATCGACGTGTTGGACAGCTCGTCGCTCTCACATCAGCAGTTCATTGAAAGGTGAGCATGACGAATATCAGTCAACCAAACTTTACTTAGACTTGATTAACAAACATAAATGACACAGAACCAGATGTTTGTGTCATCGTTGTTAATAGAGGATAAACATGAAATGAAGATCAGTGTGCAAAGGTTTAATCTCACATTTAGATAAATTAAAACATGAAATGAATAAAGTTATAGTCATTTGTTTGTCTGGATTTTTGTCATTTAATCTGTTTTCCAAATGTTTATCAAAGTCACGTTTGCTAATAAAATAATTATTTCTGTCCTTAGATATGCGTACAGCCGGCCGGTCATCCTCAGAGGTCTGACTGATAACACAGTACGTATTTAAATCACTGATCATTGATTCCTGCTGAAGTCTTATAGTTGAGTTTATCCTGTAAATTCAGATGTCTATGAGTTGTTAACAGCTCCACCAAATAGTGATTTTTCCCTCTAAACTTCTCACATGCTTTCATTTCAATAAATGTTCAAATGATCCAATATTTCAGCAAAAATCAAAGATTAGAGAAAAAGTCCAAAAACTGAAAACACATTTGTGTATCAGAACTTAGTTTGTTCTTCTTTCCTCTCCCATTAATCATC
This sequence comes from Scomber scombrus, assembly GCF_963691925.1. NCBI lineage: Eukaryota > Metazoa > Chordata > Actinopteri > Scombriformes > Scombridae > Scomber > Scomber scombrus. The sequence goes on along the minus strand of NC_084987.1, from coordinate 2,162,748 downwards.
TCACCACCCCTCACATTTATCTGCTGACCCTTTGGAGGGGCCCCACCCCTAGGTTGGGAACCACTGGACTAAACTAGCTAACTGTATATAAAGTAGTGTAAACTAGCTCCACCTCCAGCAGCTACAACAGTAACATGCTGCTCTAACACTGATGCTTCACTATTAATAATCTAATGATGTCATAATAATAATATATCAGTCAGAGGACCAAACCACTACTTTACTGTAATACTGCATACTACATCACTATAATACTGCAGTACTTTTACTGTAATACTGCATACTACATCACTATAATACTGCAGTACTTTTACTGTAATACTGCATACTACATCGCTCATAATACTGCAGTACTTTTACTGTAATACTGCATACTACAGCACTCATAATACTGCAGTACTTTTACTGTAATACTGCATACTACATCACTATAATACTGCAGTACTTTTACTGTAATACTGCATACTACATCACTCATAATACTGCAGTACTTTTACTGTAATACTGCATACTACATCACTCATAATACTGCAGTACTTTTACTGTAATACTGCATACTACATCACTATAATACTGCAGTACTTTTACTGTAATACTGCATACTACATCACTCATAATACTGCAGTACTTTTACTGTAATACTGCATACTACATCACTCATAATACTGCAGTACTTTTACTGTAATACTGCATACTACATCACTATAATACTGCAGTACTTTTACTGTAATACTGCATACTACATCACTATAATACTGCAGTGCTTTTACTGTAATACTGCATACTACATCACTCATAATACTGCAATACTTTTACTGTAATACTGCATACTACATCACTCATATTACTGCAGTACTTTTACTGTAATACTGCATACTACATCACTCATAATACTGCAGTACTTTTACTGTAATACTGCATACTACATCCCTCATAATACTGCAGTACTGTTACTGTAATACTGCATACTACATCACTATAATACTGCAGTACTTTTACTGTAATACTGCATACTACATCACTCAATACTGCAGTACTTTTACTGTAATACTGCATACTACATCACTCATAATACTGCAGTACTTTTACTGTAATACTGCATACTACATCACTATAATACTGCAGTACTTTTACTGTAATACTGCATACTACATCACTATAATACTGCAGTACTTTTACTGTAATACTGCATACTACATCACTCATAATACTGCAATACTTTTACTGTAATACTGCATACTACATCACTATAATACTGCAGTACTTTTACTGTAATACTGCATACTACATCACTATAATACTGCAGTACTTTTACTGTAATACTGCATACTACATCACTCATAATACTGCAATACTTTTACTGTAATACTGCATACTACATCACTCATATTACTGCAGTACTTTTACTGTAATACTGCATACTACATCACTATAATACTGCAGTACTTTTACTGTAATACTGCATACTACATCACTCATAATACTGCAGTACTTTTACTGCAGTAAATAATCTGAGTGCTTCTTCCTGTTTCAGAAATTCAGGTCTTTGTGCTCCAAGTCGAGCTTACTGGAAGAATATGGCGACCGGAAAGTGCGTCTCAGTACAGCGAACACTTACTCCTACAAGAAAGGTACAACACTCATCATCCTTCTGTTTCTGTGTTTATCAGCTGATCAACCCGTTAACCCACCACATACAGTCATACCTGGTGTTTTGACTCTTTAACGCTCTGCTTGACTCTTTTTAAATCAACGTATTACAGTGGACGTCCCTTTCAAAGAGTATGTGGAGATGTTACTGAGGCCTCAGTCTGCGGACTCTCTCGGCAGCGGTAGGTAAAACACTCAGGGTCTTTTTGGCAGAAGTTTTCCATGAGCTATAACTCAGTTAAATCTGAGCACAGATATGATACACATATTTGTAGATTCAGACTCAGATACACCTCCTTAAAGCAGCAGCCAGGTTTTCCTCTCTGTAATCATTCCTCCTGTTCATACTGACTGTAGCGGCCCTTGGTTCCCCAAGAAAGGAGGCGGAGAGTTCCTTACGGGTGCATGAGTTTATTTCTTTGGTGTAGCACCGTGAAAACTATGAGGGAATATACAAAAAAACAATAAGAAAAAGTTTAACACATTTGCACTTCACATACAACTTCCCCAACACAGATTCAAAAAGCACCCAATTTATTACTATAAAAAAAGCAAACAAACAAAACTACATTTTATCACCCCATTACAAAATTACTAAAACCTTATTTAAGGAATAAAAATATATTGTGAATGGCATCACCCCAAAACAAAAAATAAAACAAAACATCAAAAATAAAGTACTGGCCCAAACTTAAGATACACACCTTGTTCCACAAACCAAGGGGCTAATAGGAGGATGGAAGGTGCCGTCTATACTGTGTGTCACTGTCTCCTGATAACAGAACAAAACCAAACTATAAGGGAACCTGCACCAACACAAAAATTACAAATAATTAAACAAAGAAAACTCACTCAACGAGCCACGGAAATGCTTCAAACAAAGCCAGCAGCACAAACACTGAGCCAGCCAGGGGAGAACAAAGGGAGGATGGTGGTGACGCGCACAGGTGAGCGCACACACCCACAGGAAGAGCTTACAGGTAACAGTGGCCTCCTCCCTTTTATACCCCAGAAAACTGACCACTAGATGGCAGTAATACACTGACCTTTACAGGCACTTGAGTGAGAAAATAAAAAGGGGAATCAGCAGACAAGACACATGAAGGCTGAGATGGCAGCTCAAAACAATTACTATCATTTACACTCCCACCAATCATGTTATGATAAATATGTCCTCAATGAATCATACATGATTTTTTCTTTTTAACAAGTAATACATTTCCCTTGGGTTCAGGTTCATAACCTTTGCCATCACTGTATTGAACCACAAATGTTAACAGATTGGCATAACACTAGCAAACACCAAGTTGCTCATTCTCTAACAAGAGCACCAACTTCTGACTGGGTCTTTCGACAATTGTGAGTTTCCCTGATGATTTCCGATCTCCCACTTGCACTTTGACCTTACGCACTAGGTCATCACTCCCTTGAATGGGTTCAACCACTCGTCCCAACTGCCACTGATTTCTGGGAAGAAAATTATCCTTGATGATGACAACATCATTAACTCTAAGGTTACGCCGAGGCACATGCCACTTTTGCCTTGTAGAAATATTCAAAAGGTATTCCTTCCTCCAGCGACTCCAAAACTGTTCAATCAGATATTGCACTCGTCGCCACCGTTTCGCTGCATACATGTCTTCCTTCACAAATTTCCCTGGGGGTGGGAGAGCGACTTTGGGCTTCATCAGGATTAGATGATTAGGTGTCAAGGGCTCTAGTGATGTGGGATCATTGATGCCATCTGTATTCAGCGGGCGACTGTTAACAACGGCCATAGCTTCATAGAACAGAGTTCGAAGTGAAGCATCATCAAGTCTGCCAGGACAGAGAGAAAGAGTGGCGTTCAACACATTCTTCACAGTCCGGATTTGGCGCTCCCAAACACCACCAGCATGACTTGCCGCGGGGGCATTGAAAATGAACTCACATTGTTTATCCGCCAGTTGAGCCTCAAGTTGAGTGACATCACACTGCTTTAGTGCTTCTCTGAGCTCGTTCCTGGCTCCCACAAAGTTTGTGCCATGATCACAATGGAGTTGGCGCACAGCTCCTCTGAGGCTAATGAAACACCTTAAGGCATTCATAAATGTGTCTGTCGACAGATCTTCCAACATTTCAATGTGAACAGCTCGGGAAGAGAGGCAGGTAAAGATGAGTCCATATCTCTTATGTTCCTTGCGGGCCCTTTTGATAATGAACGGTCCAAACACATCCATACCACTATATGTGAAGGGGGCTGACACCTCGACTCGTTCGCTTGGAAGCTCAGCCATACGTTGCTCCTCTACTGGGCGTCGAAGCTTCCTACACTTCACACAATTGTATATCAGCCTGGCAACAGATTTACTCCCACCAATAAGCCAAAATCCGTTGGCTCTAAGCTCCATTTGAGTTTGACATCGGCCTTGATGGCAAATCCTATCATGGTAATGTGACAAAATGAGCTGAGTAACATGAGAGCCCTTTGGAAGGATGATTGGATGTTTTAGTTCTTGACTGAGGGATGATTGCTTTAGCCTCCCACCCACCCGAAAGAGGCCCTTATCCACAATAGGATCAAGGCGGAAAAGAGGACTGGAACTAGGGAGACTACCTCCTCTTTCAAGTGTTTTCATCTCCTGGGAAAATGCTCGCTGCTGAGCAAGCTTAATAACCACATCAGCTGCTCTCTCTTGTTCTTCCACAGTCACATGATTACCATGTCTTCGCTTGGATGCCAGCCTTTTAATTCTTGCAACAACCTTGAGAAGTTTTAACCAAGATGAAAATCGGCTCAAAGCATTGAGCATACTGTTGGAGTCACTGGTGTTAGTAGTGGCTACATTCACTTGAACTGCTCTAACTTCAGGGTCACCGACCAGAAGTTCAGTGGAGTAGTTTGGTCTAGGTTTCACCTCTTGCTCCCACAGGAATTTGGGTCCTGACATCCAGCTTGTTGAGGAGATATTGGAGACATGTAGGCCTCTAGATGCATGGTCAGCTGGATTCTCTGATGTCTCAACGTAATGCCACTGACCAGGGTCTGTTTTTTCCTTAATCACTTGCAGGCGATTTGCGACAAACACATGAAATCTTCTAGCATCATTATTGATGTATGCCAGCACAACTTGAGAGTCTGTCCAAAAGAACTCCTCATCAATTTTCATTTCAAGTTCAGTTTTCAACATGACGCTCATTCTGGCAGAGATTACAGCAGCTGAAAGCTCCAGCCTCGGAATGCTCAAGATTTTTATGGGTGCCACTCTTGCTTTGGCCATCACAAGGCTGCAGTGTATTTCATTTCTGTCATTAATGTACCGTACATAGGAACATGCACCATAACCCACATTACTAGCGTCCGAGAAGTAGTGCAGTTCTGTCCTTACAATGTTGCCAAAGTTGTTTGGGTAATAGCATCTGGATATCTTTACTTCTTTCAGGTTTTGGAGGCCACCTTTCCACTCCTCCCACCGTGAATGTACACCCTCAGAAAGGGGCTCATCCCATCCCTTGCCCGTGCGACACAATTCCTGCAAAATGCACTTCCCAAGCAAGGCAAAGGGGGCGACAAAGCCTAGAGGGTCGTACAAAGAGGCGATAACTGAGAGAATACCCCGGCGAGTAGCAGGTTGGTCCCTTAAGTTGATATTAAAACTGAAGGTGTCATCTTCTATTGACCACTGAATGCCAAGTGCACATCCGACTGATGTCACATCCAAGCCAAAATCATGGGATTTAGCAGTTGTCACCCTTTCTGAGGGATCAACACAGCTGAGAACCTCTTGCCTATTTGAGTTGAACTTATGTAGGCGCAAACCTCCTCTTTTGCACAACCTTTGTGCTTCAACAATCAAGTCTTTAGCTTCCTTGATTGAACAAACACTGGTTAGGCCGTCATCCACATAAAAGTTCTTCTCGATAAAGGCTGAGGCTGAAGGATGAACAGATCTGTATTGCTGTGCTAAATACTTAAGGCCGAAGTTGGCACAACCAGGGGATGAGGCAGCACCAAAAAGATGGACGGCCATCTGGTATTCTTGGGGTTCTGTTTCCAAATCTCCATGCTCCCACCACAAAAACCTCAGATAGTTTCGAACTCTAGATGGAACAAAAAACTGATGAAACATCCTTTCAATATCACATACAACAGCCACAGCTTCCTTCCGGAAGCGACAGAGGACTCCCACCAGTGAATTAATTAAGTCTGGACCGGTCAGGAGAGTATCATTGAGGGAGACTCCACGGAACTTTGCTGAGCAATCAAAAACCACCCTTAACTTGTCTGGTTTTTGTGGGTGGTATACACCGTGATGCGGTATGTACCACACAGTATCTCTCTCAGCAGGGGGGGGGACTGGTTCAGCGTCTCCTCTGCTGATGGTTTCTTCCATAAAGGTTTTATAATGATCATGATACTGTTTATTGTTCTTCAATTTCCTCCTCAAAGATTGCAGACGGACAAGGGCCAGTCTTTTGTTATTTGGTAGTGATGGTGGAATACTGCTCTTAAAGGGGAGGGGGAGCTCATAATGTGTGTCTTCTCTCTGCTTTATGTTGTCGCTTAGGAGTTGGATGAAGCGGACATCATCTTGTGACACATACCTGTCTTCATATCCCTTCTCATTAAAGTCAGACTCAAGAATTTTAAGAACATCAGTGACTGATGGAGTTGGTATTTCCTTCGCTGCAATTCTGTGCACGAAGCTCTGGTTTCCCAGTCTGTCGAGATGGGGATTAGATGAGCCTGTTATACTCCACCCAAGCTCGGTTCTCTGTGCAAAGGGTTCGTTTCCATTACCTCTGATGACCTCCAGAGGGGCCAGTGCTAATGGACAATCATACCCAATTAGTAACCCCACTTCACAGTCTTGCAGTGGTGGAAGTTTGTCAGCTAGGTGTCTCAGGTGTGGCCACTGCAGAGCTGTCTTGGCAGTTGGAATATGAGATCTGTCCACTGGGATAAAATCCCTGGAGTAAGCCTTATGTAGCTGAATGTGGGTTTCAGAATGAATTCCTCTAATTTGCAGCCCATGGGAAATCTTGCTTGATATGATAGTGTCGACCGCTGTCATTGTGCTTAGCTTCAGTTGAACGGATGACGCGTTCACATTAAGTTCCTTGAGACAATCCTCCAAAATAAAGGTCGAGTCGCTCTGAGTGTCAAGTAAAGCATAAGTGAGCAGTTCTCTGTTTGGTTCTTTCACTGATGACAAAAATACAGGTACAATATTAGAGGTGGAGGAAGAACTTTGAGTCACGACATGGGACAATACATTGTGGATTTCCTGACTTCTGCTGTCCTCTGTGGAAGTAGAATTTTGCTCCAAAGCTGCCACAGATGCAGTTCCCCTTTCTTCATGCAGGCAAGTAGGATGACGCCGGCCGCATGTACTACATGTGTGTCGCCTTTTGCAGTCCTTTATGACATGTCCCTTCCACAGACAGCCAAAACAAAGTTGGTTTTCTCGAATGAATGTCCTTTTATCTTCCATGGATTTCTCTGCGAAGGTAGGACACCTAGCTATTCCATGCATTTCGTCCTCACACACTGGGCAAGGTGGTTTTGACTTAAAATAAGTTGGTTTGTGGGTCACAGCAGGGGGGTTATTAGACTGGGCGCTTGTATTTAGAGTACTTGCTCTTTTGGGTAGTCTGTCGTCCATAGCCTTGGAGTTCATCAGGAATGGGGATGCAATGGGGTTGCATGCTATTCGGGCTTCCTTTTGTATAAAATCTGTAAAACGAGAAAAGCTTGGATAATCACCAGATGCATCCAACTCATCCACAAGGATTCTACTCCATCTGTGCACAATCCAATCTGGTAACTTCTTAAGTAGTTTATGATTTTCCTCACAGTCATTTAAGATGTCTAGCCCCTTAACATGGGGCATGGCCTCAGCACAGCCCTTTAAGAAGTCTGCAAATTCTCTAAGGGCTGGAGGGTCGCTTCCACTAATTTTGGGCCATTTCAAAAGTCTATCGCGGAAGGCCTTTTGGACGATAAAGGGATTTCCATATCTTTCCTGCAACAATGCCAAGGCGCTATAATAAGCATCTTCAGAATTCCGGTAAAAGAATCCCTCCACAGCCTTGCGTGCTTCTCCTGAGAGATAATGTTTAAGATAGAGCATTTTTTCACAGGCTGGGAGGGGCTTCTGGTCAATAAGGGCCATGAAGGAGATCTTCCAGTCAATAAATTTTAAGGGGTCACCAGTGAATGTTATCAATTCAGGGGGAGACAGCCTGCTTACACTTAAAGAGCTTGCAATGGCTTGGGCTAAACTGACTGTGTCTTGACTTGTTATTTCAGGAGAGATCTGAGAATGAAATGGAGCAGCCCGTGGGTTTAGCGAATAGCTGGACTCCACCCTTTGATGCATAGAGTGAATCTCAGCAGGCCTGCTCTCTTCTTCCTGATTCTTCACACTGCCTTCAAGATTTTTATAGGCTCTTACCCGGGCTGCTGCTACTTCCACCTCGTTTTCAGCTTCCAGCTGTCTTAACTTTAACTTTTCCTCTTCTCGTTTAAAAAGCATTTCAGCCTCCTTCTGCTTTATTTCTGCCAGCATTTTTGCTTCACTCTGCTTCCATTCATTTTCCATTTGACACAATTTTACTTGTTGAACTTGTATTTTTTGCATTGCCTTTGACTTCTCCAGTTTTACTAAAAGCTCTGCTTCAGCTTCGGCTCGTTTGCTGGAAACCATAGAGAGGGAGGAGTGGACCGAAGGTGTCTTTGTTTTCTGCATTTCCTTCGCATATCCAGATTTTACTGAGGGTTCTGCTTCAGCTTCAGTTTGTTTACTGGAGGACGCCTTTGAGATTACTGTTTCTGTGTCGGTGTATCCAAAAATGGAGCCATGTTCATTTTTATTTAATATCTCCCTTACCCTCTCCTTCTCCAGTTCATCATTAAACATGTTTTCAATAGTTCCTTTTCTTTTACAAACGAGATCACAGATCTCCATTGTGAGGGAGATGCAGGCGTCCATTTTCTTGGTAATTTCTGGGGTGGAGGTGCAGTTGCGTCTGATAGGCTCATAGAATTCACACACTGTCTCATGTTCAGTTTTTATGTTTTGTTGAATATTGTCAAGGTCGTCCAATGCGCAGAATCCCTTCAGTTTTATTCTGGAGTCTCTTGCTATTTGTTTCCAAGAGCTGTATGCTTTTATGAAGTCTTTCTCATGTTGTTTAGCCCTCTCTTCTCGCAGCTCCCGACCCCTATCTGTTAAAGTTCTTTCACGGGAGCTGGACGATTGACCATTAATGTTGTCCATCTTTTGTGATTTGAGTGACATTTTATGAGGCTTGTTGTATTAAAGGTTTGTGTTCAAATAACTGGGCTGTGGTTCATTTAGTTCACAAGGTGATGCCTTCACACATTATTTAACAATAAAATATCATAACTTATAGCCAAATGAACACGCAACAGCTATGAGCATAAAAACTTATATTGCTCTTTACCCTTTCAACATTTTCATGTAAAGAGACATTGTAAGTGTATCATTCACGGATAAAATACATGGGCTACTGTGGCCTTTACCGTGTATTTAACTCTTAAACCCTTGAAACATTTAATTTCTACTTCATGTTTATTCTTGACATTTAACTCAAAAACAACATTCAGTGCGTTGCTCCATTTTCTTTCTTTCTCCCGTTTCTTTATTATTTCAGTCCATTGTCTCTTACTGCATTTGGCTGTACCTTTAGAAGATGGGTTACTGTTCATTTACTGCGTGTGTGCCAAAGTGCAGGCTGCGTGGGCTGTGTCGGCTGCTGACAAAGGACGACGAGGATGGCTCGGACGTGATGGTCAAGTTTTCACTGTAGCGGCCCTTGGTTCCCCAAGAAAGGAGGCGGAGAGTTCCTTACGGGTGCATGAGTTTATTTCTTTTGTGTAGCACCGTGAAAACTATGAGGGAATATACAAAAAAACAATAAGAAAAAGTTTAACACATTTGCACTTCACATACAACTTCCCCAACACAGATTCAAAAAGCACCCAATTTATTACTATAAAAAAAGCAAACAAACAAAACTACATTTTATCACCCCATTACAAAATTACTAAAACCTTATTTAAGGAATAAAAATATATTGTGAACGGCATCACCCCAAAACAAAAAATAAAACAAAACATCAAAAATAAAGTACTGGCCCAAACTTAAGATACACACCTTGTTCCACAAACCAAGGGGCTAATAGGAGGATGGAAGGTGCCGTCTATACTGTGTGTCACTGTCTCCTGATAACAGAACAAAACCAAACTATAAGGGAACCTGCACCAACACAAAAATTACAAATAATTAAACAAAGAAAACTCACTCAACGAGCCACGGAAATGCTTCAAACAAAGCCAGCAGCACAAACACTGAGCCAGCCAGGGGAGAACAAAGGGAGGATGGTGGTGACGCGCACAGGTGAGCGCACACACCCACAGGAAGAGCTTACAGGTAACAGTGGCCTCCTCCCTTTTATACCCCAGAAAACTGACCACTAGATGGCAGTAATACACTGACCTTTACAGGCACTTGAGTGAGAAAATAAAAAGGGGAATCAGCAGACAAGACACATGAAGGCTGAGATGGCAGCTCAAAACAATTACTATCATTTACACTGACTATTAAAAGATCTCCTTCAAATGTCAGTGATGGAGGACTGTATCACAGTGTTTCCACAGTCATTTAACCCTCCTGTTGTCCTTGAGTCAAGGAAGGAAGGAGGGAGGAAGGATGGAAGGAAGGAAGGAAGGAAGGAAGGAAAAAGAAAGGAAGGAAAGGAGGGAGGAAGGAGGGAAGGAAAGGAAGGGAGGAAGAAGGAAGGAAAAAGGGGGGGAGGAAAGAATACTGCAGTACTTTTTTAGTAATTTTTTCCTCATCTTCCTCCTTCTTTCTTTCTTTCTTCCTTCCGTTCTTTTTTCGTCATTTTCCTCCTTTCTTTCTTTTTCTCTTTCTTTCTTTCTCTCTTTTGTCCTCTTTCTTTCTTTCTTTCCTCATCATCCTGCTCCTTGTTATTTCTTTCTTTCTTCCGTTCTTTTTTCATCATCTTCCTCCTTCTTTCTTTCTTTTTTTCTTTCTTTCGGACAACTGAAGCTTCATATTAGCTTCAGATCAACTTTTAAATCCATGTTTCCACAGAAGGAGGACTGTGGGTTTAGTCCTCCATCACTTCCATTGTAAACATTATGAAGGGATCTTCCAATGGTCAGTATGAACAGGAGGAATCATTACAGAGAGATAAACTTCTTTAATGTTCATTTAGACTCCTGATTGTTGGTTTAAGACACATTTGAAAAACATGAATATCCCCAGAACAAAGATGAGTGCCACAATCATTTATATTCAGACTTTTTCCCTTATTCTATTAATCCACATATATTTGACAGTTCTAGTAAACTCACCTTCATGTAATGTTTCATTATAATGTTTCCCTTTAAGCTGCTGGATTCTTTCCCGTCCTGATGTCTCTTCCTCTTCGTCCACAGACACGCTGTATTTCTTCGGCGACAACAACTTCACAGAGTGGCGACTTCTGTTCGAGCACTACGAGTCTCCGCCGTACGTGCTGCCTCACACCAGCGGAGCGTACAGCTTCGGGATCGCAGGTGACAGAGTTCAAGTACCTCGGGTCTTGTTAACGAGTGAGGGAAGGATGGAACGGGAGATCGACAGGCGGATCGGTGCGGCGTCTGCAGTAATGCGAATTCTGCACAGATCCGTCGTGGTGTAGAGGGAGCTGAGCCGAAAGGCAAAGCTCTCGATTTACCAGTCGATCTTCATTCCTACCCTCTCCTATGGTCATGAGCTTTGGGTAGTTACCAAAAGAACGAGATTGCGAGTACAGGCGGCCGAAATGAGCTTCCTCCGTAGGGTGGCTGGGCTCTCCCTTAGAGATAGGGTGAGAAGCTCGGTCATCCGGGAGGAGTTGGAGTAGACCCGCTGCTCCTCCACGTTAAGAGGAGCCAGATGAGGTGGCTCGGGTATCTAGTTAGGATGCCTCCCGGACGCCTCCCGGGTGAGGTGTTCAGAGCACGTCCCACCAGTAGGAGACCCCCGCCTCGGGATCCACCGGGAAGAGCTGGACGAAGTGGCTGGGGAGAGGGAAGTTTGGACTTCCCTGCTTAGGCTACTGCCCCCGCGACCCGACCCCGGATAAGCGGCAGAAGATGGATGGGTGGATGAAGAGCTTCTTTCATTGTGTTTTAATGTTGAATGAAAAGCTTCTTTCATTGTGTTTTAGTGTTAAATGAAGAGCTTCTTTCATTGTGTTTTAATGTGGAATGAAGAGCTTCTTTCATTGTGTTTTAATGTGGAATGAAAAGCTTCTTTCATTGTGTTTTAGTGTTAAATGAAGAGCTTCTTTCATTGTGTTTTAACGTTGAATGAAGAGCTTCTTTCATTGTGTTTTAACGTTGAATGAAGAGCTTCTTTCATTGTGTTTTAACGTTGAATGAAGAGCTTCTTTCATTGTGTTTTAACAGTCACAATAAAGATCTATCATCTGTCTAACCTGCAGATCTTGTTCCTCTCCAGGTGCTGGAACAGGAGTCCCTTTCCACTGGCACGGCCCCGGTTACTCTGAAGTCATCTATGGCAGGAAGGTAAAAACATTCAATTCATGTCCGAGTTCATCATGAAGCTTTCCAATAAACCTCAGAGTAACTTCATGTTCCTCACTCAGCGCTGGTTCCTCTACCCGCCCGATCAGGAGCCTCATTTCCACCCGAACTACACCACCCTGTCCTGGGTGACCGACACCTACCCCAACCTGCCTGAGAACGAGGCTCCTCTGGAGTGCACCATCAGACCTGGAGAGGTAACACCGCTTTCTTTCTTATGTTTCCTTTTTTCTTTTTTTAAACAGCTGAAGCTCATCAACGGGCTTGGTAACGAGTTAATAATTAGAATCAGGTGTGTTAGAGTGGAGAGAAACCTGAAACATGCAGGACTCTAGCTCTACAGGAGCAGGGTTGGAGATCACCGAGGAGGAGCGGCTCCTTTCCTTCCTTCCTTCCCTCCTCCCTTCCTCCTTTCCTTCCTTCTTCCTCCCTTCCTCCCTTGACTCGAGGACAACAGGAGGGTTAAAGGAAGACTCACATGCGTCCAGGGTTAACAGAGGAGGTTTCCTTTCTGTTTGTTTACAGGTGCTGTATTTCCCGGACCGCTGGTGGCACGCCACTCTGAACCTGGACACCAGCGTCTTTATCTCCACCTTCCTCGGCTGAGCTGAGACAAAACCTCACACTCAAATACTGACAAACTGAATCTGATGTTTCAGAGAGAAAGGTTGCGTTAATTAAGAGATGAGATGTATGTATGTCATTTTAATCTGGAGGGATGCAGCACAGTTACATTCCAAGTCTGAACTCATTCCTTATTTGTGCTTTATTATAATAATAATAATACTAATAATAATAGTAATAATAGTAATAATAGTGCTGTGTTTTGAAGACCAAAGCAAGAAAAGAGACAAACCAGACTCTTGATATCAGGGAAAATATGTTTAAATTATATGTAACTTTATAATAATTTATGAATGAGATTTGAATAAATGCTCTGTGCTGTCTGCATTGCGGAGGCCTGCTATTACATTTTTTAAAGAAACAACATAATTTTTGTGGTTCTTGTTTCATGTTTGGTTTCTTAACTTTTGAGTGACTTAACGTCAGTTTTATGTTTAACCTTCGTGTCGTCCTCCCGGGTCAAATTGACCGTGTCTGTTTTGACTGTTTCGTCTTTCCTTCCCTCCTTCCTTCCTTCCTTCCTCCCTCCCTCCCTCCTTCTCTCTTTCTTTCCTCCTCCCTACCTTCCTCCCTTCCTTCTTTCCTTCCTTCCTCTTTTCCTTTCTCCCTCCTTTCCTCCGTCCTTCCTTCCTTGCTTTCCTTCCTCCCTCCTACCTTCCTTATTTCCTCCATCCTTCCTTCCCTCCTTTCCTTCCTTTCCTCCTTCTTCTTCCCTCCTTTCCTTCCTTTCTTCCTCCCTTCCTTCCTTGACTGATGATTTTTTTTATGTATGCATTTGCTAAATAACAATAAAAGGGACAATAAATAGCTTCTTGTCTTTAATAACTGAACGATTTGATCATATTGTAACATGACGGGCATTTTAAATCCTCCGACAAACAGCTGTTAAAAGTGTGGAAAACCAAAAATTACAACAAAAAGCACAAAGAGTTCGCAAAAAAACAAACAAAAACAAAACAGAAAAACATTTTAAACACATGAAAATATAAAACAAGTTGTTCTTAATCCCACCGAAACAGTTTCTTTTTCTTCTTGTTTGCCAGCAAACATTAAATCCTCTTTTCACACTTGAATGAGCTGCTGGACGAAGCCGTGGCGTCGTTTCTTTGACATTTATACGATCCAATTTTTAAAAATGTTCTGATTGTAGTCGTCAGTTTGTTGATTCTTGGAGCCACAGCATGATTTACTACTACAGTAATGCTGTGCCTCAAACCTCTTCTTCTGTACTTGCACTTAATATTCTAAGGGTCTGATTTACTAAAGGTCTGCGTGTGTAGGAACGTGTGCAAACTTGACATCACCCGCAAAAAATGTGCAAGCTGATCTACTAACGCAGTGCACAGAGGTTTGCGTCTTTCAACTGTGGAAGATAATACGCGCTGTTCATTTATTACGTTTACCGTAATGAATGTAATATTAGTAGTTTACCGTAATGAATGAGGAGACAATGCAAACATGTTATTTAACACACGCATTGTGATTTACCAAACCTGAAGGTAATGTTGCTGACGGTAACTGCGTCTATAAATAATAAGTTTGATGGACAGGTATTAACCGGCTGTTACCATGGAGACGAGGAGACGGAGGCACAATGACACAATACACACAGGACGGACTTTTTCCACCCGTGTTAATATTTGTGGAGTGGAATATTTGTGGTTTTACTAACAGCATTGACTTTGTCACTAAAACTCTCCATTAAGACACAAAACCCTTATTTAAATACTGCTGTCTCCTCCCCGTTTCACCTGTTTTCATTTGCGCAGTTATTCTTAGTAGATCACCTGCAAAACGCACGCAAACGGCACACGCAATCTATTGCACCGTGCACGCAATTTAGTACCCACTATTTGGGATCTTAGTAAATCAGGCCCTAAGTGTATAAGTGCGTTCATACTGAGAGTGTGGTACTATGAACACTTCTCAGGTTTATTGGGTTAATTCAGCAGTCGGTAATGATTTGCTACAACAAACACAAACAATAACACGAATGCTAACACTAGCTTTCTATGACCACGTTTGATTTGAGACACTAACCTGTCTGAATTCGCACACTAAACAAGAACAGAGTGAACTAACAGAAGCTTTGTGGTTTGAGACACAGCATAACATATTTACAAAAAAGACACACAAGTTTAAATTTGACTCATTTTTCTGTGATTTGCATCTGAACAACGTAGAAACAGCTAAATCTCTTCTTCTTCTTCTTCTTTGTCCTTTTTCTCTGTCGACAAAACAACAAAAACTGCAACACTGCAAACAGTCCAGCATCATCCAACAAAAACAGCATAAATATAAAGTTAAACATTTAAAACCATCGATTATGGAGGACGGTTCCTCCTTTGTTCCTCTGTGCAACCAGCCTGCTTTATCTGCACGTTATTATCATTTAACAGATTGTTTTGTTGCTTTATTGGAAAATATTTCTGGTACTTTTTGCTTTTTATTTTGTGGCCTCTGACCGTCTGTTAATGGGTCAGTGTGACTTTACCTGTTGGTTTCATTGGTGCCATCTTTTCTGTTTGGAGCCAGGAGCTTCAAGATAAGAAGGGTGGACTGTTTCCTTTCATTCTCTAGAACTAACAGGGCAGGTATCTTAATCAATATTATATATAACTTATTGAAAGATTTAGACAATAGACAATACTCAATGTGAGCCACAGAGCCAACTGTCAATCACAGCTGTCAATCAACTCTCACACAGCCGACATCAAAGCTACTGTAAGTCCTCAAATCTTATTATTATAATAATAATAATTTCCACAATGACCACCAGCCCACTTATTACAGGGTCTGAATTTAAAGATTGAGACTATAATGACTATTTCCTAGAGAGAAGTTGAGGCTTTTTGAATGGAGCCAGCTAGCGGTCGTCAGCGGCACTTTAAGGTGCTTCGGCCTCAAGACGTGGAAGCTGCTGATTGGTCGTAACGCTATGATGGAGACAGAAAAAACATCATCAGCTCGTAATCCATCACACAAACTTCTTTCATGTTTCACCTCCATCATTTTGACTTTGGACTTTTTAAAAGAGTATTTATGCTTTCATCCCCTGACACTAATCAGATGTAACGCCCGCCAGTGTATTCTGATTCCTATCACGTAATATTCTGATTGATTGGTTTGTACTCGTGGCTCGTAGCAGCGGTCACATTGTGAGAATTTGGTCCTAAATTCTTCTCAGATCGTCCAAAGATTTCTCTCATGATTGTCAAACTTTTAACTCGGACAAGCGTGAAGGGAACTGAAGCGCATGTGACTGAAAACACTGATCTGTCTCGACTTTTCCTTCCTTCCTTCCTTCCTTCCTCTCTCCTCTGCTTTGTTCAGTAGTCTTCCACCCATCCGTTCTCCAAAATGAACGCATCAATGACTTCCTTCATGGCCAGGTTGGGGATGAGTTGGTCTTGGGTCAGCGGGCTGCGGGTCACTGGGTCAAAATGGCCAACTCGCTGCAACGGGAAGAACAAAACACTCAGCGCTACGTCGGATACATTTTCAATTGCTGTTGTACAAATATCCACACTTTGACTATCGCGTACACTTTTCTGAAGAGGGAAACAAAGTGACAATAAAGTCAGACTAAAATCACATTTAGTCGCCCCCACTCTGCTGTTTGTCTGAATCAATTTGAGGTTCGTGTCCAGTGTTGTGTGTCATGATCATAGACTGTATATATAATGGACGTAACATCCGTGACGTCACCCATTGGTTTGTGGACTGCTGCTCGGAGGCCAATAGTATCGGATCTGAGCAGCGCCATTTTGAAAATTTCAGGTGCATGCTGGGAAAAATAAAAACCTGGATTCTACTTATATGGGCATCAGGAGGAGCATGAGGCGCCCTCCTGAACCTGTGAACCAATCAACCTGTCAATCACGACGTAGCCACGCCCTAATGCATACCCTGCTTTATCGTCACATATAAAATCAGGGAGGCCAAAATGTCCCAAATGAACATCATACTGCATTGAAGAAGGCTTTAAACTAGCGATTGAGACCATAAACACATTTTGAAAACGTTTACTGAGGTTAGAAATCAAGTGAGAAGTTGGTGAATTCTCCATTGACTTGTATAGAGACGGAAGTCCTTTTGACACCAAAACGGTCGCCCCCTGGTGGCCTTTTGATAGAATGCAGTTTTAAGTTACTTCCGCATTGGCCTCATTTCAGAGGACCGGAACTCCCCGCTTGGTCAGGATGCAATCAGGCTCAGTGTGACCTTCTGCTTTACCAATGATGATTTGAGTTGCTGTATGTAAATAAGGACTCGAAAAGAAAATTATATAAATGTAGAACTAGGAGGCACCGTCATGCATGAAATTAAACAATTCATAAGATATATACACTCACTGGCCTCTTGATTAAGATCACCTGTGCAATCTAATTCAATCCAATACAACAGCTCTGATATAAAGTTTATACATTGTCAGGAAGGCGATACTTAGTGGTGTAGTACTGAGGTGCATTATATTGACTTGTGTTCCTAATATTTTGCCCCCCTAATGTATGTTAATGGAGTGGACAAAATATTAGGAACACCATTCAATATAATGCTCCCTAACACACCACCATCACCCACCATGACTTCAGTAATAAACATAAAGTTTATAGAGAAAACTATAATTACGTCTCTCATTGCTAACATGATTGTAAAGGAAATGCTCAGCGTTGTTTATGACGGGGAGAAAATAATCCATGCTGTTATATTTTTAGGGGTCTGTAAGCCTGTAAGATTTATTCTTTTAATCAAAGTGTTTCTGTGAAGAAATGAAGGCTGATTATCATTTAAATTAATACAAGTTTGTGCAGTTAAAGCTTGTTGAAAGTTATTTTTTGGCGTGTTATCTATTTAGCTCTTGTGAATGTCGGTGTAAGCGTTATCTTTTCCAATAAAAGATGCTCTTGTTTCTCAGTTTACATGCATCCATGTCCGACGCGCTCCGGCGCTGTCAAAGGGTTTTAAGTTTCCATGAAATCCAAACACTCTTCTCTGGTTCAATATATTTATTTCCAAAAACTTAGGTTGCTTACCGCAGCATGGAGTGACAGACAGATCAACTTAGTTCACTTCCTTCCTTTCCACTCGTTCAAACAAAAACAAAAAACAACACTTAGCAGCGGTCTAAAACTGTATGCATGCCTAAAACCGAGAAGCCAGCCGGCCCCAATAGCCACACTAATATACCCAGGTGCTGCAGTCACCTGTCTATAAAGAGCATAGTCATGCCGGCCTCAAAATAATCAGAATTAACAATAAATCACAATTTCATAATTGTTACCAATTCAACTAATAATTCAAACCATAATATTTCATGTTCATATCTCATAATTAATCAGATAAATAATAATAGTAGACCAGAAAAAATCAAATATTCATCGAAACATAAATCAAGCATTTGGCTCCAACAGTCGGCATGCAGCGAATATACGGTTATTCGCTGTTATACCAGCCGCTTAACTGACCATGAAAACACGAGCTCATGCACATCCCTAGTCTGGATGATCAAATGTTTTTATCATGTACTGAGTGGAGGCGAGTTTTTACCTGGAGATGCTCTTCAATGTCTTTCCGGTCGTAAGTGACACCACTGGGAGTGATGCACGGCTCTCTCATCAACTCAAAGCTGATCTTCCCACACAGGAAGTCTGGGATCTCACGCTTCTGTCAAACACAAACCAGACAGAATCTCATTCCCTTGAACTCATTTACAGTCATTTCGATTGTTTGTTTTTTGTAATCACATTAGAGTAAATGAGGACCGTTTTGGACTATATTTCTATACGGCCTCCAACACTAACCTTCCTCTTCTCGTCTACTTGAGAGAACAGCTCCTCCATGTCTGACAGGAACTTGTCCTGTGGAGAAACACTGTGTTAGATCACAAATAATCAGAATAAAATCAGGCTGGTTACAGCTGGGAAACAGAGTATATAACACTATAAAATGTAATATTTAAAAAAATTATATATAAAAAATCACTGGATTATGTTAGAAAGAAGAAAAGTAAAACCATAAACGTCCTTAAAGAGGTGAACATTTTGATATTCTAATGATTTCTATGATACAAGAAGAATAAATAAAGATTTTTCTTAAGTTAAAAACAGTGTGAAAATAAACCATGAAAACACAGAGAAAGATCATCATTGATAATAATGTGGAAAAACATATAATATGATGGAGAACGCTGTGACATATTAGAAACTCCCCCCCAAAAAAACCCCTACATGTTCAGTGTGGATTTCATTGAGATTGTGCTGAACTCTGCTGTCGTCAGTCTTGTCCTCTTGTTTCTGTCGGCAGCCCTCCAGTTCTCTGTAAATATCACACACACACACACACACACACACACACACACACACACACACACACACACATTTAATTAGTGAAAGTGTAACTAAAGATAATAATAATATTTGTCAGTGTAATGCTCTGAGTGAGTCGGCCCTGCCTCTTCTTCTCAGCCAGGATGAGGTTGGTGAGGTAAGCGTGCAGCTCGCTCTCCTGGTTGATCCTCCGCTCCTCCAGGCTGTTCCACCGCTTCTTCTTCGCTATCCGGAGAGCGCTGGGAATGTCGTCGCCGAAGTTCAGACGCTGCTCCTTTGCCAGGTTATACGCTGATAAAAAACAAAAAGTAAGGCCTTAAAGAGACAGGAGCTAAAACAGCCTGTTAATAGACAGAGGCTGAACTGAGCGGCTGCATAAAGGACCAGTATAAGATAAATAATAATAATAATAATAATGCATTTTATTTAAAGGTGCCTTTCAAAGCACTCAAGGACACCTTACAAGACACATAAAACACAACAACAGCACATAAAACAATATAAATCAGGTAACACTTAGTGCAGAGATAAAGAATAAATATGAATGTGACTATAAAGTGCATCAGTACAACAAATAAACAAGAACGTGATGCATAGTTAGTGTGAGACAGAGTATGAATACTGAATAGGTGCGTTTTCAGGCGGGATTTAAAGGTGGAAACAGAGTCAGAAGTGCAAATGTCTGGTGGGAGAGAGTTCCTGAGGCGGGGGGGCAGATCGGCTGAAAGCTTTGACCCCATGATGGTAGTTAAGTTGGCAGATGGGGCAAAGAGCTGGTTGGCGGAGGAGGATCGGAGAGTTCGGGAAGGTGTGTAGATGTGAATCAGTTCAGAGAGATATGATGGTGCCAGGTTGGGAAGGATCTTGTAAGTGAGGAGTAGAATCTTAAAGTCAATGCGGGATTTGATAGGGAGCCAATGAAGTTGCTAAGGAGTTTATAACTGTAGAGACTCAGAATATTAATATAGAGCTGGAGATGTGAAGAATATGTGTCTTTGAGGTCTTTGTTTAAGCAGTTTTCAAGCTCTACTGCACAAATGTTTGTTTACTTTAGATTTATTTATAAGATGTCGGTAAAAGTGTGTTTTTAAATCCTTGAGGGTTTGTTGAAATTGAAATCCAGTATTGTCTCAAACTGTCTTAAATTTACCTTTCAATCAGGTAACACAATAAGGTTTCAATAAGTATCTACAGCCTGAACATGAGGTGAGCAGCAAACAGCAGACAGACTTTGTTGTTGACTTATTTTGCTCCCTAAGTGGCCAAAAATGTAAACAATTTCAATATATAGCAGAATTACAGACTCCCTCTCACCTTTCTGCAGGTTGCCGATGGCTTCGTCATAGTTCTCCATCTCCAGGTGACACTGACCCATGAAGAAGTGGGCTTTCACTGACTGGCTGTCGAGCTCTAGAGCGTGTCTGCAGTCTGCCAGAGCTTTGTCGTACTGCTGCAGCTTCACGAAGCACAGAGCTCTGTTGGTGTAGTACGCTGGGACGGGACTGTGGCTCTGACCCGGAAACACAAAACATCTCAACTTACTGCAAAACACACCAGAACTGCACGTTTAAACTAGATTTAATCATTAGAGCTCTAGATTTACTTATTAGTGCTCTAGATTTAATCATTAGAGCTCTAGATTTACTTATTAGTGCTCTAGATTTAATCATTAGAGCTCTAGATTTACTTATTAGTGCTCTAGATTTAATAATTAGTGCTCTAGATTTACTCATTAGAGCTCTAGATTTAATAATTAGTGCTCTAGATTTAATAATTAGTGCTCTAGATTTACTCATTAGAGCTCTAGATTTAATAATTAGTGCTCTAGATTTAATAATTAGTGCTCTAGATTTAATCATTAGAGCTCTAGATTTAATCATTAGAGCTCTAGATTTACTTATTAGTGCTCTAGATTTAATCATTAGAGCTCTAGATTTAATAATAAGTGCTCTAGATTTAATCATTAGTGCTCTAGATTTAATCATTAGAGCTCTAGATTTACTTATTAGTGCTCTAGATTTAATCATTAGAGCTCTAGATTTACTTATTAGTGCTCTAGATTTAATCATTAGAGCTCTAGGTTTACTTATTAGTGCTCTAGATTTAATCATTAGAGCTCTAGATTTAATAATTAGTGCTCTAGATTTAATCATTAAAGCTCTAGATTTAATAATTAGTGCTCTAGATTTAATCATTAGAGCTCTAGATTTAATCATTAGAGCTCTAGATTTACTTATTAGTGCTCTAGATTTAATCATTAGAGCTCTAGATTTACTTATTAGTGCTCTAGATTTAATCATTAGAGCTCTAGATTTACTTATTAGTGCTCTAGATTTAATCATTAGAGCTCTAGATTTAATAATTAGTGCTCTAGATTTACTCATTAGAGCTCTAGATTTAATCATTAGAGCTCTAGATTTAATAATTAGTGCTCTAGATTTAATCATTAGTGCTCTAGATTTAATCATTAGAGCTCTAGATTTAATAATTAGTGCTCTAGATTTAATCATTAGTGCTCTAGATTTAATCATTAGTGCTCTAGATTTACTTATTAGTGCTCTAGATTTAATCATTAGAGCTCTAGATTTACTTATTAGTGCTCTAGATTTAATCATTAGAGCTCTAGATTTAATAATTAGTGCTCTAGATTTACTCATTAGAGCTCTAGATTTAATCATTAGAGCTCTAGATTTAATAATTAGTGCTCTAGATTTAATCATTAGTGCTCTAGATTTAATCATTAGAGCTCTAGATTTAATAATTAGTGCTCTAGATTTAATCATTAGTGCTCTAGATTTAATCATTAGTGCTCTAGATTTACTTATTAGTGCTCTAGATTTAATCATTAGAGCTCTAGATTTACTTATTAGTGCTCTAGATTTAATCATTAGTGCTCTAGATTTAATCATTAGAGCTCTAGATTTAATCATTAGTTCTCTAGATTTAATCATTAGTGCTCTAGATTTAATCATTAGTGCTCTTTTTTAGACTTTATTCTAGACTATATTCTTTGCTTTTTCTCAAGTGAATTACTGCATTTAAACACCTCAGACATCTAAAAATACTTATTTTATTAATTATATCCGTCTTCGGTTGAAATGGTAACAACTCACAAGTAGACACTGCTTCATTGTTGGGAGTCAAAAGTCAAAGAAGTCGGAAATTTCTGCGTAAAAATACATTTTTAGCAAATATATTATTTTTCTCATAGATGAAAATATTAAAATTGTGATGAACAGATTTCTTGTAAAACGTTTGGATCATCAGCAGCTCTTATTTCTTTCCATGTTCGGTTATCACTGCTCTGATTTTGACAATAAAAAACCTTAAAGTGCAATAATTAGTACATAAACGTGTTTCAGACCCTCGGCTTGACGAACATGATCGCTGAGTCTCTTTTATTCTATGTGAAGTTGAACGTGCTGTAAAGTCCTTACGATAGCTTTGCTGTAGCAGGCAGCGGCCTCCAGGTACTTGCGGCTGAGAAAGAGGCGGTTGCCCTGCTCCTTCAGCTCCTGAGCAGACACCGAGGCGCTCTTCTCGGGGCTCTCAGACATTTTGTCGACCAGGCTCGCTGCGCCACCGGCAGCTGCCTCTCCGCTTTGCTTCCCTATCCTGGAGCTCAGATCAGACAGGCAGCGGAAACTGAGACAAACACGTCAAAAACAGATGAAGATTAGATAGAGTCAACGGCAACATCTTGAAAAATGAAGCTAAATATTAAATAACACTGTAAAACAAATATAACACTACATTATAGATAATAAAATATTGTAATTTTGGTTAATGTTGTTGTTGAAATGTGTCTTAAACCAACAGTCAGGAGCCCAAATGAACATTAAAGCAGTTTATCTGTCTGTAATGATTCCTCCTGTTCATACTGACCATTAGAAGATCCTTCATAATGTTTACTATGGAAGTGATGGAGGACTAAACCCACAGTCCTCCTTCTGTGGAAACATGGATTTAAAAGTTGATCTGAAGCTAATATGAAGCTTCAGTCGTCTGAATGAGTCAAATCTTCATCTTCTATGTTTCAACGTTACAGTGTTTTTAGTAGCAAAGTCTTTGTGTTACTATACTTCCACCACAGCTCAACAGGGAAACACTAAGAGGGAATCTGATGCTAAAAAGACTGTAAATGTGTCAGATATCACTTGATATGACTAACTCAGACTGCTGAAGCTCAATAGAAGCTGATCAGATACTTTATAATGACTGGAGATCTTTTAATAGTCAGTATGAACAGGAGGAATTATTACAGAGAGGAAAATCAGTATTTGGTGGAGCTGTTAACAACTCATAGACATCTGAAATGTGAGCCGACTACACACTGCTTTCTGGTTTCATCTTTAACAATGTGTTGTATTTATAAAGCTTGTTATATTATCCATTGTGTCAAATCTGCATCTGAAAAGTAACTAAAGCTGTCAAATAAATGTAGTGGAGTAGAAAGTACAATATTTCCCTCTGAGATGTAGAAAGTAGCATCACATGGAAATACTACAGTAAAGTACAAGTACCTCAAACTGTACTACAGTAAAGTACAAGTACCTCAAACTGTACTGCAGTAAAGTAATAGTACCTCAAACTGTACTTCAGTAAAGTACAAGTACCTCAAACTGTACTACAGTAAAGTACAAGTACCTCAAACTGTACTACAGTAAAGTACAAGTACCTCAAACTGTACTGCAGTATAGTACAAGTACCTCAAACTGTACTACAGTAAAGTACAAGTACCTCAAACTGTACTGCAGTAAAGTACAAATACCTCAAACTGTACTACAGTAAAGTACAAGTACCTCAAACTGTACTGCAGTATAGTACAAGTACCACAAACTGTACTACAGTAAAGTACAAGTACCTCAAACTGTACTACAGTAAAGTACAAGTACCTCAAACTGTACTGCAGTATAGTACAAGTACCTCAAACTGTACTACAGTAAAGTACAAGTACCTCAAACTGTACTACAGTGAAGTACAAGTACCTCAAACTGTACTACAGTAAAGTACAAGTACTTCAAACTGTACTACAGTAAAGTACAAGTACCTCAAACTGTACTACAGTAAAGTACAAGTACCTCTTAATTGTACTTAATTACAGTAGTTGATGTACTTCCTGTCTGCTGTCCTTTGGGAGTCATGCTAATATGTAGCTAACATTATAAACATCTTTTCTTCCCACACACTGCAGCAGCCATTAGGAAGCTAACATCTACTGACGTTAACTACGACACAACACGTACCTTTACGTTCATCATTCAGCGTTAGAGGATCTTACCTGTGCGGCGGCTGTGTGTGTGAACAGGTGAGGGTTTATTTGAAGCTGTCGCGGTGTGACATGTAGCTGTTATTGTTATTATATTGGTGATAGGTGGCTAACTGTGCAGCCAGGAGCCAACAGATGTTTGGGTTAGATGTGTGACGTCAGCGCGTCATCGAAGGCCACGCCCACCTCCCAGCGTAAAAATGAATAAAATATGATTTAAAAATACAAAATAAACATTAAAAAAGAGAGAATATAATAAAATAAATTACTCAAAAAGGCGGAATAAGTGAAGTCTA
This sequence comes from Scomber scombrus, assembly GCF_963691925.1. NCBI lineage: Eukaryota > Metazoa > Chordata > Actinopteri > Scombriformes > Scombridae > Scomber > Scomber scombrus. Next base: position 2,137,977 of record NC_084987.1, on the reverse strand, counting down.
AAATAAAGCAAATAATGTAATGTGTAATAAAAGTAACAATACTAAAATATGTAATAATAAAATAATAGAAATATTTTAAAAATGCTTAAATTCATTGTTATTATTATTATAATAATTATTATTATTATAAGTAGTAGTAGCAGTAGTATTAATAGTAGTAGTAGTTAATATAATAGTACTAGTAGTATTAATAGTAGTAGTAGTATTAATAGTAGTAGTAGTTATAATAATAGTAGTAGTAATAGTAGTAGCAGTAGTAGTATTGGTAGTATTAATAGTAGTAGCAGTAGTAGTATTGGTAGTATTAATAGTAGTAGCAGTAGTAGTATTGGTAGTATTAATAGTAGTAGCAGTAGTAGTATTGGTAGTATTAATAGTAGTAGCAGTAGTAGTATTGGTAGTATTAATAGTAGTAGTAATTATAATAATAATAGTCAAAGTCAAAGTCAACTAAATTAAAAGTGCTGCTCTGTTAGGTGCCATGAATAGCAGATTCACAACTCAATCTCAAATCATACATAAATAAATAAATAATAGTAGTAGTAGTAATATAAGTATTATTTTGTAGTGTTATGTATTTTTTGGAGCTGTTGTTTTTTAAGTATTCTTTTACATTGATGTTATTTTATTATTAAATTTTTATTACAATGATTTGTGTGTTTCGCTGCCTTGTGAAGGACTTTGTTACTTGAATTTTGAAAAGTCCTCTATAAATAAAGTGAATTATTATTATTGTTGTTGTTGTTGTTATAAACAACAGAAAAGTGAAGTGTAAAAAATAAAGCAAAACATAATACATAACACAAATTAAATAATAATTAAATTAAATAATGAAAAATAGGAAAACATGATTTGAAAAAATATACACTAAAAAAAGAAATGTAATAATAAAATAATAAATAATAAAAGTGTTATAATAATAATATAGAAATATTTTTAAAACTCAACAGTTAAGCCTAAAAACACAGCAAAATAATACTAATATTAATACTACTACTAACAATAATAATAATAATCATGATCCACTAAAATAATCATAAACAATAACAATTATACAAATAAAAATGAAGAGATAAATATAATATGCATTACTGGATCAATTACAACCACACATGATCCTCAAACCTTTTGAACCCAAACATTCATTTTACAACAAATTCTCTCATAAAACTTAATTATAAATACAAAAGTCTCACCACAGACATAAGATTTTTAGCCCAAATGAGCCACTTAAGTATATTTTTTGTAACATCCAACCAACAATAAATCATAACCATAAACATCCTAAAGTTCAGACATTAGTAAAAACTACAATCAGTAAATCAAACTTTAATTGCAGGTAATTCAAAGTGTCTGAATGAACGAATGAAAATTTTAAAAATACATTCAAAATAAAACAAAATACAAGTACAGGACAGAATATATGAGAGAGAGGTAAAAGTTTCTGTTGGTATTTTACTGGGTTTTTCCTCCATTTTCAGGTTGATTCGAGAGAGTTCTGGTAAAATCTGCATCAAGGGCTCAAAGTTAGTACAGAATGTAAATTTCACAATAAGACGACTGTGTGTTAATTCAGGTTCACTACAGCTTGTATCCACAAGGGGGCGTTTTATTCTGAAGTCAGTAACCGGATGTTCTATCTTGCATTGATGCAGACTTGACGGAATTTGTGTCTGAAAGGTCTGGAAGCAGCCAGACTTCTTTCAGTTTCCAGATATATAAGAGACAGAGACAAACCAGACTGCAGCAGAAGATCCACAGAGGAAGCAAACAGATCAACCATCTTCATAATAATTCAAAAGACTCAACACTAAACTGTAAGTTCACTTTGTTTCTGATGAGAAAAGTAGTTTGATGACGCTACTATTTGATGTTTATACTCAGTTATTGTATAGAGACGTTACAGTAGGCTTTATACGTGGAGCAATGTTTATTTCATGTTTATTACAGCTTTGATAATATGAGAAATAATTTATAAAATACAAAATTTGGAAATATCATTGTATTCTTATTATTGCTACTATCCTAAGAGATGCAGTATTTTGAAGTATTTTTTTCCCCCACTTCATCCTGAACAATATTGATAATGACAAATATTTAAGTAAGGCTGAAAAAGAATAATAATTAATGACCAAACTTGAAATGCGAAACTCATCTTCAGTATTTAGACTTATCGCTAACATTTTCTCAAAATTTCGGCATTAGAGTAAGAGATTAAAGAGACTCTGTGATAATTATGGGTGATAATTTATAGGATGTGATGCAGTATTTAGAAAAATGACTCTTTATTCATTAGACCTAATCAGAAGATTACATACCAGCAGTAGCAGAGATCTTGGGATGAACAAAACTTTATAGACTGATTATTTCAGAACTTATTGAATTCACTCAAAATGAGTTAAAAAAAAGCCCATAATACCAGATTATTAACTGATTCAGTATTTTGATGTATGATATTTAGGAATGAGCAACACATTATTGATTAATTCAAAACTTAATGAACTCACTCTCCAGTTCAGCTGTTTGCTCTACACTGATGTATGATGTGTTTATATTTCTAATGTTCCCTCTAATTTCTGTCTCTGCATCTTTAGGACAAATATTCAAAAGAACCAAGATGTCTGCAGCTAAAGGTGTAGCTATCGGCATTGACCTGGGCACCACCTACTCCTGTGTGGGGGTTTTCCAGCACGGAAAAGTAGAAATCATCGCCAACGACCAGGGCAACAGGACAACCCCCAGCTATGTGGCGTTCACTGACACAGAGAGGCTGATCGGGGACTCAGCCAAGAACCAGGTGGCTTTGAACCCCAGCAACACTGTGTTTGATGCCAAGAGACTGATTGGAAGAAAGTTTGATGAGCCAGTGGTGCAGGCGGACATGAAGCACTGGCCCTTCAAGGTGGTCAGTGATGGAGGGAAGCCCAAAATTCAAGTGGAATACAAAGGGGAAGACAAAACCTTTTCCCCTGAGGAGATCTCCTCCATGGTCCTGGTGAAGATGAAGGAGATTGCTGAGGCCTACCTCGGCAACAAGGTGTCTAACGCAGTCATCACAGTCCCGGCTTACTTCAACGACTCACAGCGTCAGGCCACTAAAGACGCAGGCGTCATCGCAGGACTGAACGTCCTGAGGATCATCAATGAGCCCACGGCAGCCGCCATCGCGTACGGTCTGGACAGAGGCAAGTCAGCAGAACGTAACGTCCTGATCTTTGACCTGGGCGGAGGCACCTTTGACGTGTCCATCCTGACAATCGATGACGGTATCTTTGAGGTCAAAGCCACAGCTGGAGACACTCACCTGGGCGGAGAAGACTTTGATAACCGCATGGTCAACCACTTTGTGGAGGAGTTCAAGAGGAAACACAAGAAGGACATCAGCCAGAACAAGAGAGCCTTGAGGAGGCTGCGCACAGCTTGTGAGAGGGCCAAGAGGACCCTGTCCTCCAGCTCCCAGGCCAGCATTGAGATTGATTCTCTGTTTGAGGGCATCGACTTCTACACCTCCATCACCAGGGCTCGCTTTGAGGAGCTGTGCTCCGACCTGTTCAGGGGAACATTAGAGCCGGTGGAGAAATCTCTGAGGGACGCCAAAATGGACAAGGGACAGATCCACGACGTGGTCCTGGTAGGGGGCTCCACCCGAATCCCCAAAATCCAGAAACTCCTGCAGGACTTCTTTAATGGCAGGGAGCTGAACAAGAGCATCAACCCAGATGAGGCGGTGGCTTACGGTGCCGCCGTCCAGGCCGCCATTCTCACAGGCGACACCTCGGGCAACGTTCAGGACCTGCTGCTGCTGGACGTGGCGCCTCTGTCTCTGGGTATTGAGACAGCCGGAGGAGTCATGACGTCTCTGATTAAACGTAACACCACCATCCCCACCAAACAAACCCAGGCCTTCACCACCTACTCTGACAACCAGCCCGGAGTCCTCATCCAGGTCTACGAAGGGGAGCGAGCCATGACCAAGGACAACAATCTGCTGGGCAAGTTTGAGCTGACAGGACTCCCACCTGCCCCACGAGGGGTCCCGCAGATCGAGGTCACCTTCGACATCGACGCCAACGGCATTTTGAACGTGTCGGCGGTGGACAAAAGCACCGGCAAAGAGAACAAGATCACCATCACCAACGACAAGGGCCGACTGAGCAAAGAAGAGATCGAGAGGATGGTGCAGGACGCCGACAAATACAAAGAGGAGGACGAGCTTCAGAGGGACAAAATCGCTGCCAAAAACTCGCTGGAGTCCTTCGCTTTCAACATGAAGAGCAGCTTGCAGGACGAGAACATGAAGGGCAAAATCAGCGAGGAGGACAAGAAGAAGGTGACGGAGAAATGTGACGAGACCATCAGCTGGCTGGAGAACAACCAGCTGGCTGATAAAGAGGAGTACCAACACCAACAGAAAGAGCTGGAGAAAGTGTGTAACCCCATCATCAGCAAGTTGTATCAGGGAGGGATGCCTGCAGGCAGCTGTGGAGAGCAGGCACGAGCCGGCTCCCAGGGGCCCACCATCGAGGAAGTGGACTAAACTGGCTTTTAATATGGACTCTATGATCACTGGAACCGCTGAAATCACTACTGTAACTGTATGGTTTATGTTAACAACTTTGGTCATTATTTTTTATGTGATATAAGATGCTTAAAGTTGACATATTTTCAATGTAAGTATATAAATGAAATCTCTGCATTATGAAACAATACAACAGGACTTTTATACTGAAATGTTTTTTATCAATGTCATATTTGTGATGTTGTAAATGTTGTAAAATTGTAAATATATTTTCTCCTGGATGTTGCAATAACAATATAAACTAAACAGTTTTATCTTAGTGTTTTTTAACTTTTCTAATACTTGCAATTACAGTTTTTTCCAATTGCTAACACACTAAAATGACATGCATAGCACAATTATTTAAACTGACACACAGAGAGCAAAACCTCTTCTCAAGTCTCCAAAAGTCTAAACACATTTTCTGCTTTACAAACATTTTGCATTTCAAAATGGCACTTTTTAAATGCACTGAACACGGTTCTCTGCATAAGACACAACAATCTGACATAACGTCACATGTTTGCCATTTCAAAACACTGCCATTCAAAATGACACTACATGAGCTAATTGGCCAATATATGTGCCACCTGCCAAACACCTCAATGGTTAATTGTTACCACTTCAATCAGGAAGTAAGCACCATGAAAAGACCACAGGTGAGCACCTTTTTTTTACAACAGCAATTGAAAACATTGCAGAGAGAGGAAGAGGGAGGGTGAGAATGAGAATGAGAGGGGGGGGGGAGAGTGATGGACGAGGCATTGTGGCCAGACCCAGCTGTGCGGCAAGATGCTGCCTAATTATTTTTCTTGCCTCTTTTTTTCCCTATATATTCTTTCTGCACATTTTTTCTGCAGTTTTCTTTTTCAGTTTACTGTTTTTTGTGAGCATATTTTTGTTCACTCCAATGTAAATATATCTGCTGTGCATATGTTGCACTGACTTGTTTGGTGAAAAAATTAAATAAAAATGTTTCAACAGCATGTGTGTGTATCTGCAAATATTTCTGTGCAACAATCTGAAGAATTTTCTACAATTTGAACTATTTTAGTATTATGGCAAAGCATACTAAAGATGAGAGAGCTTTTCATTATGCCCAACAGTGTTTAGTTGGTTAGACAAAAATCTGGTGATATGAATGAAATGGTGCCAGTTGGTGCAAAAGTTTGATAATGTTATATGTAGTTTTGGTTGCACTGCTTCATTTTGCATGATATATGAGGTATTTTGCAGTTTGGGTGTGTGGTTCTGTGAATTGTGTTACAGTATTTTGATAAAACCAGACTAGTTTGCAAAATTGTGTTTTAGCAATTGGAAAAAACTGTAATCATTAATTTAAACTATGTATCCGTCCTGTAGTTAACCTCAATATAAAATATTTCTGATGACCTGAAGTTCAGGAACATTGCATTATCATGAATATGAGTAAGAAGTTGAAATATTTCCATAGTACAAAGTTAAAAGTATTTAAGATGTTTTTACAGCTCTCAAAAGTAAAAATGGGTCAAGTTTGACCCTGAACAACACGTAAGAGTTAAACAGCAGTGCTCAACGTGTATGTGCGTGTGTGCGTGTGCGTGCGTGCGCGCGCGCGCATTTCCGCTTATGTTATGAATGGTGTTGTGTTTTTGAGTCAGATATTGACGCCTTGATAACAGAGATTAAACGCAGTTGTGAGCTGTTTGGGTAGATGGGGCGGTACACAGACTCGCGTATGAGAACGTGCTTGCAGCGGGGAATTCCGAATTTACCCAGCAATAAGAAATACTATTTTCTGATTGGCTGGTAGGTCGCTATGTCGGGACAGCTTTGAACTCAGCAGAGAAATACGTCTACGCCTCGTCGGTTAGTTTCTGTATATTATATATTAATTTCTGTGCGGTGGGCTTTACCACCTCTCAGTGAGAGAATTGAGAGCTCTGTAAATACATAGGTGACAGGTAAGGGAGATGAGTAGCAAGCAGACAGGTAGGGAGTAAAGGTGAACGTCAGTACAGACTTTCACAGTCAGCAGAGCAGAACGAGGAAAACAAGTCTGAGGCAGGTGAGTGTTAATATCAGGACTGTAAATAATGATTACTGTCATTATTGATCAATCTGATGATTATTTTTAAGTTTAATTGTTTAGTTGATTAAACTGTCAGAAAAATATGAAATCACACAGTTTGACGTCTTCAAAAGTAGTTTCCTGTTGTTCTTTTCCTGGTTTGTGCGTCCTCACAGTGATGTAACGTGACTCACTGCTGCCTCTAAATAGAGAGAAGTCACAGTTAAGAAGCACACACATGTTTATCTGAAGTCTGTTTGATGGATTTAAACCAGAGTCAAAGTTTCTCTTTGTGATGACTAGAAAACACACATGGTTGTGATTCAATCAGGAAAGACCAGAGAATTACGTAAAAAGAATATATTATACGGATGATATTAATGATTGGGTATAGTCAAAGTCATTGGCGCTTGGACTCTGCAGGGAGAATTTTTTTAATCGAAGGACATCAGTCCTGAGCAGCAGTGAGATAGATCCCCCCCAATGGAGTCTAAACACTGGTGGTGGTGGTGGCTGATGACGAGGATGATGACAGGCACCTCAGGCAGAACCGGGCTCTTTGTGGGCGGCCAGCTGGCTCGACTGGTTGGGATGACATGAAAAATCAACTTCAGTCTGACTCCTGCTGAAACTGATCGGGTTGATGAGGTTGATGAAGCGATGCATTGATGAATGTGTAGACTGGGTGTTGATGGGGAGGTGGTGGGTCGCACAAAACAGCGTCAAGAAAGCACCTGAACAGAGAAGGAGAACATTTAAAAAAGACAGCTGCAATATGATAGGCTGAAAAAGAAATTCTGTCACCATTCTATTGGTAAGATGTGACCAGGTGATGTGAACAGCTGATATCTTAATTAATGCCCCAGAAATGATGGCAAGGAAATTATGAGCTTTGAGAGAGAACAGTACGAGCAGTGAGAAGGATAAGAAATAAACTATAGACATGAGCATGCAAAAAGATGGTGTTCCTGTCTGAACTTTCGCTAAGCTTCATTTAAAGTCGTGTAAACTAATAAGAAGCTACTAAGTTGAGACGCAGGACTGGGTTTATTTATTATGAAGGTGTGTGTGTCTGCAGTGTTACTGGTTTACCTTTCCGACTCCAGAAGATGAAGGAAGAGGAGGAAGAGGATGACGGAGTCTCCAGCTGTGTGTCTATGAAGAGTGACCGGTCCATTGAGCGTCCTCCACTCTTCAGTAATGAACCTGGACCCTCAGACACAAAGTAAGAGACTGTTTCTACTGTAAACTACAAACATCACTGACTGACAACACACACTCTACTACAACCATCTCCATCATTTATTAGTGAGAGGCTGAAGATCTTCTGCAGCAGTTTCAGTCATCTAAGTATAAAGTGTCAGCTGATGTGTTTATCAAAGCCGAGCAGCTCATAGAAATGTGTGTAAATGATACAGTCAGACTACATGCATGCATCAGACTCTGCAAACACACTGTGAGTTTACAGGAGATTAATTCAGATTATACATGAAGAAGTTCAAATCTCTTTACTCTCACATCTGTTCAGATCACATCAGCTGTATACAAATAAAAATGAACTAAATAGTGCTAATATGAAATGTTACATGTGTTTATATCTGCTCTTTACAAGAAGTAATGATGTATGTATCATATCTGTTGTTTCCAGACATCAGAACCACAGACAGAGAGCAGAGTCTGTAATATCCAGCTGTGTGTCTATGAAGAGTGACCGGTCCATTGAGCATCCTCTAGTCTTCAGTAATGAACCTGGACCCTCAGACACAAAGTAAGAGACTGTTTCTACTGTAAACTGACCTGAAGATGATTCAGTAAGATGCTTTCATGAAGGTTGTAGTTTAGATATGAAGGAAAGAAATAATGAAGTAGCTTCCATTCAGCTGTAATCTACAACAGATCTTCATGTTCATGTGAACCAGAGACAGAGACAGGGCTGGTATTGCTGTTTGATTTTCCAGTCAATAAATGTAAAGTAGCAGCAGGTAACCCAGGTTGATATTTACTAAGGATTTACTAACAAGTCAAACTGTGTCTGTCCTTTTTTACTAAAGGACTGCAGCAGCAGGTACAATGTTTGGTCTCATGTAATACAGACTGTGTCTTGACGTGTTCCTGTTCAAAGACACTAAATATGGGAGGAGGTCATGTAAATGTATAGAAACAGCCTAGCTTGCAGTTTCTTCTTCTTCTCTGCCTTTGCTGGTGTATTGTTGTGTCTGTTTAATTACTTTTGAGCTCTTCTCATTTATGTATATAGTATTTTATTTCAAATTGAATTTGCTGAATCTCAGAGCCTGAAGAACAAGAACAGTCTAAATACTGACAGTCTGGACTATTTATGTGGGGAAAGAGCTGCATGCAGCTTGTGAGCTGTCGGTTGGCCTCCACTAATGTCATGTGTCATAAAGAATGTGTTCATGTCCACAGAGAGAGGAAGAGGAGGGCTGTTTCTGTGGAGGAGCAGCTGTCCTGCTGTTCTTTGTGTCAGGGCGTCCTGAAGGATCCAGTCTCTACCAGCTGTGGACACTGGTTCTGCAGACAGTGCATCACCTCATACTGGGACCAGTCTGCTTCATCAGGAGACTCCTCCTGTCCCCAGTGTGGAAAAAGATCCAGAACCAGATCTGGGCTGCAGACAGACAGTCAGACCAGCACTGTACAAAGTAAGACTGAAGATCTGTCTGCTGATGTCATAATCTCTTAAAAAAGGACAGGAATCTACCTCCTCTATCCTACTGAACATTAACACTCTACATTCTACCTTTTTTCTTCTCTTTCAGTAGAGAGTGGTCTGCTGGAGCTTTTAGATGAACATCAGATCAGTCTGAGCAGCACATGTGAATGTGTGACTCAAGGAACTGATGAAGCAGGAAATGAAATTCGCCTCAAACGCATCTACACTGAAGTCCACATCATACAGGGACTCAGTGAAGAGGTTAATACCCAACATGAGGTGTGGCAGCTGGAAACAGCTTCCAAGATGGAGACCCTCCATGACGCTTCAATCAAGTGTCAGGACATCTTTAAAGTCTTACCGGACCAACAGAAACACATCAGAGTGGTTCTGATGAACGGCGTCGCTGGCGTTGGAAAAACCTTCTCAGTGCTGAAGTTCACTCTGGACTGGGCACAGCGCTCCAACAACCAAGATATCAGTCTGCTGATTCTGTTCTCGTTCAGGGCGCTGAACTTGATCAAAGATGAGCAGTACAGTCTGCTCATGCTGATCCATGTTTTCTATCCAACATTACAGAAGCTCACAGCAGAGAAGCTCGCTGTCTGTAAAGTTCTGTTCATCTTTGACGGCCTGGATGAAAGCAGACTTTCACTGGATTTCAACACCAGAGAAGTTGTGACTGATGTCACACAGAAGACATCAGTCAGCGTGCTGTTGACTAACCTCATCAAGGGGAATCTGCTTCCCTTGGCTCTCATCTGGATAACTTCCCGACCTGCAGCAGCCAATCAGATCCCTCCTTCATGTGTTAGCAGGGTAACAGAAGTACAAGGCTTCACTGATGCCCAGAAGGAGGAGTACTTCAGGAGGAGATTCAGTGATGAAGAGCAGTCCAGCAGAATCATCTCACACATCAAGACATCCAGGAGCCTCCACATCATGTGTTACATCCCAGTCTTCTGCTGGATCACTGCTACAGTTCTGGACCACATGTTGACTACAGACCAGAGAGGAGAGCTGCCCAAGAGCCTGACTGACATGTACTCATACTTCCTGCTGGTTCAGATAAAGAGGAAGAAGAACAAGTATGATGAGGGACATGAGACGAGTCAACAGGAGCTGACAGAGGCTGACAGGAAACTTCTTCTGAAGCTGGGGAAGCTGGCGTTTGAACAGCTGGAGAAAGGAAACATCCTGTTCTACCAAAAAGACCTGGAGCAGTGTGGTCTTGATGTCACAGAGGCTGCAGTGTTATCAGGATTTTGTACAGAGATCCTCAAAAGAGAGAAACTCCAGAAGAAAGCAGTCTACAGCTTTGTCCATCTGAGCGTTCAGGAGTTTCTGGCTGCAGTCTACATGTACCACTGTTACACCAGCAGGAATACAGAGGTAGTAAAGGACTTCCTGGGAGAAGACTACAGTGACTCACCGCTGGATGACTTCCTGATGGGAGCCATGGCGAAATCTCTCCAAAGTAAAAATGGCCACCTGGACCTGTTTGTCCGCTTCCTTCATGGCCTCTCTCTAGAGTCCAACCAGAGTGTCTTAGGAAACCTGCTGGGTCAGACAGACAACAGTCCAGAAACCATCCAGAGAGCCATCAACAACCTTAAGGAGATGAACACTGGGGATATCTCTCCTGACAGAAGCATCAACATCTTCCACTGTCTGATGGAGATGAACGACTACTCAGTACATCAGGAGATCCAAGAGTTCCTGAAGTCAGAGAACAGATCAGAGAAGGAAATCTCTGAGATCCACTGCTCAGCTCTGGCCTACGTGCTGCAGATGTCAGAGGAGGTTCTGGATGAGTTGGACCTGGAGAAGTACAACACAGCAAAAGAGGGACGACGGAGACTGATCCCAGCTGTGAGGAACTGCAGAAAGGCTCGGTAAATCCAGATGTGATTAACATTATAGATCAGTGTAGATTAGTAGTTTAGTTCTTTTTCTGTCACTTGCTCTCCTGTTTTAAAGTAGTTTGAGCCGATGTCCCTTTCCCAGTTAAAGGAAATGATTGGTCATATAAAATCCTCTACTTGTCCCACAGATGTTGTTTCCTCTCGCTTTTTTAAAGAGATCTGTGAGACAATAGCCCTGTTTCCACTGCAGGAACTTCGGGGTCATTTTACGGGGAAGTTGGTGCTTGCCTCCATAGCAGGAACCTGCCCCGAAACTTTTACGATGATTGGGTATACTCAAAGCAGAATGTGGCGTCAACAGAAAGCACTCATATAAGCAATTTTTAAAACCCAGCAGAAGAAGAACAGTAGTAGAAAGCGTCCACTGCCATGTACACAAACACACAAGCCAGAAACGGGGCAACCACCTCAGGTCCCTCAATGTATACTTCCTTGTTGTCGTTTTCTTTGTTATGATTTCGGTGCGTCGACTCGGTGACATCACTGTCAGAATCCAGTGGGTCCTATCCGGGTCCTACTCTGCTATGGAGACACAACAGCTGAGAGGACCGAGTGAGAGGACGTTCCTGTAAAGGTCCTGCCTCCTAAATTTTACCAGGAACTTCCTCAGTGGAAACGGGGCTTATTGGACCTAACATCCAAACTATTTTAAACAGCAGTCCGGCTTCAGGTGTTGTACCAGCTACTTTTAAGCATGTAGTTGTGCAACCACTAATCAAAAAACATAATCTGGACACTTCAGTCCTTTCAAATCCTATACCGATTTCAAAACTTCCCTTTCTTTCAAAAATTCTGGAAAAATTTGTACTCATTCAATTGCAGTCCTTCTTAAATGTACATGGTATTGTTGAGATGTTCCAGTCTGGTTTTAAAGCCTTTCACAGCACTGAATCTGCACTTTTAAAAGTTTTTAATGATCTTTTATTAGCCACTGACTCTGGGGATTCTGCCGTTCTTATGCTATTAGACATATCAGCTGCTCTCGATACAGTGGATCACAGTATCCTTACGTCTTGGCTAGAGTATTATGTAGGTATTAAAGGAACCGCTCTGGAGTGGTTCAGGTCTTACTTGTCTGACAGAAGTTATTCTGTCAGCCTTGGTGATTGTGTGTCCTCAGCGCCTTTACCTTGTGGAGTGCCTCATGGGTCCATTCTTGGGCCTATCCTATTTTCTCTTTATATGCTCCCCCTGGGTTCTTAGAAAACATGGCATTGCATTCCACTTTTATGCAAATGACACACACATTTGTTTGCTCTTGAAACAAAATGGCAACCTACAGCCACTGTTGGATGGTATTAAGGACATTAAAGCTTGGATGGCCTTAAACTTTTTAAGTTTTAATGAAAATGAAACAGAGATTCTGTTATTCGGACCCTGTAGTGCCTGTGTTGGCCCCCATATGGACCTGAGCTCTGTAAATCCATACATAAAATCCACTGTTAAAAATCTGGGTGTGATTATGGACAGTGATTTTAAATTGGACAATCACATAAATTCAGTTGTGAAGTTTACCTTTTTCCAACTGAGGCTTTTATCAAAGGTCAAGTCCTGCCTGTCTTTCAATTATTACAGTTGGTCCAAAATGCAGCAGCTCGTATTTTTAATAGGAACAGGCAAGCGAGAGCACAATTCCCCCAGTAGGCCTCCCTGTACATTTTAGGATTGATTTTAAAATTTAAAATTTTGTTTACAAATCATTACATGGGCTAACTCCAATTTATCTGTCTGATCTTTTTGATGAGTCACACTAACTTAATACAAGTGGGCATTACTTGAACTATATCTTAGTATAGTCAACTTCAATAAAGTTGACAGAACTCAATTAGAATAAGTCACATGAGCTAAGACAATTTGTACATAACAGTAAAGTTAGCTTCACATGTTTACACTTTTTACTTGATACTCTTCATACAATAAAAACCCTGAATCTGGTTAAGACACTTTGAGTTAATTTAGATTGTCCAGACAGAGATCACCAAGGGTCGTTTAGCAATTTTTTATCACAGTTTATCTTTATCAAAACATATAAAAAAACAAAAAGATGTAAATAAGATATAAATAATAACATAAAATATCTATATAATAATATATCTATATATAAATAATAAATACATATATATAAATACACATATATATATTTATATGTAAAAAAATAAAATAAGATATAATGCATTCAGGGAAATACATGCATAAAATATTTAATAATATTGTTAATAGGGCACATATATACAAGTTAATCTGGGAAGCTGAGATTTGGCTAAAACTTTGCATGCATACATGGAAGTGTAAAACTGAGAACAGAAGCTGAGGTCTTATGTTGAAATAAAATTCACATGTCCAATGGACATGATGTAATGATGTGATTATGAATTGCTGTGCTTACTGTGCAGCTAAGAAAAAACTCACTGGAAAAATCTCCAAGATACAGGGTCAGTCACTGTAGGACAGCAGTATGTGTTGTGGTGATGTCTTAGGTCTAATGGAAAAGACAAAAGACAATAAACAGAAAGCTTAACTATTGGAAATAATATATATATATTAAGTTACAACACTGAACTTTAAGTTCAGGAGTAGAAGTAGTAGTTATTATACAATGTTGTAGTAACAGCTGTAGGCCTAGCTGAAGCAAGCAATCACACTAATATAAGGTGGTAATAATGACAGTTAGGTGTGTATTGATTATCTGGAGGAGGCGATCAAGTGACTGACCAACAACTCCTTCTTTGAATTTGAAGATGTCAATGAGACGAGTAGTGGGTGGTCCAGAGCTTTGTAGAAGTATTTCCTGAGGTTCTAACTAGCAACTCTGTAGAACACCAAAGAACCAAAAAACACATTCACAAAATTGTTTCGTCCATTAGCGTATTCATTTAATGCCAATACTTCATTTGCATGTTAAATACATCTCTAGTGCAAAACTTCCCTGGCTGCTGCAACCACCTTCCAGCTGACACCTAAAAAAATAGAGAATAACCAGTTAGACAATAACGGACAGTGACAACAAACAGTAACAACACATTCAACAACCATTTCTGGTGTGTTTGTCATCAGTCAGTAAATGTAGCTGCTTATGGATGTGAACCTGACAGCAGCAGGTAGCAAAGAGAGATGATCTTTATCAACTGGAACTGTTCACTGAGCTGAACTGAGTCTAAATATCCTGCAGTCACATTAAACATAGTGGACAGTAAAAGTGGTTTTCTAGTGAAGATGTCCTCATGTTAACTTTGTGGAGACAGACATGGGATCAGATCACACAGACACACTGTGCACATTATGGAAGCCTCAATGTAACTCCATGTTCTCTCCTTCATCTGCAAGATTAAAGCAAAACAAAGATTAAAAGTCTGCAGGTCTGAGAGAGAGTGATGAGAATGATTGTTTCATTTAAACACACTGAGATACAATTAGCTGAACTGGGAGTGTTCTGGTAGCTTACTGGTTAAGACACATATCTTATAACTACAATGTCAGTGGTTCAGTTCCAGCAGTGGAGCTTGGCTGCATGTTATTCTCTGTCTCTCTCTTCTTGTTTCCTGTTTATCTCTCAGCTGCTTTTCCTTAAAGGATTCATTAACGTCAAGCTGTTTCATCATCAAATGCAATATAGTAAATATAAAGTGTCCTCTTTCATGATAACATATCTTGTAATATATGTGTCATTACAGACTTTCTCACTGTCATCTCAGAAAGACTCATTGTGGAATTGTGGCCTCAGCTCTGAAGACCAACCCTCATCTGACAGATCTGGACCTGAGTTACAACAACCTGGATAATTCAGACATGAAGGTTCTGTGTGCTGGACTGGAGAGTCCAAACTGTAAACTGGAGACTCTGAGGTCAGTTTACTGACTGTAACTTTGCTAGATTTGTTTCTATATATTCAATTAAAATCCTTCACTGAAGTTTCAGATGTTTGGTTAATAGATTTTCAGGATTTGCTTTTAGTTCAAATCTGTAGAATTACATTTTTTCAGCAATTTAAAATACACAGTCTTGTTCTGTGTAAAAATGACTTCCAGAGTTTAAACTAATATGAGGCATCAAGTATGGTTGTGTTTCTTCAGTGTTTCCTTGCTGAGCTGCAGTGGAGGGATCCAAACTAAAAGAGCGCATTTTTTACTAAATATTTTGAAACGTTGAGTCAGATAAATCAAGTGTGAGTCTACCAGACTGTCAAAGCCTCATATTAGCTTCAGCTGAACTTATGAAGTCATTTCCTACAGTGTAGCGGTGTTAGGAAGAGGAATGATTACTGCCCCCAATAACATGTTTTAATTACACACACCTACTAAACTATCAAATACAGGAAGAAGAGCTGATTTAATAGATTCAGATTAAAACCTGAACACATGATTTTAATCTACATTATTTATTCTTTATTCAGATTGTATCACTGCAGTTTGAAAAAGATCAGCTGTGATTCTCTGGCCTCAGCTCTGAAGTCAAACCCCTCCCATCTGAGAGAGCTGGATCTGAGTAACAACAACCTGCAGGATTCAGACGTGAAGCTGCTGTCTGATCTTAAGGAGAGTCCAGACTGTAGTCTGGAGACTCTGCAGTAAGTTCACTGACTGTCTGTTACTATTGTTGATCTTAATGTTTAACAACTGATCCTAATTTATGTACATAAATAATTACATCCATGAAGTTAGTTTCCTTTTTTCTATATTTAGTATTTTTTTACTGTACAGTTTAGTCTGTAGTTATAAACAGTGTCTCTGTCTTTCAGAAGGGGCTCACAGACTAATTTTACACATGATCCATGATAACAAGAATCCTGAAAAATAGAAATTCTCAGCAAAAATAGCGTAGTGTCAGTATTTTAGCCCCTGGCTCCCCTGTAGTTCACAACTTGGTTATAAAAGATGACTGATTCTTAAATAAACTTCTGTATACAGGAGAACATCTCAACTAATATCTCTCTATCAAGATTACTTGATGAAGGAGAAATATTTCTTTATTATATCTTTTAATGTTTAATGTTTTTTAATATGTTTTTTTCATATGTCTTCTCATTGATGTTGATCCTTCAGAACACACAACACACACACATACACACACACACACACACACACATATCAATGCTGGTGTTTAAAGTATTTGTATGACTCAGTGTTGACATGCATATGTGTCTGAACGTTGTGGTGACATTTAGATTATGTCGGTAGAAGGCTGACATTATGATGATCCACAATAACACAATGACAAAGTCACTCTGCTCATTTTAGAAAAAAGCTCATTGATGAGGACATAGTAATGTTGAACTACACATTTAAAACCTGAACACATCTGATTGAATTATAAATGGATTTTAATCTACATCATTTATTCTTTATTCAGATTGGAGGACTGCAGTTTGTCAGAGACGGGCTGTGCTTCTCTGGCCTCAGCTCTGAAGTCCAACCCCTCCCATCTGAGAGATCTGGATCTGAGTAACAACAAGCTGCAGGATTCAGACGTGGAGCTGCTGTCTGATCTTCTGAAGAGTCCAGACTGTAAACTGGAGACTCTTAGGTCAGTTAACTGACTGTCTTTTACTATTGTTGATCTTAATGTTTAACAGCTGAAACTAATTTATGTACATACATAATTTACATCCATGAGGTTATTTTTCTACATTATTAGTATTTCACTGAACAGTTTAGTCTGTAGTTATAAAAGATGACTTAAAGAAAGAAATATTTCCTTATTATAATCTTTAATCTGTATTAATGAATGATGTCTGATCATTGATATTGATCCTTCTGAACACACACCCACCCACACACAAAATGAAAAAATACACAAAGCACTGCTGTGTTGAAGATTAAATGATAATAATTGTCTAATAAGGAGACAGCATACACACAGAGTGACATCAGCTCATCTCACTGAACAAGGAACAAACCTAATCTATTAGAGTTTCTGAAGGAATAAAGAAATTATCTGTGATTGGTCAAACATACCAGTCTATATGACTGCAGCCAATGACAAATAACCATAAGACATACATTTACATACACATGATGTCACACAAGGGTCACACATCCCCAGGACAGGAAATTGGGGCCTTAAGCCATAAATTATTTTCTGGCACTTCACCACATCCTGCCCTTTCCAAGACCCCAAGTCTTTACCTTACCTGGACACAAGTCAGGAACCTAGTGACCATCAGAACCCCTTTCACACTGTATACAGCGGACTTCAAATACAACTCTGAGTCCTGCCACATCCAGAAATACTTGGACGACACTGCTATTGTGGCATGTATCAGGAATGGACAGGAATCTGAATATAGGGATCTGATAAAAGCCTTAAGTTACTGGAGTCACAAGAACTATCTCCTACTGAACACCTCAAAGACTAAGGAAATGATCAGAGATTTCCGCAGGTTCAAGCCCCCTCTTCAGCCAGTAAATACTTGTGGGGTGGACATCGAGGTGGTGCCACGTTATAAGTATCTAGGTGTACACCTGGATAATAAGTTGGACTGGTCTGTAGTAAGTTGCTGCAGATGTTCTATCAGTCTGTGGTGACAAGTGTGTTGTTCTATGCTGCAGTCTGCTGGGGAGGCAGCATCAGGCACAGAGATGCAAGGCGGCTGGACAAACTAGTCAAAAGAGCTGGCTCTGTGATTGGAGCCAGGTTGGACACACTGGAGGAGGTGGTGGAGAGATGCACTGTGAAGATGTTTGAGGCCATCTTGAAATACCCGGATCATCCGCTACAGTAAACCTTTATGGACCAAAAAAAACAGCAGTGAACGGCTCCTCTCTCTCCGTTGCAGGACGGAGAGATTTAAAAGATCCTTGTAATCCGTGTAATTCTTCAACAATTTACAGAAGAAATTACTATTATTGAATTTCCCCTCGGGGATCAATAAAGTATTTTGAATTTTAATTTTTTAATTTTTTAATGTAGTCAATGAGAGCATCCCTCAGGACACACACAATTACAGGGTCAAAGCAGCGGTCATACATCCACACAACCCAAAACTTAGAACTTCTATCTTATCCCGAGATAGACCAAGGCGAGGAAGTAGCAGTAGACTTCTTAATAAATAACAAAGTGCAAATTCCACAAGACAGCACAACTACAAGGTAAAAACAGTGATCTTACTTCACAATCATCTATTAAAATGATAAACCAACCATTTGCTGCTTATTTACTTTTACAACATACACACACACACAGATCAATGCAGGTGTTTAGAGTATTTGTATGACTCAGTGTTGACATGAATGTGTCTGAACGTTGTGGTGACATTTGGATGATGTCTGTAGAAGGCTGACATTATGATGATCCACAATAACACAATGACAAAGTCACTCTGCTCATTTTAGAGAAAAGCTCATTGATGAGGACATTGTAATGTTGAACTACACATTTAAAACCTGAACACATCTGATTGGATTATAAATGGATTTTAATTTACATCATTTATTCTTTATTCAGATTGTATCACTGCAGTTTGTCAGAGACCAGCTGTACTTCTCTGGTCTCAGCTCTGAAGTCCAACCCCTCCCATCTGCGACATCTGGATCTGAGCTACAACAAACTGCAGGATTCAGACGTACAGCTGCTGTGTGAACTTCTGAAGAGTCCAGACTGTATACTGGAGAGTCTGAGGTCAGTTCACTGACTGTCTGTTACTATTGTTGATCTTATTGTTTAACAACTGAAGCTAATTTATGTAAATAACTTATATTGATTAAGTACATTTGTCTACATTTTCAGTATTTTACAGTTTAGTCTGTAGTTATAAAAGATGACTGATTCTTAGAGAAACTGTAGAAAATGTTCACTGTAAGTTGTTAAAGTAAATTAATGTTTATAATTTTTGGTAAAGAGTCACATCTGTATACAGAAGATCCTCTCAACTAATATCTGTTAGAAACTGATCAAGTTGACTTGATTGAGAAATATTTCTTTATTATATTCTTTAATGTATTTTTATGATTAATGTCTGATCATTGATATTGATCCTTCAACACACACACACACACACACACACACACACACACACACACACACACACACACACACACACACACACACACACACACACACACACACTCCCAGATCAATGCAGAAGGCTATTGCACAAAAGCAGAATTTAGAAATTCAGAATAACTGAAAAAGCGAGGCTTGACCTGGTCTCATCAGTTCATCCTGGCTTAATCTGTTGCACATTTGCTAGGATGAGGATATACGGCTGGAGCAAACCAGGTTTAAGTAATTCAGATAAATGTAGGTATGTCTCAATTCAGGGGCTGCATCGTTTGAAGGACGCATTTGAAGGCCAATTACGTCACAATGTCACGCGAAGGCTGTCCCAATTCGAAGGCTCCTTTGAATGCAACCTTCTTTTCCCTCTTTTTGGAGGATACATCGCTACTATCCTTCGCGGCCTCCCATATCCTAAGATCCTTTGCGCGCCGCTGCTCAATCCCAAAAAAAATCGGCAGCCGACGGAGCTGCTTCTCCTCTTCCTCCAGAAAAAATAAAATCAAAAATTGCTCTGGCTCAATCATTTTTTTAAACTTTCTTTCTACTCTTTCACTTCCTTTTGTTCTTTCTCTCTTACTTTCGTGGGCCTGGGCTTCAGAAATCATGACATAACGGTAAGGGCGGGAACATCTGGTGACGCAACCAGGAAATCCTCCGAAGGCTAGACCGTCCAATTTAATACGGTTGATGCTTCCTTCGGAGGTCCCTCAGAAGGAGCCGCCTTTTGAAGGCCGGGTCCTTCGAAGGATGCAGCCCTTGAATTGGGACACAGCTTGTGTGTTCACGCCTTGTTAAATAGACCATCCAATTGATCACAGATTTACTGATGCTGAAATAGAAAAAACATGCTACACACTTCTCATCAAGTGAACAACAGCTACTAATGGAAACTTATGAGGATATGAAACATATGTTAAAAGGGAAATACGTCTGCTGTGATTAAACAGAAAAAGTGTGGCAGACAATATCGGCCAACAAAATGTGTAAGTAGTCCAACTATAAACACTTACTAACCACTACACACTAAACCGTCATAATTACAATTCAAGGAGTTACTTTGTCATTTTCACAATGAACAGTTGTACACTTTGCCTTAAAAGTGAGCAGTGGAAATTAATGTTAATCATGAAATTTACCATAAAGACTAATTACAAAGACTCATCAACAATGCAAGAATATGTACTATAACCATAGGCACAAATCTCTCTCTCTCTCTCTCCCTCTGTGTATAAATTACTTAGAGGGCGTGGCCAGGGAAGATGTTGAAGATGTGCGCCAGTGATTTCAATATCAAATCTGATAGAGCTGCAAACAGTGCCTTTATTCAGATTTTCAGCATCTTTAACTGAATATAAGAACATGCTTCTTGTGAAGAAACGCAGAGAAAACAAATCATCTGTGGGAAGGTGAGGTCTCTGCGCTGCACAGTGCTGAACTCTGGGACCCAACAGTCTGCACAGAAAGCTCTTCTCAGTATTTGTGCTTCTTCATTGAATACGCAAACATCTAACATCCAAACAAGGGCACGCTGTTGTGAAGAAATAAACACGTGATGGGACTTCAAGTATTTCGCTCCATGACATCATTAAATCCACCTTTGCTTCATCAGCCGTTTCTAATCATCTCAATTACTGCTGTAATATATGTATTCATCAAACCTCTGACAGCAGCATGAACCGCAGTCCTCATACAGACGACATGACAGTAAGCCTAACTAATAATAACTGACATGTATGATTATAATAATTAGAATCTTTAGGTACAATTGAATTTACTGTATGACAATGTATCTGCGGTAATTTAATGCAGGCTAATAAAAAAAGAGTCAAAATACAAACAGAGAACCATGAAATAACCATAAAAGTCATCTATTTCCAATCGGAGTGACAGCTGACTGAACCATTAAAACACCAGGATTAACTAAGCATGGCTGTTAGCCTGGTCTGCAGCAGGCTAGCCATACAGAATAAATCTCCATGGTAATTTATGTGCCCATGCTTTCGTGCAACCGAGTCCCAGGTAAATTCAGCCAGGATAACGGGAAAATCACAGCTTAATCTGCTCTCTAGGTTTTGTGCAACAGCCCTCTGGTGTTTAAAATATAATTTTATGACTCAGTGTTGACATGAATATGGGTCTGAATGTTGTGGTGACATTTGGATGATGTCAGTTGAAAGCTGACATTATGATGATCCACAATAGCACAATGACAAAGTCACTCTGCTGATTTTACAGAAAAGCTCATTGATGAGGAAATAGTAATGTTGAACTACACATTTAAAACCTGAACACATCTGATTGGATTAAAAATGGAATTTAATCTACATCATTTATTCTTTACTCAGATTGTTTGGCTGCAGCTTGTCAGAGACCAGCTGTACTTCTCTGGTCTCAGCTCTGAAGTCCAACCCCTCCCATCTGAGATATCTGGATCTGGGTAAAAACAAGCTGCAGGATTCAGACGGGGAGCTGCTGTGTGATCTTCTGAAGAGTCCACACTGTAGACTGGGAACTCTTAGGTCAGTTCACTGACTGTCTGTTACTATTGTTTATCTTGATGCTTAACAACTGAACTTAATTTATGTACATACATAATTTATATAGATTAAGTTATTTTTCTACATTTTCAGTATTTTACTGAACAGTTTAGTCTGTAATTATAAAAGATGACTGATTCTTAAAGAAACTGTAGAAAATGTTCACTGTTAGTTGTTAAAGTAAATGAATGTTTATCATTTTTGGTAAAGAGTCACATCTGTATACAGAAGATCCTCTCAACTAATATCTGTTTGAAACTGATCAAGTTTACTTGTTGAAGGAGAAATATTTCTTTATTATATTCTTTAATGTGTTTTAATGAATAATATCTGATCATTGATATTGATCCTTCAGAAAAAAAGACCACACACACACACACACACAGATTGACTCAGTGTTGACATGAATATGTGTCTGAATGTTGTGGTGACATTTGGATGATGTCAGTTGAAAGCTGACATTATGATGTTCCACAATAACACAATGAAAAGTCACTCTGCTGATTTTACAGAAAAGCTCATTGATGAGGACATAGTAATGTTGAACTACACATTTAAAATCTGAACACATCTGATAAATATATAAATGGATTTTGATCTACATAATTTATTCTTTATTCAGATTGCTGGCCTGCAGTTTGTCAGAGACCAGCTGTGCTTCTCTGGTCTCAGCTTTGAAGTCAAACCCCTCCTATCTGAGATATCTGGGTCTGAGCTACAACAAGCTGCAGGATTCAGACGTGGAGCTACTGTGTGATCTTCTGAAGAATCCACGGTGTAGATTGGAGGATTTGAGGTCAGACACCATTTTTTTACTTCCGTGTTGACATTAATATAATGTGACAGTTGCTGTGACACTAACCTGCAGACATAAAGCTGATATTATGCTGATTAAGAGAGTAGATTTTATTATACTTTATTTTATTTTATATGTTTTCACCGATTCAAATACATTGCAATGAAATGAAGCCTACATTTCAGAATAGGCCTTCTGTGAGCAGCTAATGTAAAGCTAGCGGAGCTTAATGAAGAAGACAGTTTCTTACCTCGAGAGAAGGATCAAAGGGGAGAGCTGTATTTCTGTCTCCATATGTTAATGAGGTGGGCGGTTCTAACATCTTCAGTCTCTTGTCAGTCTTAATGTCCATGTGAGTATAAATAAATATGTGTTCTGAGTTTGACATACCACAGAAAAGTGGGTTGTTAACCACCCTGCCAAATGTGATTAAAAAATTGCTAAATATGTGAAATTAGGCTTCAAAGTTGTGTAAAATTCAGCCTCTATCTCTGCTCCCAATCGCTGTGGGCGTGCCCGCCAAGTTCGCTGAAGCCCTGCCCCCTACCGAGTATCACCTGTCAATCAAAGTCACCACCTCTACCCTAAACATGGACGCTATTGCTGAGAGCTAGCTTGGTTAACTGGCAAAACAGACAGAGACAGGAATTAGCCAATCACAAAAAAGTAGGTCAGTTTCTGCCAAGGACAGCAAAGGCTCTACGGTTGCTACGACAATGAGAATCTGCTTGGGAAAAATTCTCAAAATGCCCCAGAATTTGGCTTCTGACAAGGTCCCGAACAATTGCAAACTGTGAGAAAACCGAAACTCCTGTCCAAAAACCGAAAACACCGTGAGAGACACAGAAGCCGGCAGATTCTGACAGTGATTATATATTATTTATTCAGATATTCCTTAAAATGAGCGCGTAAGCTCAGTGCGAAGACAGAGTGAGATTCTTTTGAAAAAAAAAAGACGATTACATTAGGGTCAATGGGGAGCGAGGACAGGGGTGATGTGGTCGTGAGAACAGGTTGGAGTGAGGAGTCGGGCAGCAGAATCTTGGTAAAGTTGTTTTTCACTTGTAGGCCTAAAAATATACGTGTCATATTTTTTAAAATAATTTTTGCATTGTAACTTGTTTTTTGCTGCACAACATGAGTTTGTATAGATGGAGTCAGTGGAGCTGCAGAGTTTAAGAGGTGAAGTCACTACGTCTTTACTGAAGTAGCAGTATGTTGTCATTAATATTAATGAGAGCTCCTTTTCACTGTTTGTATCTGACAGTTTTTAACCTGCATCCTGTTCATGGAGTTTCCATTTTCTAAACTTCTTCAGCCCTGAACAGATTGTGAAACATGGAAACAACATGAATTAATGATTTTAAACATGAACTTTGTCTTTTAAATTGACATATTTCATTCTTTATTCAGATTGCGTGCCTGCAGTTTGTCGGAGACCAGCTGTGCTTCTTTGGCTGCAGCTCTGAAGTCCAACCCCTCCTATCTGAGAGATCTGGATCTGCGTTACAACAACCTGAAGGATTCAGACGTGAAGCTGCTGTCTGATCTTAAGAAGAGTCCACGCTGCAGACTGGAGTTTCTGAGGTCAGTAGAGAGTTGGAATCAGTCTGGTTTCAGCAGTTTTGTATTAAACAGTCAGTATGAAAGCAAAGATCCAGTATTTCCTGGTGAAGCTCCAACCTTCTCAGTGCTGCTTTCCTCAGTGAAGCTGTGAGAACAGAATGGTGACAGGCTTCAGGATTGGACAGAAAGATCATGTGTTTGAGTTGATGTGAAGACGACTGTTGTTGTTGTGTTGATGTCTGCAGGAAATAAAGCTGGATTACAGCTGACAGCCTTACAAGATGTATAGAGACAGTGGTCCTCATCATCAAACTGTCACACCATCAAATCTGATCTACATCACTTTCATATTGTTGAAACATAAAGATTCAACATGTTCTTGGTTTGTAGAAACAAACAATTGTGGCGACCAGGCTGCATGTGATGATTTAACAGCAGGAAACATCTTCATATCCCACAGAGACTCTGTAGCTTTAAACTTTGATAAGAGTTGACATGTATCAGCAGTAAATCCATCAGTAAACTGATGAGTGAATGTCTCTGTTTCTGCAGTAATGATGTGTTCATGACTCTCAGCACTTTATTTCCTCTGTGTACTTGAGTGAAATCTGCAGAGGAAACACACTTGATAGTAAAAGTGTGTGCAGGTGTGTGAGCTTGGAGCTCAGTTTGTTCAATCCAACACGTTAACATGAGAGCTGAAAGGAAGCAAGCTACGCTGCACAGCTGTTCCACTTCTGGTCTGAACAGGACTGAAGTCCCTGCTGCTCTTTATACTGGATGTGCTGCATCACTGACTGACAGCTGATGAAGTGAGTCTCACTAAACACTCATTTATCTCCTCTGTTCTTTCTTCTTCTCTCATCAGCTGGTGATGATCTCTGTCAGAGTGAGAGTGAACATCCAGGAGTGTTGAGAGAGGATCAGCTGGATCCTGATGATCCATCTGGAGTCTGGATCTGGATTTTGTTGTGTTCACCTAAGTCTCTTAACTGACTACAAACTGAGCAGTTATCTCTGGATTTAGCTGAAGTCAGCACTTTACAGATTTGTTCTACATGAGCTGTTTGATGTAGATAAAGATAAAAACAGGTGTTATAAGTCAGACTGTGAGTCTGGGCTCATATTACTCAAGCGTCTCAGAATCACACTGAGAGTTAACGAGG
This sequence comes from Scomber scombrus, assembly GCF_963691925.1. Taxonomy (NCBI): domain Eukaryota; kingdom Metazoa; phylum Chordata; class Actinopteri; order Scombriformes; family Scombridae; genus Scomber; species Scomber scombrus. The sequence continues at coordinate 2,112,710 of NC_084987.1, read as the reverse complement.
ACTAAAACTAATGAATGAAGCAGAAGAGAATTGACTGTGACTTTCAGCAGGAGAAGGATTACTGCTGGGAGAGAGTGAGACGTCGCTGTTTTACCACAGTCAGAGCAGCAAAGTAGAATTAATGATGACGTGTGGTAGTTTTCACACAGTCTCAGCTGTAAATATTAAACAGTGGTAATTGGGTATATTATGTGTATATGTTTATTTGTCTCAAACTGGAGATGCTTCTCTCTCTATCTCCTAACTGTCATCGTCGTCTTTTTATCTACGTAAAACCAAGACACCTCTGATTCTACTTTAAAAATACTTTTTAACAATTGTAACTTCTTGTGAGTTGGAAACCACTGGTCTAATCTGTAACAGCATTTTTATAAAAATGCCAATAATTACATCCATGAGATAAATGGAGTAGAAGTACAATAAAAAGGAAATACTTAAAGTACCTTAAAGTGGTTATTAAGTCCAGTACTCCATTGTCTGTCACACAGTATGTAAGTAGAACAAATTTGCAATGAAAAGAAATATTTGTTCACCTCATCATGTTGAACCTCCACCTTCAAGACATTGAAGAGTCATACCTACTTTATTTATCTCAAATATTCTAACAAGACTTTCCTGACATTCATTTATGTGTTGTATGTAATGTTTTGATGATTCAGTTCATTTCCTAAGTTTCTCACAAAATTAATTTTCACAATTGTCTTTTAAAGTATTAGAGATTAAATGCTGTATTCCCCTCTCTCTCTCTCTCTCTCTCTCTCTCTCTCTCTCTCTCTCTCTCTCTCTCTCTCTCTCTCTCTCTCTCCATCTCACACTCACACTCACACTCATACTCACACACGTGACTTCCAGTAAAGAAGAAAAGAGGAAGTTAAAGTTAAAAGTATTCAGTACAGACGTCATTTCACAGTCAGCAGAGCAGAAGGAGGTCACAAGTCTGAGACAGGTGAGTGTTAATATCAGGACTGTAAATAATGATTACTGTCATTATTGATCAATCTGATGATTATTTTTAAGTTCAATTGTTTAGTTGATTAAACTGTCAGAAAAAATATAAAATCACACAGTTTGACGTCTTCAAAAGTAGTTTCATGTTGTTCTTTTCCTGGTTTCTGCGTCCTCACAGTGATGTAAAAACTCAGCAAACTCTTGGATAAAAGCACTGTTAGTGGAAATTAATAATGGATCTTCAGAGTGAACCATAAAACCAAGGTGTTGAAAAGAGGTCAGATTACTATGAAAAATGACTCTCCAGGTAAAATATTACACCAAACTCCCTTTAAGAAATATGATAAATTACATTTTCCTTACGTCTCCTCAAAAACACAAAACTCTAGAAACACAAGATAAAAGGCTTCATATGTCCAAAGTCTTCTTATCAATTCAGCATCAATATAATCCATAAAGATAAACTGTATCTGCCTCATTATGACCAGACTTTGTGGACAAGAAGGTGATAATTCTACTTTATGTTTATTATTGAGTGATGGTGGTGAATTATGGTGCATTATATTGACTGGTGTTCCTAATATTTTGTCCACTCCATTAACATACATGAGAAGGGCAAAATATTAGGAACACCAGTCAAGTAGAATTATCACTTTTTTGACAAACAAAAACTGAAAATGTAAAAAACCCCTATGTGAAGCATTTAAGGGGGAATTTTGAAAAATGAATTCCAGGCCCTGATTGTTAGTAGATTAAAATGAATAATGGATCTTTAGAGTGAACCATAAAACGTTGAGTTGAAAAGAGGTCAGATTACTATGAAAATGAGACTGCATTTAAAATGTTTTCAGTAAATAAGAGCAACTTGCTGACTTGTTTCCTATAACAGCTCAGTCCTGTGATTTTCAGCCTGATATCTCTAAATGTGTCCACTGCTGCCTCTGCAGTCAGGTCATGGAGTTAAAAATACAAACATCTGATGACTAAACACTTTAAACCAGATTAAAACTAAAACATTAAAGTGTGTCATAAAACTTTGGCTTCAAACTGAATAAAATGTTAATGTGTGACAGAGCTTCAGTCTGACAGAGACACGCTGACGCAGGCGCTGTACAACTATAAATAAACTGTTAGAGAAATATTTCTTTACTACAAACATGTAGATGATAAAAACTCTTCACCAAATATATCCAGTTTGTAGCTGTAGATAAGACACACACACACACACAGACTACAAACCTCAAACTGTTGTTTAGTGCCAAGTTGTTCAACTGTTGTAAAACTGTTTTTTCAAGGATTTTACTTAAAGACAGGAGGTTTGATATGGGCCTGTAATAGCTCATTAGTGAAGTGTCTGGATTGTTCTTTAATAGTGTCTCGATGATGGCAGTTTTCAGGGTCTGTGGAAAGACACCTGAGAGAAGAGATGTGTTGACAGTCTGTAGAAAATCTGAGGCTGTGTAGTTAGAAACAATTTAGAAAAAGCTTGCAGACAGGATATCAAGGCAGCAGCAGGAGGAGGGTCTCAGATGTTTTATAATGCCATCAGTGTATGAATGTGTGTGAATGGGTGAATGAAATGTAGTGTAAAGCGCTTTGAGTGGTCGTAAAGACTAGAAAGGCGCTATATAAGTACAGTCCATTTACCATTTACCATTTAATACAATCAGATATAATTAGGTTGTAAACCAAAGCATAGAAGGAAGACATTTAAAGGAAAAATGATCTTCTGAATCATATTTAATTTACTGTTGCTAATTGATGTTAACATCAAGTCACAGGACTGCAGGAAGGTGTTTGGCAAAGTGACGAAGAAAGGAGAAACTACAATTTGAACTATCGTGTTGGTTCAGTTCTACCGCATGTAGAAAGTGAGGTGAAAGTTTAAAAACTGTTGTCTGTTATCTGTTATCAGGGATTTGGCAGACTTGACAATTCAAAGTTGGAAAACTGAAATGCAAAATTGAAATCATTACATCAAATGATCAAACTCAAAAATGTATTGAAGGTTGTAGAACTTTGAGCAAAATACTTTAAATTAACATTTTATGTTGGTTTTAAAACTTCTGCTTGAGTCAATTTACAGTATACAATAGAACTCTGCTTCCAGTCATACTTTGTGTTGTTACTTTAAACAGGTTTTAGTGGGCGTGGACCAGGTGAACTGATACGGAAGTACTCAGAGGAAGACTCCAGTTATATCACAGAAGCAAACACGACGCAGATCACAGCAGCAGAGAACCGACTGTAAACTGTGAGTATCCTGGTGTTTTAGTACAGATGTACTGGTGATTTATTAGTGATGATGTATTACTGGTGTAATTTCTGTTCTCTAACAATTTGTAAACTAAACTAAATGTATTTTAGCCAATAGCCTAATCGATTATCAATAGTTGCAGATTAATTATCTGTGGATCGACTAATTAATTTAATCAACTAATTGGTTCAGCTCTACTCCACTCTCACACTTTGTCTCTTCTGTATTACAGTACACATTATAGAAAATGACACCAGTGTCTGTGCAAAGTACAGCAACAATATTATCAGTTTTAATCCAACTGAAGCTCCCTGCGCTCTCTGGGGAAAAATTACACCAAACTGTCTTTAAGAAATATAGAAATGTGATAAATTACATTTTCCTTACGTGTTCTCAAAAACACGAAACTCTAGAAACACAAGATAAAAGGCGTCATATGTCCAAAGTCTTCTTATCAATTCGGCATCAATATAATCCATAAAGATTCACTTTATTAAACCAGACTTTGTTTTCCATGAGGACAACTGGTCCCAACAACGTTAATGATTATACAAGAAACTGTCCCATAAAGTAATAAATACTCACATGTGACTCCAGTAAGGGAGACGGGTGGGAAGCAGACAGGTTGGGTGAACGTCAGTACAGACGTCATTTCACAGTCAGCAGAGCAGAAGGAGGAAAACAAGTCTGAGGCAGGTGAGTGTTAATATCAGGACTGTAAATAATGATTATTTTTAAGTTTCATTGTTAATTGACCTTGTGCCTCACTAAGGCATTTTTGGCTTTTAATTTTTTATTTTCTTGATCCTTTGAGCTGTGTTCATACTCATGGCATCAAATTCTCCAAGGATATTTTGTTTAATATATATTTTCTTTATTTTAATCATTCACTTATAATAGGTCTATAATACACTGTATAAAATTGTAACTCTAAGATCCTTAGGGGCAAAAATGTCCCCATTGAAACCCATTATAACTACATTATTGAAATCCCTACCAAAAAAATGATTCTTTCATACATTACTGTGTTCTGGGCAGGCGGGGAGTTCTGGTCCTCTGAAATGAGGCCAACGCGGAAGTAACTTAAAACTGCATTCTATCAAAAGGCCACCAGGGGGCGACCGTTTTGGTGTCAAAAGGACTTCCGTCTCTATACAAGTCAATGGAGAATTCCCCAACTTCTCACTTGATTTCTAACCTCAGTAAACGTTTTCAAAACGTGTTTATGGTCTATATCGCTAGTTTAAAGCCTTCTTCAATGCAGTATGATGTTCATTTGGGACATTTTGGCCTCCCTGATTTTATATGTGATGATAAAGCAGGGTATGCATTAGGGCGTGGCTACGTGGTGATTGACAGGTTGATTGGTTCACAGGTTCAGGAGGGCGCCTCATGCTCCTCCTGATGCCCATATAAGTAGAATCCGTGTTTTTATTTTTCCCAGCATGCACCTGAAATTTTCAAGATGGCGCTGCTCAGATCCGATACTATTGGCCTCCGAGCAGCAGTCCACAAACCAATGGGTGACGTCACGGATGTTACGTCCATTTCTTATATACAGTCTATGGTTCTGGGCTCATTTTAGAGCCAGGGCTTCAATATTTTAGTTTTTTAGTTTTAGTTTAACATCATTTATCTGTATTAAGCTCTATGTGAGAATACAATGCAGTGTTCCCCAGTCCTGCTCGTCCTTTAAAGACCTTGTAAAGTGAATTCAGACATTTTCTTCTAAACACATTAGTCATTAATGTATTTCTAAAAAAAGTGTAAAAAAGCATTTCAACCATTTAGATTTGAATTGTGGAGCTAGGCTTCACAAACTGTGTTTCAAGATTTCTGTGTCTGGATTTAATGGGCGGGTCTGAAAATCACCGCTGCGTTACCACCCCTGCTGCTGTAGAAGTATAAATACATTCAACACACACACTACTACTACAGTCTAGTAGTGATGGGCAAACCGGCTCTTTTCAAAGATTCGGCTCTTTTGGCTCGGCTCCCTTAGAAGAGCCAGTTCTTACGGCTCCCAAACGGCTGTTCATTTAGTATCACTCTGAGCGTTCTATTTTAGCCTGATTTAGCAATTATGAATGGTTTGTGTATTGGTAAGCAAGTTTTCATTCAGTGTTTTCATAAAACCCTTATTTGTATGCATTTTTTTCATTAAAAAAAAATAAAGTAACTTTTGTTTAACATTTTAATCAAACCTTTAAACACCTGAAAAACCTTGAACTGAACACAGAACAACTGAACACATTGACATGCTTGCACTCACATCCTCCTGTCTCTGTCTCTGCTGTGTGTATCTGGCCTGTACCACTACACTCACTGTCTTTGGAGCGTCTGCCCCCCTTCCTTCTTTACATAATGGTATGATCCTAGTCTGTCCTCGCATGTGATTGGCTGAATGGTGTGCCCAACAAAATAAACTCCCGCCCCTGCCTGCATGGATTCTCAGCCAAACGGACTGCTGAACAGGAGGCTGAAGATTCGGCTCTCTCCGACGTGCATCGGCTCTTCTCGTTCACTACAAAGCATCGGCTCTTAGAGCCGGCTCGTTCGCGAACGACACATCACTACAGTCTACAGTTAGCCAGTTAGCTTAGCTAGCCGCCGAGTTAGCCACCGAGCTAGCCGCCGAGTTAGCTGCCGGGGTAGCAGCTGAGTTAGCAGCAGAAAGCTCTCAGACCTAGCGTCCATGTTTCTGGTAGAGGTGGTGACTTTGATTGACAGGTGACACTTGGTAGGGGGCGGGGCTTCAGCGAACTCGGCGGGAACTCCCACAGCGTTTGCCCCACTCCTTTCTATGCCTGGTGGATCTCTCTAACATTTTAGAGTGCCATTACCTTATTAATAGCATTTTAACCTAAACAAAAAAATGTGTCAAAATGTAACAAAGGTAAGGTAGCTTTAAATTTGACCACTGCTGGCCTCGGCATTCAGGTCGTGTTGTTAAAAATCCAAACATCTGACGACTGAAAACTTTTTACCAGACAAAACTAAAACATAAAATATTAAGGAGAAAAGTCTGTTTGTTGGATTTAAACCAGAGTCAAAGTTTCTCTTTGTGATGACGACACACATGGTTGTAGTTAGAGTCATGTAAACTAATAAGAAGCTACTAAGCTGAGAGGCAGGACTGGGTTTATTATACTGTGTATGTGTGTGTGTGTCTCCAGTGTTACTGGTTTACCTCTCAGTCTCCAGAAGATGAAGAAAGAGGAGGAAGAGGATGACGGAGTCTCCAGCTGTGTGTCTATGAAGAGTTACCGGTCTAAAGATGATGTTCCAGAGTTCAGTAATGAACCTGGACCCTCAGACTCAAAGTAAGAGACTGTTTCTACTGTTAACTACACACATCACTGACTGACAACACACACTCTACTACAACCATCTCCATCATTTATTAGTGAGAGTCTGAAGATCTTCTGCAGCAGATTCAGTCTATCTAAATATAAAGTGTGTTTATCAAAGCCGTGCAGCTCATAGAAATGTCTATAAATGATACAGTCAGACTACATGCATGCATCAGACTCTATTCAGATTAATTCAGTTTATACATGAAGTTCAAATATTTTTAATCTCACATCTGTTTTCATCTGTATACAAATAAAAATAACTGAAATATAAACAATACTGCTAATATGAAATGTTACATGTGTTTATATCTGCTCTTTACAAGAAGTAATGATGTATGTATCATATCTGTTGTTTCCAGACATCTGAACCACAGACAGAGAGCAGAGTCTGTAATATCCAGCTGTGTGTCTATGAAGAGTGACCAGTCTAAAGAGCATCCTCTAGTCTTCAGTAATGAACCTGGACCCTCAGACACAAAGTAAGAGACTGTTTCTACTGTAAACTGACCTGAAGATGATTCAGTGAGATGCTTTCATGAAGGTTGTAGTTTAGATATGAAGGAAAGAAATAATGAAGTAGCTTCCATTCAGCTGTAATTTACAACAGATCTTCATGTTAACCAGAGACAGAGACGGGGCTGGTATTGTTGTTTGATTTTCCAGTCAATAAATGTAAAGTAGCAGCAGGTAACCCAGGGTGATATTTACTAAGGATTTACTAACAAGTCAAACTGTGTCTGTCCTTATTTACTAAAGGCCTGCAGAAGCAGGTTTGTGCAGGTAAAATGGAAGCCATTGTTTGTAGATTAAAATGAATAATGGATCTTCAGAGTGAACCATAAAACCAAGGTGTTGAAAAGATGTCAGATTACTATGAAAAATGAGACTGCATTTAAAATGTTTTCAGTAAATAAGAGCAACTTGCTGACTTGTTTCCTATAACAGCTCAGTCCTGTGATTGTCAGCCTGATATCTCTAAATGTGTCCACTGCTGCCTCTGCAGTCAGGTCATGGAGTTAAAAATACAAACATCTGATGACTAAACACTTTAAACCAGATTAAAAGTAAAACATAAAAGTGTGTCATAAAACTTTGGCTTCAAACTGAATAAAATGTGAATGTGTGACAGAGCTTCAGTCTGACAGAGACACGCTGACGCAGGCGCTGTACAACTATAAATAAACTGTTAGAGAAAAATATTTCTTTACTATTTGGCATTTTAACAGCCTGCATGTCAGACTTTGTGTTCAAACATGTAGAGGATGAAAACTCTTCACGCAAATAATGATTACTGTTATTATTGATCAATCTGATGATTATTTTTAAGTTTCATTGTTTAATTGATGAAACTGTCAGAAAAATATGAAATCACACAGTTTCACTTTTTCAAAAGTAGTTTCCTGTTGTTCTTTTCCTGGTTTGTGCGTCCTCACAGTGATGTAACGTGACTCACTGCTGCCTCTAAATAGAGAGAAGTCACAGTTAAGAAGCACACACATGTTTATCTGAAGTCTGTTTGTTGGATTTAAACCAGAGTCAAAGTTTCTCTTTGTGATGACTAGAAAACACACATGGTTGTAGTTAAAGTCATGTAAACTAATAAGAAGCTACTAGGTTGAGAGTCAGGACTGGGTTTATTATACTGTGTGTGTGTGTGTGTGTGTGTGTCTGCAGTGTTACTGGTTTACCTCTCAGACTCCAGAAGATGAAGGAAGAGGAGGAAGAGGAGGACGGAGTATCCAGCTGTGTGTCTATGAAGAGTTACCGGTCTAAAGATGATGTTCCAGACTTCAGTAATGAACCTGGACCCTCAGACACAAAGTAAGAGACTGTTTCTACTGTAAACTACAAACATCACTGACTGACAACACACACTCTACTACAACCATCTCCATCATTTATTAGTGAGTCTGAAGTTTATACATGAAGAAGTTCAAATCTCCATATGCTCACATCTGTTTTCAGCTGTATACAAATAAAAAATAACTGAAATATAAACAAAATGAGCTGTTGTGATGAACTAAATAGTGCTAATATGACATGTTACATGTGTTTATATCTGCTCTTTACAAGAATTAATGATGTATGTATCATATCTGTTGTTTCCAGACATCAGAACCACAGACAGAGAGCAGAGTCTGTAATATCCAGCTGTGTGTCTATGAAGAGTGACCGGTCCATTGAGCATCCTCTAGTCTTCAGTAATGAACCTGGACCCTCAGACACAAAGTAAGAGACTGTTTCTACTGTAAACTGACCTGAAGATGATTCAGTGAGATGCTTTCATGAAGGTTGTAGTGTAGATATGAAGGAAAGAAATAATGAAGTAGCTTCCATTCAGCTGTAATCTACAACAGATCTTCATGTTCATGTGAACCAGAGACAGAGACAGGGCTGGTATTGCTGTTTGATCTTCCAGTCAATAAATGTAAAGTAGCAGCAGGTAACCCAGGGTGATATTTACTAACAAGTCAAACTGTGTCTGTCCTTATTTACTAAAGGACTGCAGCAGCAGGTACAATGTTTGGTCTCATGTAATACAGACTGTGTCTTAACGTGTTCCTGTTCAAAGACACTAAATATGGGAGGAGGTCATGTAAATGTATAGAAACATCCTAGCTTGCAGCTTCTTCTCTGCCTTTGCTGGCATATTGTTGTGTCTGTTTAAGTACTTTTGAACTCTGGTAATTTATGTATATAATATTTTATTCAAATTGAATGTGTTGAATCTCAGAGCCTGAAGAGCAAGAACAGTCTAATTACTGACAGTCTGGACTGTTTATGTGGGGAAAAAGCTGCATGCAGCTTGTGAGCTGTCGGTTGGCCTCCACTAATGTCATGTGTCATAAAGAATGTGTTCATGTCCATAGAGAGAGGAAGGGGAGGGCTGTTTCTGTGGAGGAGCAGCTGTCCTGCTGTTCTTTGTGTCAGGACATCCTGAAGGATCCAGTCTCTACCAGCTGTGGACACTGGTTCTGCAGACAATGCATCGCCTCATACTGGGACCAGTCTGCTTCATCAGGAGACTCCTCATGTCTCCAGTGTGGAAAAAGATCCAGAACCAGATCTGGACTGCAGACAGACAGTCAGACCAGCACTGTACAAAGTAAGACTGATGATCTGTCTGCTGATGTCATCATCTCTGTAAACAGGACATGAATCTACCTCCTCTATCCTACTAAACATTAACAGTCAGACACATTTCTTTTTAATTCCACAATTTTTTCTTCTCTTTCAGCAGAAAGTGGTCTGCTGGAGCTTTTAGATGAACATCAGAACAGTCTGAGTACAAGATGTGAATGTGTGACTCAAGGAACTGATGAAGCAGGAAGTGAAATCCAACTCAACAGCATCTTCACTGAGCTTCACATCACAGAGGGACTGAGTGAAGAGGGTAATACCCAACATGAGATGAGGCAGCTTGAAACAGCTTCCAAGATGGAGACCCTCCATGACGCTCCAGTCAAGTGTCAGGACATCTTTAAAGTCTTACCTGACCAACAGAAACACATCAGAGCCGTTCTGACTAATGGCGTCGCTGGCGTTGGAAAAACCTTCTCAGTGCAGAAGTTCACTCTGGACTGGGCACAGCGCTCCGAAAACCAAGATATCAGTCTGCTGATTCTGTTCTCGTTCAGGGCACTGAACTTGATCAAAGATGAGCAGTACAGTCTGATCATGCTGATCCATGTTTTCTATCCAACTTTACAGAAGCTCACAGCAGAGAAGCTCGCTGTCTGTAAAGTTCTGTTCATCTTTGACGGCCTGGATGAAAGCAGACTTTCACTGGATTTCAACACCAGTGAAGTCGTGACTGATGTCACACAGAAGACATCAGTCAGCGTGCTGTTGACAAACCTCATCAAGGGGAATCTGCTTCCCTTGGCTCTCATCTGGATAACTTCCCGACCTGCAGCAGCCAATCAGATCCCTCCTTCATGTGTGGACAGGGTAACAGAAGTACGAGGCTTCACTGATGCCCAGAAGGAGGAGTACTTCAGGAGGAGATTCAGTGATGAAGAGCAGTCCAGCACAATCATCTCACACATCAAGACATCGAGGAGCCTCCACATCATGTGTCACATCCCAGTCTTCTGCTGGATCACTGCTACAGTTCTGGACCACATGTTGACTACAGACCAGAGAGGAGAGCTGCCCAAGACCCTGACTGACATGTACTCACACTTCCTGCTGGTTCAGACAAAGAGGAAGAAGAACAAGTATGATGGGGGACACGAGACGAGTCCACAGGAGCTGACAGAGGCTGACAGGAAACTTCTTCTGAAGCTGGGGAAGGTGGCTTTTGAACAACTGCAGGAAGGAAACATCATGTTCTACCAAGAAGACCTGAAGCAGTGTGGTCTTGATGTCACAGAGGCTGCAGTGTTATCAGGATTTTGTACACAGATCTTCAAAACAGAGAATGTGATCTTCCAGAAAACAGTCTACAGCTTTGTTCATCTGAGCGTTCAGGAGTTTCTGGCTGCAGTCTACATGTACCACTGTTACACCAGCAGAAACACAAAGGTACTGAAGGACTTCCTGGGAGAAGACTACATTTACTCATCTCTGGATGACTTCCTGAAGAGAGCTATGGAGAAATCTCTCCAAAATAAAAATGGCCACCTGGATCTGTTTGTCCGCTTCCTTCATGGCCTCTCTCTAGAGTCCAACCAGAGTGTCTTAGGAGGCCTGCTGGGTCAGACAGACAACAGTCCAAAAACCATCCAGAGAGTCACCAACAATCTGAAGGAGATGAACAGTGAGTTTATCTCTCCTGACAGAAGCATCAACAAATTTCACTGTCTGATGGAGATGAACGACCGCTCAGTGCATCAGGAGATCCAAGAGTTCCTGAAGTCAGAGAACAGATCAGAGAAGGAACTCTCTGTGATCCACTGCTCAGCTCTGGCCTACATGCTGCAGATGTCAGAGGAGGTTCTGGATGAGTTGGACCTGGAGAAGTACAACACATCAGTGGAGGGACGACAGAGACTGATCCCAGCTGTGAGGAACTGCAGAAAGGCTCGGTAAGTCCAGATGTGATTAACATTATAAATCAGTGTAGATTAGTAGTTTAGTTCTTCAAATATAAATAATATATTGGGTCATATATTGAGAATGTTGGATTTCTTTAAATTAAATTAAAGGGTACGGTCTAGACCTGCTCTATGTAAAAAGTGTATTGAGGTAACTTTGTAAACATTCTTATTATTGTTAAAATAGTGCTCTACTTGTTTGTAACTGAAATAGCTTAAGTTATATTTAGTCTCAGATGTTGCGAGTGCAAAAAAATTCAGATTTTTCAGTTGGTTGTTTATGGCTGTTAAGTTAATGAATACAGGTCTTCTATTTATTTCTAGTAATTATTGTATTTCACAGGGTTTTTTCCGTCTACTTCTCTCTCTATGGGTGTTGTAGGCATCATTCAAACCTGGTAGAACAAATGAAGGACTTTAGAGGTTGTTGTTGAGGTTTAATTACAGCAGCATTTTATCATAACATATATCAGTATTTTACAGTTATCAGTGAATAGGGCTGCAACTAACAAATATTTTGATAGTTGACTAGTCATCGATTATTGAAACAATAAATCGACTAATCCGATCAGTGGTGGTTGTAGCTTGTAAGGCGCCCCAGACGAACTCTCCTTCAGCCCCCCCATATATATAGATAGATAGATAGAAATAACAACCATAAATACCGAAATGATATACATATAAAGAAGCTTTATTGTCATTGCACACAAGATACAATGAAATTTCAATTACAATCATGAATACAAAAAATGGAATACAAGGAATCGAAACAATTCTTGTATATACATATAAGTGAGTTATTTTAATTATTACTAATTATAACTATATATTGTAATGTCTAATTCCTGAGTTTATAGTTTCCTGTTTTATTTTGGTCACATTTGTCTCTCATTTTAGATCTTCACTTCCTGCCCTTGTGTGTGATTACCTGCCCCACCCTGATTGTTGTCACCTGTGTTGCATTATCCCACCTTCCCTTGTGTGTTAAATCTGTGTGCTTCCCTTTTTCTCTGCCATTTCGTCTCATCAGTTCCTGTGAGCGTCCCAGTCCTATCTTGTCTTTGGCCCTGCTTTGTTTTTGACTTTGTGCTTTATTAAGCTACTTGGAATTTGGAACTGTGAGTCTTGCTCTTGAGTCCTACTGTCAGTCACTACACATATTGCTAATAAAAGTAAACTTCACAAATCCTATATCACACAAACTCTCCTCTTATGGGGATGCTATCTCAACCTAATTCAACAAAAACATGAATAGAGACTGTGGGGTAAGGGTTTTTTTAACATAAGGATTGCAGTCAAGTCCAGAATTATTGGATTATCTGATAAACAGACACACAGCTGCATTGGCATAACACTGGTATTGAACAAAATGATGTCATTTTAAAAAGTGATTTTCTTTCATTGTAGTCTTTAGCCACATAGGCTATATAAAAACTGCTCCAAACTCATTTTTTACAGGCCTAAAAAGTAGCTTAGCCTAGGCCTACTAGTTAAACAATTAATAGCCTAATAACGAAATCAGAATGCTGCCCGCTGACTCACTTTTCATGTTTGTGAGTGGTGGCTTCACATTTACAGTCCGTCCCTGCCCATATCTGATTTGTCTCTGACCAAATGAACAGCATAAGTCGCATTGAAACTGACATTTCCAAATCCGATTCAGGCCAATTTCAAATGTGGTACTGAATTGGATACATATTTGATTTTTTTGAATGTGACCGCAATCTAAACAGTCAGGTCGCATTTAATGCAACTTTGACGTTATTCTGGAGCAACACACAGCAACACACAGCTAATGCTCCGCAAAAGACATCATTAAAGTATTAATTTTCTTTCTCCTCTTCCTCCTTTTTAATATCACCCGCTCACAAATGTGCCGGCTGCCGCCACACACTGTTTTTAACATTAGACCATGAATGAGACTACCAGTAACTTCACCGTGCAGGTCACTTCAGGAGGCCACATTTAAAAGTGTAATATGAACAGCCAAACAAAAAATCGGATTTGAGCAATAAATCGGAATTGAGCATTAAGGCCTGGGGTTGAACATAGCCTGAGAGTCAAGACTCAACCTACTGCTGCTCCTCTCCTACTTCTGACTGAGATCTCAGCAGGTGAAAGCTGTTAGTTCATAAACTAGCACTGTAACAAGGTAAACTGATCCACATGGTGACATTATATCTCTTTCATGATATGTTGTAATATATGTATCATTACAGACTTCCTCGCTGTTATCTGACAAAGACTCACTATGGAGTTTTGGCCTCAGCTCTGAAGGCCAACCCCCATCTGACAGATCTGGACCTGAGCTACAACTACCTGAATGATTCAGACATGAAGCTTCTGTGTGCTGGACTGGAGAGTCCAAACTGTAAACTGGAGACTTTGAGGTCAGTTCACTGACTGCAACTTTGCTAGATTTGTTTCTATGTATTTAGTTAAAATCCATCACTGAAGTTTCAGATGTTTGGTTCATAGATTTTCAGGATTTGCTTTTAGCTCAAATTAAATTTTTTCGGGAATTTAAAATCCACAGTATTGTTCTGTGTAAAAATGACTTCCACAGTTTAACCCTTGTAGAGCCTTGCAGACCACATCTTCTCAAGCTGTATATGGCAACAGCAGGTGAACCTTAAAGCAGTAGAACATCTGTTCTATATCCGCAGCCACCACCACAGGTTCCTTACGGAAGCGAGTGAGCACCCTCTAGAGTGTGTTATTCAGGTCAGGGCCACTCAACAGAACGTCGTTAAGGGCTTGCACAAATGATAAACTCCAAAGATTGGTAAGTACCAGCACTCTTGTTCCCCTCTGAGTGTTGGGGCTGGTTCAGGATGACCTGTCTCGAAGATCTTCTGCATGAAGGCAACCACATGTTCTTTCATGTCTGGCTTTTTCTTAAGCATGTCTCCTAACGTTGAAAGACGCTTGACTGCTTGCGTTCTGTTGTTAGGAAGTCTGCCCCTTGGTTCCTTGAAGGGTAGTGGCGCCACCCAACTGTTTGAGTCATCCAGTAAGACCTCCCTGTCCATTATTTCCAGAAAGGCTTTGTCTTCCACAGACATGGCAGGCTTGTCATCATGTGGTGTTTGCTGGAAGACTCCTTCACCATGGCTATCTTTTTCATCAAACAGGTCTTTTGGTTCGTTAGCCATTGGAAAGTGATGGCGTTGAACTGGTGCATCAGGCTTCTCTTTGATGTGGAGTTAGTGCAAGGGCCAAACAGAGACGTACGTCCGTTACTCAGCACATGAGTTCGGTAGACATTGGCACAATCCGATTTGTGGGCTCTTCCAAGACAGACCTCTCCTACAATCACCCAGCCCAAGTTGAGGCGCTGGGCGTAGGGAGCGTTGTGGGGTCCATTGCATTGATCTCAAACCTTGTGTGCCCATGGTATGTCTCGGCCAAGCAAGATGAGGATGGATGCCGAGGGGTCTAGAGCTGGGATTCTGTCCACGACCTGCTGAAAGTGTTTGTAATGTCTGGTGATCTCAGGTGTGGGGATTTCCGACATGTCATCTGAGAGCATGTCACATTCAATTACAGTGGGGAGTGGAATGTGAGTTTAACCATTTAGTGACTCCATGATGAAATTATTAGCTTGCCGCCCCGTAGTTAGAATGACTCCCGCTGTGCCCTCTTTAATTCCAAAGAGTTCAAAGAACTCTGTTCTTGCCAGGGATTTTTGCTCTGCTCATCAAGAACAACATAAGCTTTGACCGCTCTCTCTCTCTGGCCTGCTGGATAAATTCTGACGAGGCAGATTTTGGAGCATGATCTCTGTAGTCCCACAGATTCATTTTGATGTGACAGTTTGAGGAGCTCCTTCCTCTTGCTTCCCGCCTTGATCCCTCGTGGTTGCAGAGGTCTCAGTTATCCAAGGAGCTGGCACTTGATGTGGTGCCGTAGCATGACCATTTGCTCTTGCATTCTCTGAACTGAACATTTTTCCCACAGTCTTTGGCTAGGTGACTTGTTGATGAGCAGCACCTATAGCAAATATTCTTCTCTCTAAGGTAGGCTTTCCTTCATCCAAAGGGACGGATCCTGACTGTTATTTGTGCCGATGGTTCAAACAGCAGCTCAGAGTATCCACCCTTCTTGGACTCCTTAGAAGGGGTGCTGGAGAGTGCTCCCTCAGGGGATTCCCTCGTTCTGTAACCGCCTGGTCTGCACCACAGGAATGTATGAAAGAGTTATTTTTAACAGGGGGGTCAAAAAATGTAGTAATAATAGGTTTCAATGGGGACATTTTTGTCCCTAAGGATCCCAGAGGAACACTTTTGTTTATACAGTGTATTATAGACCTATTATAAGTGATTGTTTAAAATAAAATAAAAATGTATATTAAAAAGAATATCCTTGAAGAATTTGATGCCATAAGCATGCGCACAGCCCAAATGATCAAGAAAATAAAAAATTAAAAGCCAAAAAATGTCCTTAGTGAGGCACATGGGTTAAACTAATATGAGGCTTCAGCAGTGTGAGTTACACATATCAAGTAAGTATGTTTGTGTTTCTTCAGTGTTTCCTTGCTGAGCTGCAGTGGAGGGATCCAAACTCAAAGAGGGAATTTTGTTCTAAATATTTGAGTCGGACAAATAAAGTGTGAATCTACCAGACTGTCAAAGCCTCATATTAGCTTCAGCTGAACTTATGAAGTCATTTCCTACAGTGTAGCTGTGTTAGGAAGAGACCACCAATAACATGCTTTAATTACACACACCTACTAAACTACCAAATACAGGATTTAATAGACATAGTGATGTTGAACTACTTATTTAAAACCTAAACACATCTGGTTGGATTATAAATGGATTTTAATCTACATAATTTATTCTTTATTCAGATTGTATCGCTGCAGTTTGTCAGAGACAAGCTGTGTTTCTCTGGCCTCAGCTCTGAAGTCCAACCCCTCCCATCTGAGAGAGCTGGATCTGAGTAACAACAAGCTAAAGGATTCAGATGTGAAGCTACTGTCTGATCTTAAGGAGAGTCAAGACTGTAGACTGGAGACTCTGAGGTCAGTTCACTGTCTGTCTGTTACTTTGACAGTCCTTCTTTGAGGGACAAGCTCCTCGCACTCTGCTGTGTCTGACATTTAATTAGATTAGAAATTTAATCTGGACCGACGTCTATCTGATGTACGCAGGCTTGTGATCAGACAGTGGTTTAAGAAGTGCTTCATTTGCTTTGCAGTGGAAACAATGCTTTGATGCGGAGTGCTCCATGGACAGAGGACGCATTTTCAATATCGCTCAATCACGTTAATTTGATTGTGGGAAGCCAAAATCGAGATTAAAATTCAATTAATTGTGCAGCCCTATCTGATTGGACTATAAATGGATTTTAATCTACATAATTTATTCTTTAATGAGATTGGAGGACTGCAGTACGTCAGAGACCTGTGCTTCTCTGGTCTCAGCTCTGAAGTCCAACCCCTCCCATCTGAGAGAGCTGGATCTGCGATACAACGAGCTGCAGGATTCAGACGTGGAGCTGCTCTCTGATCTTCTGAAGAGTCCAGACTGTACACTGGAGGGTCTGATGTAAATTCACTGACTGTCTGTTACTATTGTTGATTTTTTCTGTATTTTCAGTATTTTACAGTTTAGTATGTATATAATTGTACAGTATGCTACATGTACAATTATATTATTTAGTTCTTTTTAGTAAATTTCTTAAGCATAATTTAATTTTGAACGTGTTTTGGGCCAGTTGTTGATTGGGGAAGCCAATTAATTTGACATATTTGATGGTAATTAATTACTTTGACATTGATCTAACTCAGTTACTTTTTAGGAGAAGTAATGAGTAACTTTAATTAATTACTTTTTCAAAGTAATGTGCCCAACACTGGTTTTCAATGTCTCAGATCGTCAGCGGGAAAAGAGATGAGCGCCATTATATTTACCGCCACAGGAGGGCGCTAAACTAATGAAAGGAGCTCCCACACACACACACACAAACAGGCGGACTCCCTCCTCGTTTTTCCAACAAGACTTTTTTTTTTTAATTGTCAAATTTTGCATATGCAACTAGTTGTAAAAAACACTCACACTGTCTAAAAAAATGGTCGCTGCCTGGAGCCCTGCTCATTGATGTGGACATAGTAATGTTGAACTACACATGATTGGATTAGAAATGGATTTTATTTATTATTCATTCAGATTGAGTCACTGCAATTTGTCAGAGACCAGCTGTGCTTCTCTGGTCTCAGCTCTGAAGTCCAACCCCTCCCATCTGAGACATCTGGATCTGAGTAAAAACAAGCTGCAGGATTCAGACGTGGAGCTGCTGTGTGATCTTCTGAAGAGTCCGGACTGTAGACTGAAGGATCTGAGGTTAGTTCCCTGACTGTCTGATACTATTGTTGATCTTAATGTTTAATAACTGAACTTAATTTATGTGACATGAATAAAAACCCAACCTGCTGATTGTCCAGCGTCACCTCCCTGATGGCCCTCTTCACTAAGAGAGTGTAGACCTCTGTTGCTGCAAGAACTTCCCTACACTGAGGATCTGCCACCAGTCGAAAGGTGGCTGACCTTGTCAGAGGGGGTTGGCGCAGAAATTGTAATCGATAATCCTGAGTCATGGTGGAAACCACCCAGGGGTCTGTCCCAAGGGTCTCCCAGGGCAGTCTGCACTGGTGTAGGAGGTGGCATTGGGAGACAGGGTTCTGATGATTGCCAGGAAGAAGTGGATAGCCCTGGCCCCGGCCCTGCCCACTCCTACAAACTGACCCTTCAGTCACTGCAAGCAGCAGAACTTAAATTAGGTGGTCTTGTCTGTGGGGCTGGTGAAACATGCTGGTCACGGCCCCGCCAGAGCATACCTGGCATTTCCTTAGCACATTGGCGGCTGCTGAAGCATCGCCTTGGCATCTGGAGAATGGGTTTAAAAAAAGCACGTTATGCTCAGCTCTTAATCACATCATGGTTAATGCGTTAACGCATACAGTCCTAATATACAGTGTATGAACTACAGATGACTAACCTACTGGTCTAACTGACCTGCTAAGGTGCTGCCACAAAGAGACACACCGACCTGTGTAGATGACGACACTACTGAAATTGACTAATCACTCCCAGGCCCACCCCCCCACCCCACACACACACACACGTTGCGGACTCCCTCCCTGTTTTTCCAATAGGACATTTTACAAAAAAGTGGTCAAATTTTGCAGGTTGCACACATGAGCCTAGTTGAAAAAAACACTCACACCGTCTCAAAAAATGGTTGCAGTCTGGAGCCCTGCTCATTGATGAGGACATAGTAATGTTGAACTACACATTGAAAACCTGAACATATCTGATTGGATTATAAATGGATTTGAATCTACATCATTTATTCTTTATTCAGATTGAGGGACTGCAGTTTGCCAGAGACCAGCTGTGCTTCTCTGGTCTCAGCTCTGAAGTCCAACCCCTCCCATCTGAGAGATCTGAATCTAAGTAACAACAAGCTGCAGGATTCAGACGTGGAGTTTCTGTGTGATCTTCTGAAGAGTCTAGACTGTAGACTGGAGAGTCTGAGGTCAGTTTACTAACTGTCTGTTACTATTAATGTTTAACAACTGAACCTAATTTATGTACATACATAACATCTATGAAGTTAGTTTTTAAAAATATATTTTCAGTAATTTACAGTTTAGTGTGTAGTTATAAAAGATGACTCTGATGATTCTTAAATAAACTGTAGAAAATGTCCACTGTTAGTTGTTAAAGTAAATGAATGTTTATAATTTTAGGTAGAATCACATCTGTATACAGAAGATCCTCTCAACTAATATCTGTTTGAAACTGATCAAGTTTATTTGATGAAGGAGAAATATTTCTTTATTGTATTAATGTCTTATCATTGATATTGATCCTTGAGAACACACACACACACACACACACACACACACACACTGCTGGGTTAAAGACTAAACAATTATTGTCCAATAAGGAGACAGCATACACATAGAGTGACATCAGTTCATCTCACTGAACAAAGAGCAAACCTAATCTATTATAGTTTCTGAAGGAACAAAGAAATGACCTGTGATTGGTCAAACATACCAGTCTATATGACTGCAGCCAATGGCAAAGTTTACTTGATGAAGGAGAAATATTTCTTTATATTCTTTAATGTGTTTTAATGATTGATATTGATCCTTCAGAACACACACACACACACACACACACACACACACACACACACACACACACACACACACACACACACACACACAGATTGACATGAATATTATGATGATCCACAATAATTTTATTTTCAATTTTAATTTCATTTCAGAGAAAAGCTCATTGATGAGGACATAGTAATGTTAAACTACACATTTAAAACCTGAACACATCTGATTGAATTATAAATGGATTTTAATCTACATCATGTATTCTTTATTCAGATTGAGGAGCTGCAGTTTGTCACAGACCAGCTGTGCTTCTCTGGTCTCAGCTCTGAAGTCCAACCCCTCCCATCTGAGAGTGCTGACTCTGAGCTACAACAAGCTGCAGGATTCAGACGTGGAGCTGCTATGTGATCTTCTGAAGAGTCCACACTTTAGACTGGAGAGTCTGAGGTCAGTTCACTGACTGTCTGTTACTATTGTTGATCTTAATTTTTAACAACTGAACCTAATTTATGTACATACATAACTTACATCCATTAAGTAAATTTTTTCGATATCTTCAGTATTGTACTGAACAGTTAAGTGTGTTGTTATAACAGATGACTTATTCTTAAAGAAACTGTAGAAAATGTTCACTGTTTTGTGAAAGCCGAGTTATATAATGTGCACAAAAATCTTATTTTAAGTTTAAAAGTAGCGTAGATGCTAGCTGCTATATATTCACTGCTTTGAGTCATGACAAATTAAACTTTACTCTCTGAAAACATGGCAAGAGCTGCAGGTGCTATTAAATAAATACATAAATGAGTATATATATAACATACATTACAAACATAAACATTAATGTAATTCAGTGTAACTGTGCAGGCAGGCATTAATAAAAATATTTACTAACATATATCAAAAGCACAATAAACGTTATAAATCTAGCATTATTTAACCGTTACATTTGATCGTTATCTTCAACGTTACCTTTACCGTTACATTAATAAAGTACAACAAAACACACAATACCTTGTTCCCATTCAAGCTACGCGCTTAATTATCAAGATGTCTCACTAACTTATCACAAAAATAACTTATAAACACCCTTTCATCCACACCATTAATTAACCACTTTATGTCAAGGTACCGACTCTCAGCCGGCTTCAAAATAAATCCAAAACATTAAAACAATGGACTATCAAAATAAAAGCTTACAGGCAACTAAAGGGAAAATAAAGTTTAGTTAATTAAAGTACACTGACAGCTTATCAGACAGAGAACAGAACAATACTTAACAATCTAACATGTAACTTTGGGGCCTTTTCTACACTTTGAGTTTCTGCTGTCTGTGCTCAAAGTGAGAAAGTTGAAACAGCAGCTACTGACAGTCCATGTGTGGCTTTATGGGATAGCATTCATGTGTTTTAAATGTGCATAATGATGAAGCCCTTGCAAGTGATCAGTGGTGGGTAGAGTACTGAAAATCAATATTCAAGTAAAGTACCATTAAAATGACTTGTGTAAAAGTACAAGTACTCCCATTAAAAATTACTCAAGTAGAAATAAAAAAAGTACCCGGTTTTAGTATTTTTTAATGTCATTATCATTACATCAAAGATTAAGGTTACACACACAAAATCTCATCGTGGTAAAAAGACAGGTGGAGCTTTTTTTCTTCCTGGCAGGTGGTACTAAAGTAATTACGGTAGCCTAAAGGCAATGCAGAAGGTGTGCATTTAGACTACCGTAATAACTGCAGTAGCAGGGCAACAGAATTTAAAAGACGGTTAGCTTGACCAGTCTACACTCAGTCCCCACATTCAGAGGCAGACTAGTTGTAATGAAGCTATAAAATGGCAAATGTAGCAAAGTAAAAAGTACAAACATACTTGAGTAGAGAGTAGAAGTACAGTTTAAAAAAGAAAGATCAAAAGTACTTGTTCCTTTAAAAAAATATTTTTTATTGCATTACTTATGACTTATTGAAGTATCAGCATGTTGTCAATGATATTAATGAGAGCTCCTTTTCACTGTTTGTATTTGACAGTTTCTAACCTGCATCCTGTTCCTGGAGTTTCCATTTCCTAACGTCTATTTTCTAACCTTCTTCAACTCTGATCAGATTATGATACGTTGAAATAACATGAAACATTGAATGATTTCAAGCATGAACTTTGTCTTTTAAAGTGACATCTTTTTTTCTTTATTCAGTTTGTTTGGCTGCAATTTGTCAGAGATCAGCTGTGCTTCTCTGGCTGCAGCTCTCAAGTCCAACCCCTCCCATCTGAGAGAACTGGATCTGACTGAAAACAACCTGAAGCATTCGGATGTGAAGCTGCTGTCTGATCTTAAGAAGAGTCCACGCTGCAGACTGGAGTTTCTGAGGTCAGTAGAGAGTTGGAGTCAGTCTGTGCTGGTTTCAGCAGTTTTGTATTAAACAGTCAGTATGAAAGCAAAGATCCAGTATTTCCTGGTGAAGCTCCAACCTTCTCAATGCTGCTTTCCTCAGTGAAGCTGTGAGAGGAGAATGGTGACAGGCTTCAGGATTGGACAGAAAGACAGAGAGAGAGAATAGTCAGGAAATAAAGCTGGATTACAGCTGACAGCCTTACAACATGTATAGAGACAGTGATCCTCATCATCAAACTGTCACACCATCAAATCTGATCTACATCACTTTACAAATGTTGATATGATTCATATTGTTGAATCGTAGAGATTCAGAATGTTCTTGGTTTGTAGAAACAAACTATTGTAGCGACCAGGCTGCATGTGATGATTTAACAGCAGGAAACATCTTCATATCCCACAGAGACTCTGTAGCTTTAAACTTTGATAAGAGTTGACATGTATCAGCATTAAATCCATCAGTAAACTGATGAGTGAATGTCTCTGTTTTTGCAGTAATGATGTGTTCATGACTCTTAGCACTTTATTTCCTCTGTGTACTTCATAGTAAAAGTGTGTGCAGGTGTGTGAGCTTGGAGCTCAGTGTGTTCATCTCTGTTCTTTCTTCTTCTCTCATCAGCTGGTGATGATCTCTGTCAGAGTGAGAGTGAACATCCAGGAGTGTTGAGAGAGGATCAGCTGGATCCTGATGATCCATCTGGAGTCTGGATCTGGATTTTGTTGTCTTCACTTAAGTCTCTTAACTGACTACAAACTGAACAGTTATCTCTATTTAGCTGAAGTCAGCACTTTACAGATTTGTTCTACATGAGCTGTTTGATGTAGATAAAGATAAAACAGGTGTTATAAGTCAGACTCTGAGCCTGGGCTCATATTTATCAAGCGTCTCAGAATCACACTTAGAGTTAACGAGGACTAAAACTAATGAATGAAGCAGAAGAGAATTGACTGTGACTTTCAGCAGGAGAAGGATTACTGCTGGGAGAGAGTGAGACGTCTCTGTTTTACCACATTCAGAGCAGCAAAGTAGAATTAATGATGACGTGTGGTAGTTTTCTCAGTCTCAGCTGTAAATATTAAACAGTGGTAATTTGGTATATTATGTGTATAGACAGGTAACCAGACAGGTAACTTACCAAGGTTATGGCCAAAATTAATTCTAAGATGATATTTACAAACTGTAAAGAAAGCCTGAGAAATAAATGCATGAAGAACATCTTCTCTTCCACTGTTGAGTTCCTCTTTCAGCTACACCCCAAGTTAACTTCTGTTCTCTACATGAAGGTAAACACACTGTAAAAATATAAACAGATATTGTTCAGTTGCATCCTCCTCTCAAATATCAGGCTGTAGCTCTGCTGTTATTTGAAGCCGCCGAAATAATAAATAAGCCTATACAATATTTGAGATGTTGTAATCAAGTTGAGCTATCCTTCATTATGCAACTGTCATGATCAGAGGCTGATTTAATGATTTTGGGCCTCTATACAAACTCAGTCATGGGTTCTCCTTTACACTTTCTTTCACCCTTTCTCTAACTGAGAGTGTTGGTGTTGGTGGTGGAAGACAAACATACTTCAACAATAAAGCTTGCCTGATTGCACAAAGCAACTAAAACACAATGTCAGGTTAATAAATCTGACATGGCACCCTCCCCTCACACACAATCTGAATGAAACTGGGCTGATCAAAGAATTTAGTGTAGTGACACGAGCATTCAAAAAAAATAGAGACATAAAATAATAAAATAAAATAGAAAAATAAATTCTCTTCGGCTTCAATATAAGTGATCACACAAATAGATTCCAACAATACAAATGAAAATATCACAACTCAAAACCTGTAATGTCTCTTTTCAATCAGTCTCTTTTCAGTGTTTATCAAAAGTAAATCCTTTGTTCTTGGATAATGAACAGTCAATCCTCTCCACAAATTGTGGTGATCCACAATTTGGTATTTCTTAGTCCAGGAGGATAAGAAAAAAAATACTCCCAGCAAAGGAAACAAAATTTGGGTACCCAAACAAAAAATACTATAGAGCTCTATAGAAAGAAATAGTTTCTGATACTCAAGTGATCCATGAGCAAAGCTGGGTGATGGCTGGTGACAAGTTCTGCGAAACAGCGGTCTCTGTCTGGCTCCGGTCCACCCACGCTAGCAGGAAAACCAAATAAGAAGTGGTGACTTGATGTGAAAGATGAATAGTAGAGACTGGCTACAGCTCGGCCATGTCTTCTCCCCTCTCAGCATTATTCAGTTGCAAACCCGCGAACTCTCCTGCTCTGAGGTCACTGCTCTACAGCCGTAAAGCAGAGCTTACTGTTGCTACTCTTAAAGAGACATTGACACCAGGCGGGGAGTTCCAGTCCTCTGAAATGAGGCCAACGCGGAAGTAACTTAAAACTGCATTCTATCAAAAGGCCCCCAGGGGGCGACCGTTTTGGTGTCAAAAGGACTTCCATCTCTATACAAGTCAATGGAGAATTCACCAACTTCTCACTTGATTTATAACCCCAGTAAACGTTTTCTAAATGTGTTTATGGTCTCAATCGCTAGTTTAAAGCCTTCTTCAATGCAGTATGATGTTCATTTGGGAAATTTTGGCCTCCCTGATTTTATATTTGACGATAAAGCAGGGTATGCATTAGGGCGTGGCTACATCGTGATTGACAGGTTGATTAGTTCACAGGTTCAGGAGGGCGCCTCTTGCTCCTCTTGATGCCCATATAAGTACAATCCTTGTTTTTTTTTTACCCGGCATGCACCAGATCCGAAACTATTCGCTTCCAAGCAGCAGTCGACAAACCAATGGGTGACGTCACGGATGTTACGTCCATTTTATATACAGTCTATGATTGACACTGAATAACAAACTGGCTGGATAACCACTGGGTTACACTTTATAAACACATTTTACTGACTTACTTACTTACCTGAATTATTCAATAAATTAAGCTATGTTTGGCATTAGTACAGCTTGTTTTTCTCTAACTTTACACTGAGTGGAGGGAAATGAATTAGTGTTGATTATCAGCACAGATAAATATGGACCCTGCTCTTTGCTGTCAGCGCTCTGATCAGCCCGTTTGATAAGTCTTTATCTTCCTTTAAATCACTTTTTAAAACTAATTTTTATATACTGATCTACCAATTATTTAGTTTTATATGCTTTACATCTTAAATTTGATTCTTCTGTGTGTTTTGCTGGTTTATTTTCTTGCTATGTGTTTGTTAGTTTTGTGTAAAACATTGTGTAACGTTGCTTTGTGAAGTTTTATACACATCTGAAGGGAAGGTGATGGGATGATGGTGATACTAAACAAAGACAAAGACACCTGGGATGGGAATGCTTAACAAAGTATTGTTGTATCTTATATGCAATGACAATAAAAGATCTATCTATCTATCTATCTATCTATCTATCTATCTATCTATCTATCTATCTATCTATCTATCTATCTATCTATCTATCTATCTATCTATCTATCTATCTATCTATCTATCTATCTATCTATCTATCTATCTATAGATAGATATGAATGTATCTACACTGAACAAAAATATAAACACTTTTGTTTTTGCTCCCATTTTTCATGAGCTGAACTCAAAGATCTAAAACATTGTCTATATACACAAAAGACCTATTTCTCTCAAATATTGTTCACAAATCTGTCTAAATCTGTGTTAGTGAGCACTTCTCCTCTGCCGAGATAGTCCATCCCACCTCACAGGTGTGGCATATCAAGATGCTGATTAGACAGCATGAATATTGCACAGGTGTGCCTTAGGCTGGCCACAATAAAAGGCCACTCTGAAATGTGCAGTTTTGCTTTATTGAGGGGGTCTCAGTCAGTATCTGGTGTGACCACCATTTGCCTAACCCTGCTAACCCATCTCCTTGGCATAGAGTTGATCAGGTTGTTGTTGGCCTGTGGAATGTTGGACCACTCCTCTTCAATGGCTGTGCGAAGTTGCTGGATATTGTTAACTGGCCACAATCAACAACCTGATCAACTCTATGAGAAGGAGATGGGTTAGTAGGAGTTCTTATATACAGTCTATGGATTGAACACATAAGGAGAAATAAATACAGGCGGCCAAATGTACATGACGGTGTAGAGATCTGTGTTCACTTTGACATCAAAGAGGGGTTTTTTTTGTAAATTCTTGCCAAAAAAGCCAAATTATATTGACCATAATTCCATTTATGAAAGCAATAAAAGGGGAGAACATTTAAGGGGGTGAACACTTTTTTGACACTCTAATTTAGTGATATCTGTGGTTGTGGTCTTGACCAGTCTTGAAATAAAATGTGTGCAAACAAGAGGACCCAAAAAGTGATGGATGAAATTCAGATGTTATCACCTTTGGCTGATTGATCACTGAAGTGAACCATCTTGGATTAGCAAAAAAAGAAGAAACTTAAAGGGAAAATGATCCTCTGAATCATAGTTAAATTGCAGTTGGTTATCTCTTGTTAACATCAAGTCATGACATGACTGCAGGAATGTGTTTGGCACATTGTCAGTGAAGTGTATTTTAATTGGTAGATTCTTGATGTGTCGATGAAGAAGGAAACCACCGCTGACACGTCTCACTTGTATATTTTAAAGGTTTTATTACAAAAGAGAACAGTATCAAACTTCCAATCTGAAAGAGTCCCTTGTGCCCATCTGAGACTCTCTGCCCACTTGAGCTGTAGTTGCCCCTTATATAGTTCTTTATCTCTAAAACAAGCATCTTCTAAACAACTGATCAGTGAGATAAAGACAACCCCTGACCTGACTTTTCACCTTTAACCTAAGCACAAATCTATCTATCTAATCTGTTTCAAATCTACCAGGACACCAAGAGATGCCCCCAGGTTTCACATACCAAAGGACAACGACAGGTTAGATACCACATCAGAAAGCAGAAACTAGAATCTGAACTATCCTGTTTGTTCAGTTGTTTTCCTGCATGTAGAAAATGAGGTGAAAGCTTAAAAACGGTCTGGTGGAACAACACTAAACTAATGAACTGAAAACTCAAAGTGATATAATGCATAGACTTTAGTTACTGTACAGTTATCAGGGAATTAACAGAGATGAAAATTCAAAGTTGGAAAAGTGAAATGCAAAATTTAAACCATTACATTAAATGATCAAAAATGTATTGAAGGCTGTAGATTTGTTTTTTAGTTTTTTTAAGTGACTTAAGCAAAACACTTTAAATGAACATTTTACATTGTTTTTAAATATTGTGCTTGAGTCAACATATACAGGTTTGAGTATGAGTATGTTTACAGTACTCATTTTGTGCAACAGCCCTCAGGAACGGTCCCCATAAGGTTATAAATACAGGCGCAACCATGTGACTCCAGTAAGGGAGAAAGTAGCAGACAGGTAGGGAGTAAAGGTGAACGTCAGTACAGACTTCATTTCACAGTCAGCAGAGCAGGAGGAAAACACGTCTGAGGCAGGTGAGTGTTAATATCAGGACCGTAAATAATGATTACTGTCATTATTGATCAATCTGATGATTATTTTTAAATTTCATTGTTTAGTTGATTAAACTGTGACAGAAAAATATGAAATCACACAGTTTGACTTCTTCAAAAGTAGTTTCCTGTTTTGGTTCCACATTTTGGTCTTCAGACTCTGAGCTTCAACACATTCAATTATAAATAAAATACTGGATACTGAACTAAAGTGCCAAGTCTCC
The DNA here is from genome assembly GCF_963691925.1 of Scomber scombrus. Lineage (NCBI taxonomy): Eukaryota > Metazoa > Chordata > Actinopteri > Scombriformes > Scombridae > Scomber > Scomber scombrus. Next base: position 2,084,873 of record NC_084987.1, on the reverse strand, counting down.
TGTGAAGTAACGATAGTAAATTTCAGTTACAGCTTTATAGCTGATATATTTTGAATATTTAGCTCATTTTTCTCACATTTGGCCTATTTTTCTTTCATTTGAGACAGAAATTCATGTCAAACAACATGTTATATATAATTGTTAAAAATGTGTAAACATAAAAATAAATCTAAATGTTGAATCTTAATCTGAATGTTAAATCTAAATCTAAATGCTAAATCGGTCGCCAAGTGTAAACCTAAATATTTAGAAAATATGCAGATTATCTAGGTCAGCGTTCTGGTCCACACCTGTTGCTGTGCCCCACCCACACCACTGGATTAGCATAAAAGGAAGAGTTTTCAAGGGAAAATTACCCTCTGAATCATAGTTAAATTGCAGTTGGTTATCTCTTGTTAACATCAGTTTGGCACAGTGTCAGAAAGCAGAAACTAAAATCTGAACTAACCTGTTTGTTCAGTTGTTCTCCTGCATGTAGAAAGTGAGGTGAAAGCTTAAAAACGGTCTGGTGGAACAACACCTTATAAACTAATGAACTGAAAACTCAAAGTGATATAATGCATAGACTTTAGTTACTGTACAGTTATCAGGGAATTAAGAGAGATGAAAAGTCAAAGTTGGAAAAGTGAAATGCAAAATTTAAACCATTACATTAAATGATCAAACTCAGAAATGTATTGAAGGCTGTAGATTGAAGTGACTTAGAGCAAAACACTTTAAATGAACATTTTACATTGTTTTCAGAACTTCTACTTGAGTCAATTTACAGTATTCAGAAGAACTCTGCTTCCACTCATACTTTGTGTGTTTAGATAGATAGATAGATAGATAGATGTAAACTTTATTGATCCCCTAGGGGAAATTTAGGGTCCAGCTGCTTAATACACATAAAGACACACATAACATACACAAACAACATAAACAGGAATGTAAAAAGTAAAATCTGTATAAATACAAATTAGGTAAGAATACAAATATTAAGAACAGTATACTAAATAATTAAATACTAAATACTAAATAAAAACAACAAGGTCTGAGGCTGAGGCTGTGTGATAAAGTGCAAAAATAAAAATATAGTGCAATATACAGTTTAAAGTGAATTTAGTCGAGGCTGTGGGGGTCCTTCTATTGCCAGATTGTACAGTTGTACGGCCCTGGGGACAAATGAATTACTCAGTCAGTCAGTTTTGCATGACAGTGAGCGTAGTCTCCAGCTGATCATGCTCTTCTGCTGGATGGTGGTGTTGTGAAGTGGATGACCTTCATTGTCCATGATGGTGAGCAGTTTGCTCAGGGTCCTTTTGTCTGTTACTGAAGTGATGCTCTCCAGTTCAGCTCCCACAACAGAGCCAGCTTTCTTTACCAGCCTATCCAGTCGCCCGGCATTTGTTGTTACTTTAAACAGGTTTTAGTGGGCGTGGACCAGGTGAACTGATACAGAAGTACTCAGAGGAAGACTCCAGTTTTATCACAGAAGCAAACACGACGCAGATCACAGCAGCAGAGAACCGACTGTAAACTGTGAGTATCCTGGTGTTTTAGTACAGATGTACTGGTGATTTATTAGTGATGATGTATTACTGGTGTAATTTCTGTTCTCTAACAATTTGTAAAATAAACTAAATGTATTTTAGCCAATAGCCTAATCGATTATCAATAGTTGCAGATTAAATTTTCTGTTGATTGACAAACTAATTGTATAAACTAATCGGAGTATCTATTTGCACCCCTGGTACAAATAGCCTCGGCCACACAGCTGAACTTTTTGCACCCTAGACGTAAAACAACGTGAAAACATGGCGGATATGAATCTTCCACGCCAGCAGAAAAGGGCGAATTTAGAAAGCTTTCATCTCTAATGTTTGTTCTAAAGACATTTCTGGCGGGAAAGTTGTATTATATTTTCATAATCTTTCCTCAGTGAATGCATACAAGCGACTTGGGTAAAGTTAGAAAGATATTGGCAGATTCGAACTTTAGCGATCAATAGCTCATAAACGAACATTGTTAAAACATAAAAAATGTCTCTTTCCTATCGTAGTAAGGTAGACTATTGACTACAACCTTTTCGCCTAAACGAGTCGTCCTCCAGGCTGCAGGAAATACATTGCTCTCTGTGCGCTGCGGGCGGAGAGGCGAGCGCTTAGGGACCGTCTACAAAGTGCAGTACCAAAGCGAAAAATATTCAATATCTCCACTTTTATTCACTGTAGTCTCACCAAATTCACTCCACACACCAACGGTCACCTGATAATCACACTACAACAGTTATTGTTGCAAAATGTGCTTGTGTATAATACTTCAATATCACCACTGTCATGTGCTGTCGTTCCATTGATTTCCCTTCAATAGCATCAATATTATACACAGTAGTCTTCACTATATTCACTCCACACAACAAGGGTCACCTGATAATCATACTACAACAGTTATTTCAGAAAAAAAATCTTTTTGCATATTTTTGGGGAATTTTTATTGTGAAAAATCCTCAATAGCATTAATATTATACAGTGTAAGATTACCACTTACACTCTGTGCAAAGCTAAAACATCCTGTTGGACCAATCTGTCACTAAATGCAGTGAGCAGTGATGCCAACTAATTTTCATGTGAAGCTGCTGCTAGAAGGTCAATCTCAATCAATCAATCTTTATTTATATAGCGCAAAATCACAACAAAAGTCATCTCAAGGCACTTTACACATGGAGCAGTTTCTAAACCGTACTCTTTAAGTTTAATTTAAAGAGACCCAACATTCCCACATGCAAGCACTCTGCAACAGTAGCAAGAAAAAACTCCCTTTTAACAGGAAGAAACCTCAGGCAGAACCAAAGTGGGAGAACATCTGCCTCGACCGGTTGGGGATGAGAGGAGAGAGAGGAAGGATAGGAGAGAGAAGCACATTGAAAATCAACATAAAATCACAAGATCAGTTTGTTTATTATCTGATATATCTGAACTGAGAAGTCGCATCTACATTGTGTCACAGTAACATGCTTCACCTCTGTGACCAGCTGTTAAAAATCATACATCTATAATCATACATCTATAATGTATAATGGATTCATTTTGATGATTTAATGATTATCATGAAGCCTGAATAATGATTCATAATCATGAGAATGCAGAAAAATAGAAATGTACAACAAAAATAGCATATTGTTAGTATTTTAGAGACCCCACAAAATCTCACAAATCATGTTTTCAGGGGAGCTTGTGTCTTTTTAAAGGCAGACAACCTCCCCCTGGCTCCCTATAGTTCACACCCTGACTAATGGATTGTGAAGACATTTTGAGTTATAATTTACAAATTACACTTCAGAATCTATAGTCATGGTGACATTACCCTGTTTGTAGAAGTATTACCAGTAGTGTATATCAATCATTTAAAGTGATAATTGAAAATACACTGAACAAAAATATAAACGCAACACTTTTGTTTTGCTCCCATTTTTCATGAGCTGAACTCAAAGATCTAAAACATTGTCTATGTACACAAAAGACCTATTTCTCTCAAATATTGTTCACAAATCTGTGTTAGTGAGCACTTCTCCTTTGCCCAGATAATCCATCCCACCTCACAGGTGTGGCATATCAAGATGCTGATTAGACAGCAGGAATATTGCACAGGTGTGCCTTAGGCTGGCCACAATAAAGGGCCACTCTGAAATGTGCAGTTTTGCTTTATTGAGGGGTCTGGGGGGATCAGAAAACCAGTCAGTATCTGGTGTGACTACCATTTGCATAACCCTAACTACCATTTGCATAACCCTACTCACCCATCTCCTTCCCATAGAGTTGATCAGGTTGTTGATTGTGGCCAGTTAACAATATCCAGCAACTTCGCACAGCCATTGAAGAGGAGTGGACCAACATTCCACAGGCCACAATCAACAACCTGATGTAAAAACTCAGCAAACTCTTGGATATAAACACTGTTAGTGGATTAAAATGAATAATGGATCTTTATAGTGTATCATAAAACCAAGGTGTTGAAAAGAGGTCAGATTACTATGAAAACTTGCTGACTTGTTTCCCTATAACAGCTCAGTCCTGTGATTTTCAGCCTGATATCTCTAAATGTGTCCACTGCTGCCTCTGCAGTCAGGTCATGGAGTTAAAAATACAAACATCTGATGACTAAACACTTTAAACCAGATTAAAACATAAAAGTGTGTCACAAAACTTTGGCTTCAAACTGAATAAAATGTTAATGTGTGACAGAGCTTCAGTCTGACAGAGACACGCTGACGCAGGCGCTGTACAACAATAAATAAACTGTTATAGAGAAATATTTCTTTACTATTTGGCATTTTAACAGCCTGCATGTCATTTGTGTTCATTTGTGTTCTCAAACATGTAGAGGCACACAAACGTTTTAATTGATGATCCTCTTGAGTTTCTCTGACTGCAGCCAAACTGGGCTTTTTGTGAAATCAGATTCAGTAGAAACACAGAATGAGTTTCTACTGACAGACAGAAACAACTGTTCTCTTATCTGTTCTCTGATTTTACCAGAGAGCCAAGATGAAGAAGGCGGACCTTCTTAACCTTCTGGATGATTTAAAAGATGAAGATTTCAAGTATTTCAAGTGGTCCCTAAAGTATGAAACGGTGGACGACATCAAACCCATCCAAGAATGCCACCTGGAAAATGCAGAGAGGCGGAACGTGGTGGATCTGATGGTGCAGAAATATGAATTTTCTGGAGCTGTGGAGGTGATGAAGAGCGTTTTAAAGAAGATCAACAGGAATGATCTGGTGAAGGAGTTGTCAGACATCCTCTCAGGAGCAGAAGGTCAGTCACAGGAAGAGACACACATGACATTACATCCAGACAGCAGCTACAACAGCCTGTATCTTTATTTATTTTTATTAATTTTCATTAGATTGCGCATTTCGTTTGCGTGCGTTTTGCAGGTGATCTACTAAGAATAACTGTGTAAATGACAACAGGTGCAGACAGCAGTATTTAAATGAGGGTTTTGTGTCTTAATGGAGAGTTTGGACGAGCAGAAAGCTGCAAGCGTAAAATGAAATGTGATCAGGTTCTAGTGGAAGAGGTTAACTAATATATTGAGTTATAACAAAAACAAATATTACCAGAAAAAAACGACATATGGGAGAGTATTAGTGGCAAAATTAATGATGTTAGTAAAACCACAAATATTCCACTTTAAAAATATTAACACAGGTGGAAAAAATCCGTCCTGTGTGTATTGTGTCATTGTGCCTCCGTCTCCTCGTTCCATGGTGACAGCTGGTTAATACCTGCCCTTCAAACTTATTATTTATAGACGCAGTTACCATCAGCAAAAGTACCTTCAGGTTTGGTAAATCACAATGCGTGTGCTAAACAACATATTTGCATTTTCTCCTCCCTGTATTTTACACACTGAGGTTAAAACGCCCCATATTACATTCATTATGGTAAACTACTAAATGGACAGCACGTATTATCTTTTTGCACAGTTAAAAGAGGCAAACCTCAGTGCGCTGCATTAGTAGATCAGCTTGCACATTTTTTGCAGGTGATGTCACGTTTGCTCACATTTTTAGACATGCAAACCTTTAGTAAATCAGGCCCTGGGAGTAGTGGGCCACTGCAGAGCAGCATCCAGGGTACAGCTCCAGTTCTTTTAGCCAGTGGGGCACTGACAGCAGTATTAACACTAATGCCGCTTTTCCACTATACAGTTGTAGCACTACTCGGCTCGACTCGGCTAGGCTCGACTCGGTACGGTTCCAGAACAGACCTTTTCCATTACAAAAAAGTACCTACTCAACGTGGACGGGGTCATAATAGCACGTCTCCACGAAATTGCCGTGACTTCGTTTTATATGCAACACAAAACACATAAACAATAGAGGACATTGAGGCAGTTGTGTACTTGCTGCTGTTTATGGCTTTTTGTCACACACAAAGCAAGAAAATTGAGCCGTATAGCTGTAACTATGGTTGTAACGCTGTTGCCCGTATTTAAAAATGCCGGGTTTGATTCTTGTGTGAGACGTCTCATGACTCTTCCAGTGACGACTCTCTGACCAATCCGTGGCCGGCAGTCTGTTGACGTCACATTTAGTATCGGCTCGGCTCACTTGGAACCTCACCAGAGCAGGTACTAAAAAAGTACCAGGTACCAGGTACTATCCCTAGTGGAAACGCAAAAAAAAAACGAGTCGAGTCGTGCTGGAACTGTGTAGTGGAAAAGCGCCTTATAAGGACAAGAGTTAGAGATGCTATAAGGACCAGAGTTATAGAGATTAAAAGGACCAGAGTTAGAGAGATTATAAGGACCAGAGTTACAGAGACTATAAGGACCAGAGTTAGAGAGGCTATAAGGACCAGAGTTAGAGAGGCTATAAGGACCAGAGTTATAGAGACTATAAGGACCAGAGTTAGAGAGGCTATAAGGACCAGAGTTAGAGATGCTATAAGGACCAGAGTTATAGAGACTATAAGGACCAGAGTTAGAGAGGCTATAAGGACCAGAGTTAGAGAGGCTATAAGGCAGAAAAGCTTTGGCAGCTGCAATGTGAAATACACTTCAGACCCTCAAAAAAATGGATGAAACTGAAAAACACTTCAAATAGTCATCCCAACCTGCAAAAAGACAGATACACATGAAGACAGATCACACAACAACACAAACATAACTACATGAACCGATGCAAAAGGTAAATCAGGCAATATCTCCTTCACTGATCAACAGACACTGGCAGCTCTGACTCATACAGTACTTAATGGAGGCTGGTTTCATATTGTACGGGTAATCTGTGGGGTCGTTATTGGATTATTGAGAGATTGTGGGTGCAACTGGTTGAAAACATGAATGAACTCTTGTCAGGTAGCAGTGACATAATTCTCAAGGGTGGTCACGACAAAGTAACTGTTATTGGTTACTGTCATCAGGGTTATCAAGACTTTCGTTTATTATTTCCCCAGGTGGACTGCCAATTTTTCTGCCATGTCTACACATATGTCCTGAGAAAAAGACTGTAGATAGTGAAAAGTGGAGCAGCTGAATGAAACAGCAGGTCACAGAGATTTATTCTTGTTTTTAAAGTCCAATTAAAACTTTAACAAACAAAAAAAAAGTTGGTTTCAACCACTTAACATTTTACTGTTTGTTAAGTTCAGACATGTTCATGTTGTGAAGAAAAGTTCTGACTCAGACACACAGAGCAAAGTCAGGACTAACACATGTCTCTGTCACTAATACCGATAAAATAAGAACGGCATGCTTTGAGGATAAGGTCAGTGTAGAGGAGAAATCTGATCACTGATTTGTTGTAAGTACAAACAGATTTACAGAAACAAGGTTTTTAATATGTATGTTAACATGTTCCATGATTACCTGGTTTCTCTTTTAGTAGATGGTGATCTGCAGGAGGGTTTAGATGTATGTAAGATCAATCTGACAAGGAGAAGTCAAAATGTGACTGAAACAAGTGATGAACCAGGAGGTGAAACGCACTTTAACGATATCTACACTAAGGTCTACATCACAGAGGGAAGGAGTAACGAGGTTAATACTCAACATGAGGTGTGGCAGCTTGAGACAGCTTCCAAGATGAAGACCCTCCATGAAACTCCAATCGAGTGCCACGACATCTTTAAAGCCTTACCCAACCAAAGCAAATACATCATCAGAGTCGTTCTGACTAACGGTGTCGCTGGCGTTGGAAAAACCTTCTCAGTGCAGAAGTTCACTCTGGACTGGGCAGTGGGCTCCGAAAATCAACATATCAGTCTGTTGGTTCTGCTTCCGTTCAGGGAGCTGAACTTGATCAAAGATGAGCAGTACAATCTGATCATGCTGATCCAGGAATGCCATCCAACATTACAGCTCACAGCAAAGAAGCTCGCTGTCTGTAAAGTTCTTTTCATCCTTGACGGCCTGGATGAAAGCAGACTTCCACTGGATTTCAACACCAGGGGGGTCGTGACTGATGTCACACAGAAGACATCAGTCAGCGTGCTGTTGACGAACCTCATCAAGGGGAATCTGCTTCCCTTGGCTCTCATCTGGATAACCTCCCGACCTGCAGCAGCCAATCAGATCCCTCCCTCATGTGTGGACAGGGTAACAGAAGTTCGAGGCTTCACTGACTCCCAGAAGGACGAGTACTTCAGGAAGAGATTCAGTGATGAAGAGCAGTCCAACAGAATCATCTCACACATCAAGACATCCAGGAGCCTCCACATCATGTGTCACATCCCAGTATTCTGCTGGATCACTGCTACAGGTCTGGAGGACATGTTGACTTCAGACGAGGGCGGAGAGCTGCCCAAGACCCTGACTGACATGTACTCACACTTCCTGCTGGTTCAGACAATGAGGAGGAAGAAGAACAAGCATGACGAGGAATATGAGACGAGTTCAGAGGAGCTGACGGAGGCTGACAGGAAACTTCTTCTGAAGCTGGGGATGCTGGCGTTTGAACAACTACAGGAAGGAAACATCCTGTTCTACAAAGAAGACCTGCAGCAGTGTGGTCTTGATGTCACAGAGGCTGCAGTGTTATCAGGATTTTGTACACAGATCTTCAAAACAGAGAAACGCCAGAAGAAAACAGTCTACTGCTTTGTTCATCTGAGCATTCAGGAGTTTCTGGCTGCAGTCTACATGTACCACTGTTACACCAGCAGGAATACAGAGGTAGTAAAGGACTTCCTGGGAGAAGACTACAGTGACTCACCGCTGGATGACTTCCTGATGGGAGCCACAGAGAAATCTCTCCAAAGTAAAAATGGCCACCTGGACCTGTTTGTCCGCTTCATTCATGGCCTCTCTCTGGAGTCCAACCAGAGTCTCTTAGGAGGCCTGCTGGGTCAGACAGACAACAGTCCAGAAACCATCCAGAGAGCCATCAACAACCTGAAGGAGATGAACAGTCGGTTTATCTCTCCTGACAGAAGCATCAACATCTTCCACTGTCTGATGGAGATGAACGACCTCTCAGTACATCAGGAGATCCAAGAGTTCCTGACGTCAGGCAACAGATCAGAGAAGGAACTCTCTCTGATCCACTGCTCAGCTCTGGCCTACATGCTGCAGATGTCAGAGGAGGTTCTGGATGAGTTGGACCTGGAGAAGTACAACACATCGCGGGAGGGACGATGGAGACTGATCCCAGCTGTGAGGAACTGTAGAAAGGCTCGGTAAGTTTATGTGATTAACATAATTAATTTAGGGTAGATTAGTATTATTAGTTAAATAAATAATAATAATAAATTAAATTAAAGAGTACGGTCTAGGCCTGCTCTATGTGAAAAGTGAATTGAGGTAACTTTTGTTATGATTTCGTGCTGAATAAATAAATCTGACTAACATTTTTATTATTGTTAATATAGTGCTCTACTTGTGTAAAGTTGAAATAACATCAGTTATATTTAGTCTCAGATGTTCTTGAGCTGTTTCAAATGTTGCGAGTGCCAAAGATGTTGATTTTTCAGTTGGTTGTTTTTAACTGTTAAGTTAATGAACCATTTATTTTATTTATTTCTAGTAATTGTTGGATTTTACAGTTTATTTCTTCTACTTGTCTTCCTTTGAGTGTTGGAGGCATCATTCAAACCTGGTAAAAAAAATAAAGGACTTTAGAGGTTGTGGTTGAGGTTTTATTATAGCAGCATGTTATCACAACATATATCAGTATTTAACAGTTATCAGTGAATGCAGTAAAGTTATTATTACATGAGCAAGTTCTGTAAATAATATATACAGGGTTCCTGTAGGTTTGAACAAGTTAAATTTAAGAATTTTTAAGACCATTACAAAAATCGGAAAATCGCAGTCCCAGAATAACTTTAAGTAACAAAATGTATTGCCATTCACAGAGCAACTCATGAAAGATCAAGAACAAATCTAGTCTATAGAATGGAGTGAGTGTGTGTGCATCTACATATATCTAAGCTCTTCTCCTTTGGCTTTGCAACAAAGAAAGCAGAAGTGATAATCTAAGTTCAACTAGTTAATTACTTATGAAAATATAAAATACTGTCAGTACATATCTTTTTCAACATTGTATTTTAACAAATAACTAAACTAACTGTCTTTGCTGATCAATAAAAGACTTCCAGATGTCTTAGAAGTGGATCAGGATCAGAGTTGATTTATTGTACGGATGGAAATAAACACTGTAAGAAAAGTTCCCGTTAAATAACAGTAAAGAGTTCTGCTCTTTACTGTTATTTTACAGTATCCCTACTGTAATCTACAACAGTTAATTACTGTAAACAATATCACAGTACTGTGCTGTATAGAATATAAGCTTTACAGTATAATACTGTCAGTTGTTTGTTTGCTGTTATACTGTTAATTTACGGTTCCTACTGTAATCTCCTTAAACGGTTTATTACTGTAATATTTATTAAAACTGTTCCTGTACCGTAATGTGATCTTTACGGTATAACACTGTTAGAAGCTAATGATTCTAAAATTTTACATTTCAAAATAAAACCCCTGAAAATAGCTTTATAGAAAAGGCTCAGACAAGAGATGGCCTTACAACACTAGGCATTTATTGAAACCCGTGCAATGTCAAACACATTTAGTAACTGTTAAACTTAATGTAATTAAATACAGTCCATAAAAACACCATTCCTCATCCTGAATAGGTTCTCAATATGCATGTCGTAGCCCATGTAACCTGAATTCAATGACAAGAGATGACTGTATAGCATTACATTTTTACACTGCAAAAAACACATTCAGTTGCAAAAAAAATTGCAAAAAAGTAATACATTTTTTGTAAAATACATTGCATAAGAACAATTAATCATGTCAATTAGGCTCTCAACAATCTGTACACAACTTGCTTACCAAGCTTTATGTAACCTGCCTTCAGTATCAATCTTTCATTAGTTATGATCATGTGCAATAGAACGCAAATAAAAGAACAAACCTGGAACTACACAACTGAAATATACTGAAGTGAACAGAACTCTATTCTGAGACTTAGTACTATAAAATGAATCTCTTCTTGTTTCCTGTTTATTTCTCAGCTGTTGCTTTTCATTAAAGGATTCATTAACTTCAAACTGTTTCATCATCAAATGCATGAAGTAAATATAAAGTGTCCTCTTTCATGATAACATATGTTGTAATATATGTGCCATTACAGACTTCCTCGCTGTTATCTCACAAAGACTCATTGTGGAGTTGTGGCCTCAGCTCTGAAGACCAACCCCTCCCATCTGACAGAACTGGACCTGAGCTACAACTTCCTGAATGATTCAGCAGTGAAGCTTCTGTGTGATGGACTGGAGAGTCCAAACTGTAAACTGGAGACTTTGAGGTCAGTTCACTGACTGTAGCTTTTCTAGATTTGTTTCTATATATTCAATTTAAAATCCTTCAATGAAGTTTCAGATGTTTGGTTCATACAGGATTTGCTTTTATTTCAAATCTGTAGAATTAAAATGTTTCAGGAATTTAAAATCCACAGTCTTGTTCTGTGTAAAAATGACTTCTTCAGTTTAACCCTTGTGCCTCACTTAAAAAGTGTTCCTCAGAGTTCTTTAGGGACTAACATGTCAGCGTAAAAGGACTGCCATAAAAATATTATAAATGAATATTATTTTCTACTTTCAATTAATTATTTTTTTTAACCAACATCAGTCCTGATAATAAATATCAAATATTCATTTTCAGGATTTTAACCCTTTAAAGTTTCAGTTTGTTTACATATAACTTTTTTAACTATTTTTTAAATGAAAAAAACAACATATAACAGATAACATCAATTAACTATATTTTACCCTTGGGAGAATGTGTGTGTGTGTCTGTGTGAGAGTGTGTGTACGTAAATGTGTGTATGTTCAGATACAAATGGAGACTGCACATACAGGAGACTGGAGACTTTATATTGACTTGCAGGTCTCACACACACCTTCAAAGCTAAACAACGTATACAGTAAATGTACAGCACATTTGAAGTGTTATACATTATATTCTGCTGAGTTTGACGACAAGGTGTGCATGTGTGTGCATGTGTCTATATGTGGGTGCATGAGTGAAAGAGAGAGATTTAGACATAATGGTATAAATGCAGACCTGTAATTCTCTATTTGTATCTGCAAATACACACATTTGCGTACACACACTCACACACGTACATCTATTTTTCAATACACACATACACACCACACTCTGACACCCATACCAACACATCCGAGTCATTTGGATGCAAACACATGTTTCATTGGTCTGCTGTGCTTCATAATATAGAACGAGCAGGACTGGGGAATACTGCATTGTATTCTCACATAGAGCTAAATACAACTAAATGATGTTAAGCTAAAACTAAAAACTAACTAACTTACTAAACTAAAATACTAAAAGCCCTGGCTCTAAAATGAGCCCAGAACACAGGAATGTATGAAAGAGTCATTTTTTAGCAGGGACTTCAAAAATGTAGTTATAATGGGTTTCAATTAGGCATGCACCGATCCGATATTTATATCGGCCCAGATATAGACTCTAACAACTAGATCAGGTATTGGATAATGGAGCCGATCTTTTTGCTTCAATTTTATGTCTGTGACGTGTGCTACGTCATGCGTCAGCAGCACACGCAGCATGCTGGTAGACTCACAACAAACACAGAGCAGACATGAGAGGCCTGCCAGTCAATTTCCAAATATCAATACTTTTTTTAAATGGTGTTGGAAGCAAGCAGACCATTACTATGGGGCGCCGTTTGTAAAGTTGCTCACACTGAAAATAACATCAACATTTTGCCACATTTAGTTTCAAACAGTGTTTAAAAAATGGTGTGAATTTTTTAACATCACCTTTCACCACATTTACAGCAATATTTGTGACCTTAGAAATATATTAAATAGTTCAATCTAAATATTAAATTACACCTAAATGTCAAATGTTAAATCTAAATATTAAATCTAAAACTACATATAAATCTAAATATTAAATCTAAATGCTAAATATAAATATAAATGTTAAATATAAATCTAAAGCAGCGTTCAGACCAAATGCGATGAACGCGACAAAATCGTCTGACAAATGAGAATCTGTCGCGCTATCGCTCGAGTTTCTACGCGTGACCATAATGTTAAATTTGCGTCATCGCGCGTGTAGCGAGCCCGCCCATTTTCACTAGATAACAACAACATTGCTTCTTCAATCATCAACCATGGCTGAGATCACTTACTCTTTTCTCTCATATGTGTCCCTGAGGCTCCTGAGGCTCTTCCATTTCCTGCGACACACATCAACTGACAGTAACACACTTGAAATAACTGTTGAATCTATGCCGGGAAAGCCAGCTGTTTTGTTTTTTTTCTTCTTCAAAACTTCATAAGGGAAAGCCAGTTATGCTAACAGGGGATAAACGTCATGACGTAAGTGACGACAGTGGCACGGCGTCACGCGATGTCGCGGCAAAAGTTCAGAATTTTCAACTCAAAAAAAAAAAAAAAAAATTCAACTCGCGCGTTATCGCGTCGCCCGGCGCGAATTAGCGTCTAATCGTGTGTTTACATTGATTTACTATGTAATCTCGACGCGCAACATTGTGTTTGGTCTGAATGCACCTTAAATGTTAAATCTAAATGTTCGGGGTGAAACTAAATATTTAGCTAAAATGCAAATTCACACTGCTGGTAACCGGAAGTACCGAAATAAAAGCTTGAGATGGTCAGACTGTGTTTATAGATTAAAAAAACTAATTCACATCAACTTATTGGGAGAAATTAACACATACATACACATACAGTAGTGTGATGATAAGTACGTAAAATAACAAAAAACATGTTTGGAGAAATTTTATTTGACGCAGGATTTATGACCTGTACTACAGGCAGCACTTGCCTGAAATATTTGATGTGATTATCAGGACATTGTATATTGTATTGATGATTAATTTTTTTTATGTGATTAATAGGATCATGATACATTTATGATACATAATACATTTGATTATGTGCATGGCCTTGCTCCTTCTGGCAGGGCCACTGCCAATGGAAACTAGCCTTTTGCCTACAATTGGGTGCATTTACTTTTTTTTTTTTTAAATATAAATGTTCATTACTGTACACTGTCCTTCTTGAACAAATAAAAGAAGGAAAAAAAGTCCTAAGTGGGCACAAGGGTTAAACTATTATGAGGCTTCAGCAGTCTGAGATCCACATATCAAGTACGTATGTTTGTGTTTCTTCAGTGTTTCCTTGCTGAGCTGCAGTGGAGGGATCCAAACTCAAAGAACAAATTTAGTTCTAAATATATATATTCAAGTGTGAATCTACTGTCTGTCAAAGCCTCATATTAGCTTCAGCTGAATGAAGTCATTTCCTACAGTGTAGCTGTGTTAGGAAGAGACCACTTCACAGTCAGTATGGACAAGAGGAATGATTACTGCCACCAATAACATGTTTTAAATACACACATCTACTAAACTACCCAATACAGGAAGAAAAGCTGATTTAATAGATTCAGACATAGTGATGTTGATCTACACATTTAAACACATCTGATTGGATTATAAATGGATTTTAATCTACATCATTATTCTTTATTCAGATTGTGTGGCTGCAGTTTGACAAAGATCAGCTGTGCTTCTCTGGCCTCAGCTCTGAAGTCCAACTCCTCCCATCTGAGAGAGCTGGATCTGAGTAACAACAACCTGCAGGATTCAGACGTGGAGCTGCTGTGTGATCTTAAGGAGAATCCAGACTGTAAACTGGAGACTCTGATGTAAGTTCACTGACTGTCTGTTACTATTGTTGGTCTTCATGTTCAACAACTGAACCTAATTTATGTACATACATAACTTACTTGTTCTTTTTTCCTTTTTCCATATTTAGTTTCTGTACTGTAGGGTTTAGTCTGTAGTTATAAACAGTATGAGAACTATGACATGTCATGGGGGGCTGCCTTTTGTCCTGGGGGGGGGGGGGGGGGGGGGGAGAGATGTCAATGAACCTTCACACACTGTTCAGGGTTCATTTTTTTTATGTGTGGGAGCTGTGAATATTCCTTTCAGCCAGACTTTTCCTAATGTGACCCACAATATATAAAAATGGAAATATAATGCATCATTTTTTTAATTTTTTGTGCAGGTGAAACACATTTATATATGCAAATGTGCAAGTTTGACCTGCGTTAATCAGACAAATTCAATCTGCATTCAAACAAGTTGTATAAATAATATTCTATGAATTGTTCTCCTGGACCATATAATATCTATCTATAAATTACAGGAACGACTGTCTTTCTGTCTGTCTGTTATTCGAATATCTCTCGAACCATTCATCCGATTGATTTGTTGACGTTGTTTGAATAAGAAATGTAAAAGATATAGATAAATATATTGGTAAAGAAGCAGACATAAGCTGCTGCCGCTCTAACCGCTGGCCACTCCCCCTCTCACACAGCACACTGAGCACAGCGCAGGACCACAGTTAGAGAGACTATAAGGACCAGAGTTAGAGAGGCTATAAGGACCAGAGTTATAGAGACTATAAGGACCAGAGTTAGAGACACTATAAGGACCAGAGTTATAGAGACTATAAGGACAAGAGTTAGAGAGATTGTAAGGACCAGAGTTATAGAGACTATGAGGACCAGAGTTAGAGAGGCTATAAGGACCAGAGTTAGAGAGGCTATAAGGCAGTGGAGCTTTGGCAGCTGCAATGCAAAAACAGATTTTGCACGGGTACTGCACTAGTTTAGACTGATTATGAGTCAGAATATGAACAGTATGTAAGGGTTAATAAACACATGAAACCAAATATCACTGTATGATGAACTACAGCCAAGAGAGTGCAGGGGTTGGACATAGGAGGGAGTAGGGGTTGTTGCTGTTCAGGTTTTTTCAAAGTTCTGTGTGAAATGCAAGAAAGGTAAGAGTCGCTTTAATATCACGGTTATTCATTGATTTTAATGACAAAAAATATATTTATTGTTATAAATCTAAATGCTCCTTAATGTACAAATATTTACATCAAAATAAATTGGTCCTCCTATTCACGAAGATTAAGTGCATCTCTTAAAAGAAAAAATAAATATTTAAAATGTATTTATAATGGTGCGCAGGTGGTCGAGTGGTTAGAGCGCATGCCACATACGCAGCCGACCCCCTTTTGAATCCCGGTTGGAGGTCCTTTGCTGCATGTCACACCCCCCTCTCTCTCCCGTGTTTCCTGTCTGTCTACTGTTAAATAAAAGGCGTCTGTGCCGAAAAAATCTTTTAAAAAGTATTTACAATAATTATAATAAATAGAAATAATTGTGCAAGGGGATAGCATATCTTCTGTCCAGCGTTTTTACCATTCTCCTGAAGCCTTCAGTATCCTCAGTGTTTACATATCTTTGGCCAGATGAAATGTGGTTGCATCTGTGATTTGGATGAGTCTTTGTGAGCTGGATGGATACGGTGAAGCGCTGTACAGACTCACTTCTATGAACGTTTGATGTTGGATGAATCACTTTAGCAACTGTTGTAGTGTTTGGCCTTCATGCATTCATCATATTGCAGTTTCTGATGTGTTTTCAGGTGATGGAATAAGTTAGTTGTGTTGGTTTGTGGCGCTGACACAACTCTACATCACTCTTCCTTAACATCACTTGCCTTAAAACCAAAATATTTCCAAATAACGGATTATGATCCTCTCCGAGGGACAAGCTCCTCACCCTGTGCTGTGTCTGACATTTTATTAGATTAGAAATTTTATCTCGACCGACTGCTATCTGATGTATTTTTCACACGTCATTTCACACTTCAGCCTGTGATCAGACAGTGGTCTAAGGAGCGCTTCATTTGCTTTGCAGTGGAAAAAATGCTTTGATGTGGAGCACTCTATGGACAGAGGACACATTTTCAATATCGCTTGATCACGTTAATTTGATTGTGGGAAGCCAAAATCAAAATTAAAATTCAATTAATTAATTGTGCAGCCCTATCTGATTGGACTATAAATGGATTTTAATCTACATCATTTATTCTTTATTCAGATTGGAGGACTCCAGTTCGTCAGAGACCAGCTGTGCTCCTCTGGCCTCAGCTCTGAAGTCCAACCCCTCCCATCTGAGAGATCTGAATCTGAGGAACAGCAAGCTGCAGGATTCAGACGTGGAGCTGCTGTGTGGTCTTCTGAAGAGTCCAGACTGTAGACTGAAGAATCTGATGTGAGTTCACTGACTGTCTGTTACTGTTGTTGATCTTAATGTTTAACAACTGAACCTCATTTATGTACATAACTTACATCTATGAAGTTCATTTTTCTATATTTTCAGTTTTTATAGTTTAGTGTGTAGTTATAAAATATGACTGATTCTTAAAGAAACTGTAGAAAATGTTCACTGTTAGTTGTTGAAGTAAATTAATCTTTATAATTTTTAATAAAGAGTCACATCTGTATACAGAAGATCCTCTCAACTAATATCTGTTTGAAACTGATCAAGTTTACTTGATGTTGGAGAAATATTTCTTTATTATATTAATGTCTGATCATTGGTATTGATCCTTGAGAACACACAAACACACACACACATACACACACACACACACACACACACACACACACACACACACACACACACACACACACACACACACTGGGTTGAAGATTAAATAATAATTATTGTCCAATAAGGAGACAGCATACACAGAGTGACATCAGCTCATCTCACTGAGCAAAGAACAAACCTAATCTATTATAGTTTCTGAAGGAACAAAGAAATGATCTGTGATTGGTTAAACATACCAGTCTATGAATGCAGCCAATGGTAAATAACCATAAGCCATACGTTTACATACACATGATGTCACACAAGGGTCACACATCCTCAGGACAGGAAATTGGGAGTCAGGAACCTGGTGACCACCAGACCGCTTAATATAGTCAATGAGAGCATCACTCAGGACACACACAATTACAGGGTGAAGGCAGCGCTCATACAGCCACACATCCCAAAACTCAGAACTTATCTTGACATAGATCAAAGTGAGGAAGTAGCAGTAGACTTCTTAAAAATAACAAAGAGCACATTCCACAAGACAGCACAACTACAAGGTAAAAACAGTGATCTTACTTCACAGTCATCTATTAAAATGATAAACCAACCATTTGCTGCTTATTCACTTTTACAACACACACACGCGTGTGTGACCTTCTCTATTTTGGCTTAACCTCAGCAGACTGAGGTTAAGACTCTATGACTTCTCTCAGGTTCACAGCATATTTATTGGTCAGCACAGCTGTTAGATAAAAACACACATCAGTGTGGCTGGTGGTGATGATCAAATATACCATACAGCTCCTTTACTACACATTGAAATAGGAATGAAATCAACACACTGAAGCAGTTACCATATTACAATAGTTGCGCACAGCTTCACTCAAAGGAAGAAAAGAAAGAAATGACAATAAAACAGTATCTCACTGATAGTCACAAAATGTGACAGGAAAACTCAAATAACTTTAACCTTAACTTCAGTAAGGGCAGTTTCATAACTTAATATTTGAGGAAGTCACAGAGCTGTTTTCAGGATTTCAGATCGTCAGCAGTGGGTAAAGAGACGAGCTGACGTTTTACTGTCATTATATTTACCACCACTGGCCACAGGAGGGCGCTCAGTCGCAACTAATGAAAGGAGCCTGGGCGCAGGTGGTCGAGTGGTTAAGAGCGCATGCCACATACGCAGGACCCTGGTTCGAGTCCCAGCCTGCAGACCTTTCTGCATGTCACACCCCCCTCTCTCTCCCGTAATTTCCTGTCTCTCTACTGTCAAATAAAGGCGTCTATGCCAGAAAAAAAATTTCTTTAAAAAGAAAGGAGCCTTGCAGAGATAAACATAAAATGTTAACCTGTTTCACAAGAAAATGAGAATGACAACAACAAAATAGCATAATAAAATGAATACTAAATTAATACAGAAATACATTTTGATGAACATTAATCTGTAAAAACCCTGTTACACACACACACACACACACACACGCACACACACACTGGCGGACTCACTCCTCGTTTTTCCAACATGACATTTTTTTAAAAAGTCGGCCCATTTGCAGGTCGCACATGAGCGCCTAGTTGTAAAAACACTCACACTGTCTCAAAGAATGGTCGCAGTCTGGAGCCCTGCTCATTGATGAGGACATAGTAATGTTGAACTACACATTTAAAACCTGAACACATCTGATTGGATTAAAAATGGATTTTAATCTACATCATTTATTCTTTATTCAGATTGTTCGGCTGCAATTTGTCAGAGACCAGCTGTGCTTCTCTGGTCTCAGCTCTGAAGTCCAACCCCTCCCATCTGAGATATCTGGATCTGAGCTACAGCAAGCTGCAGGATTCAGACGTGGAGCTGCTGTGTGATCTTCTGAAGAGTCTAGACTGTAGCCTGGAGGATCTGCTGTAAGTTCACTGACTGTCTGTTACTATTGTTGATCTTAATGTTTAACAACTGAACACACACACACACACACACACGCACACACACACACACTGCTGGGTTGAAGATTAAAAAATAATTATTGTCCAATAAGGAGACAGCATACACAGAGTGACATCAGCTCATATCACTGAGCAAAGAACAAACCTAATCTATTATAGTTTCTGAAGGAACAAAGAAATGATCTGTGATTGGTCAAACATACCAGTCTATGAATGCAGCCATTGGTAAATAACCATAAGCCATACGTTTACATACACATAATGTCACACAAGGGTCACACATCCTCAGGACAGGAAATTGGTAGTCAGGAACCTGGTGACCACCGGACCCCTTAATGTAGTCAATGAGAGCATCGCTCAGGACAAACAATTACAGGGTGAAGGCAGCGCTCATACATCCACACATCCAAAAACTCAAACCAAAGTGAGGGAGTAGCAGTAGAGTCACATCTGTTGGTAAAGAGTCTCATCTGTATACAGAAGATCCTCTCAACTAATATCTCTTTGAAACTGATCAAGTTTACTTGATGAAGGAGAAATATTTCTTTATTATATTCTTTAATGTGTTTTAATGAATAATGTCTGACCATTGATATTGATCCTTCAGAACACACACACACACACACACACACACACACACACACACACAATACATATAATCACTTTTAAAACCTGAACACATCTGATTGGATTATAAATGGATTTTAATCTACATCATTTATTCTTTATTCAGATTGAGGGGTTGCAGTTTGTCAGAGACCAGATGTGCTTCTCTGGTCTCAGCTCTGAAGTCCAGCCCCGCCCATCTGAGAGGTCTGGATCTGAGTAGAAACAAGCTGCAGGATTCAGACGTGAAGCTGCTGTCTGATCTTCTGAAGAGTCCAGACTGTAGACTGGAGGCTCTGCAGTAAGTTCACTGACTGTCTCTTACTATTGTTGATCTTCATGTTTCACAACTGAAACTAATTCATTTACATACATAACTTATATCTATGAAGTTAATTTTTTCTATACTTTCAGTAATTTACAGGTTAGTATGTTTTTATAAAAGATAACTGATTCTTAAAGAAACTGTATAAAATGTTCACTGTTAGTTATAAAAGTAAATGAATGTTTATAATTTTTGGTAAAGAGTCACATCTGTATACAGAAGATCCTCTCAACTAATATCTGTTTGAAACTGATCAAGTTTACTTGATGATGGAGAAATATTTCTTTATTATATTCTGTATGTGTTTTAATGAATAATGTCTGATCATTGATATTGATCCTTCAGAACACACACACACACACACAATATAGATAATTACATTTAAAACCTGAACACATCTGATTGGATTATAAATGGATTTTAATCTACATCATTTATTCTTTATTCAGATTGTTTGGCTGCAGTTTTTCAGAGACCAGCTGTGCTTCTCTGGTCTCAGCTATGAAGTCCAACCCCTCCCATCTGAGAAAGCTGGATCTGAGCTACAACAAGCTGCAGGAGTCAGACGTGAAGCTGCTGTCTGATCTTCTGAGGATTCCAGACTGTAAACTAGAGAATCTGGGGTCAGTTCACTGGCATAAGCTGCAAGCGCAAAATGAAATGTGATCAGGTTCTAGTGGAAGAGGTTAACAAATATATTGACTTATAACAAAAACAAATATTACTAGAGAAACCGACATATGGGAGAGTATTTGTGACGAAGTCAATGCTGTTAGTAAAACCAAAAATATTCCACTCCAAAATGATTAACACAGTTGGAAAAACTCTGTCCTGTGCGTATTCTGTCATTGTGCCTCCGTCTCCTCCTCTCCACAGTGACAAAAGTAATTTGAAGTAAAATTCAATTTATTTTATTTAGCTGAATTAGTCTTTTATTGGATTAACACATTATTTTCATTTATATTTGTGCTGGTCAGTTATGAACAGTATGTAAAATTGAACTGGTTTTTAAGTAGCAAAAATAATTTGATCGCTACCTTCAACGTTACCTTTACAGTTACAGATTAATTCAGAACAAATAGCTCTAAACATAAATATATTACATATAATACATTAATACAGTACAACAAAACACAAAATACCTTGTTCCCATTCAAGATAGAATTTATCACAAAAATAACTTTTTCATCCACACTGTTAATTTACCGCCTTTTTATATCAAGGTACAGACTCTGTTTCACTGAGAACGGCTTCAAAATAAAGGATCCAAAACATTTAAAACACGCACTGTCAAAATAAAAGCTTACAGGAAGTGGATGTCTAAGGGAACTAAAGGGAAAATAAAGTCTTGGATGAAATTATTATTAAAAGACCACTATAAGAGTCATTTACACTGACAGCTTATCAGACATAGAACATAACAATACTTAACAATCTAACATGTAACTTTGGGGCCTTTTCTACACTTTCAGTTTCTGCTGTCTGTGCTCAAAGTGATGAAGTTGAAACAGCAGCTACTGACAGTCCATGTGTGGCTTTATGGGATAGCATTCATGTTTCTTTAAATGTGTATAATGATGAAGCCCTTGCAAGTGATGAGTGATGGGTAGAGTACTGAAAATCAATACTCAAGTAAAAGTACTCCCAATAAAAATTACTCAAGTAGAAATAAAAAAGTACCTGTTTAATAAATTAAGAAAAAAAAGATAGCCTATACAACTGAGATATAAACAACCACACTCTCTCTCCATCTCTTCCTCACCTCCCCTTCTCCTTTTCCATTTCCCTATCTGTACCAGAGTGGATACATTTAATGACCTTAATGTTGAATTTGGCATTACATTAGATTAACTGCTTTCCAATGAAAACCAATTTAAAAGCCCAACAGACTATTAACTACAAGATACACTACAGTTCAAAAGTTTGGGGTCACCCAAACAATTTTATGTTTTCCATGAAAAGTCACTTATTCACCACCATACGTTGTGAAATGAATAGAAAATAGAGTCAAGACATTGACAAGGTTAGAAATAATGATTTGTATTTGAAATAAGATTTTTTTTACATCAAACTTTGCTTTCGTCAAAGAATCCTCCATTTGCAGCAATTACAGCATTGCAGACCTTTGGCATTCTAGCTGTTAATTTGTTGAGTTAATCTGGAGAAATTGCACCCCACGCTTCCTGAAGCAGCTCCCACAAGTTGGATTGGTTGGATGGGCACTTCTTGCGTACCATACGGTCAAGCTGCTCCCACAACAGCTCGATGGGGTTCAGATCTGGTGACTGCGCTGGCCACTCCATTACCGATAGAATACCAGCTGCCTGCTTCTGCTCTAAATAGTTCTTGCACAATTTGGAGGTGTGTTTAGGGTCATTGTCCTGTTGTAGGATGAAATTGGCTCCAATCAAGCGCTGTCCACTGGGTATGGCATGGCGTTGCAAAATGGAGTGATAGCCTTCCTTATTCAGAATCCCTTTTACCCTGTACAAATCTCCCACCTTACCAGCACCAAAGCAACCCCAGACCATCACATTACCTCCACCATGCTTAACAGATGGCGTCAGGCATTCTTCCAGCATCTTTTCATTTGTTCTGCGTCTCACAAACGTTCTTCTTTGTGATCCAAACACCTCAAACTTGGATTCATCCGTCCACAACACTTTTTTCCAGTCTTCCTCTGTCCAATGTCTGTATTCTTTTGCCCATCTTAATCTTTTTCTTTTATTGGCCAGTCTCAGATATGGCTTTTTCTTTGCCACTCTGCCCTGAAGCCCAGAATCCCGCAGCCGCCTCTTCACTGTAGATGTTGACACTGGTGTTTTGCGGGTACTATTTAATGAAGATGCCAGTTGGGGACCTGTGAGGCGTCTGTTTCTCAAACTAGAGACTCTAATGTACTTATCTTCTTGCTCAGTTGTGCAACGCGGCCTCCCACTTCTTTTTCTACTCTGGTTAGAGCCTGTTTGTGCTGTCCTCTGAAGGGAGTAGTACACACCGTTGTAGGAAATCTTCAATTTCTTAGCAATTTCTCGCATGGAATAGCCTTCATTTCTAAGAACAAGAATAGACTGTCGAGTTTCAGATGAAAGTTCTCTTTTTCTGGCCATTTTGAGCGTTTATTGACCCCACAAATGTGATGCTCCAGAAACTCAATCTGCTCAAAGGAAGGTCAGTTTTGTAGCTTCTGTAACGAACTAAACTGTTTTCAAATGTGTGAACATGATTGCACAAGGGTTTTCTAATCATCAATTAGCCTTCTGAGCCAATGAGCAAACACATGTACCATTAGAACACTGGAGTGATAGTTGCTGGAAATGGGCCTCTATACACCTATGTAGATATTGCACCAAAAACCAGACATTTGCAGCTAGAATAGTCATTTACCACATTAGCAATGTATAGAGTGTATTTCTTTAAAGTTAAGACTAGTTTAAAGTTATCTTCATTGAAAAGTACAGTGCTTTTCCTTCAAAAATAAGGACATTTCAATGTGACCCCAAACTTTTGAACTGTAGTGTAAGTTAATGTCATCATCATAACATCAAAGATTAAGGTTACACATGATAAATCTCATCACAGTGAAAAGACAGGTGAGGCTTATTTTTCTTCCAGGCAGCTGGTACTATAGTAATTACAGTAGCTTAAAGGCAATGATGAATAAAACATTGAATGATTTCAAACATGAACTTTGTATTTTAAAGTGACATATTTTATTGTTTATTCAGATTGAGGGGCTGCAGTTTGTCAAAGATCAGCTGTGCTTCTCTGGCTGCAGCTCTGAAGTCCAACCCCTCCCATCTGAGAGATCTGGATCTGAGTGAAAACAACCTGAAGGATTCAGACGTGAAGCTGCTGTCTGATCTTAAGAGGAGTCCACGCTGCAGACTGGAGTTTCTGAGGTCAGTAGAGAGTTGGAATCAGTCTGTGCTGGTTTCAGCAGTTTTGTATTAAACAGTCAGAATGAAAGCAAAGATCCAGTATTTCCTGGTGAAGCTCCAACCTTCTCAATGCTGCTTTCCTCAGTGAAGCTGTGAGAGGAGAATGGTGACAGGCTTCAGGATTGGACAGAAAGACAGAAAGAGAGAGAACAGTCAGCCAATCAGATGAGCCAGAAGCTTGTTGTGATCATGTGTTTGAGTTGATGTGAAGACGACTGTTGTTGTTGTGTTGATGTCTGCAGGAAATAAAGCTGGATTACAGCTGACAGCCTCACAAGATGTATAGAGACAGTGGTCCTCATCATCAAACTGTCACACCATCAAATCTGATCTACATCACTTGTCAAATGTTGATATGATTCATATTGTTGAAACGTATAGATTCAACATGTTCTTGGTTTGTAGAAACAAACAATTGTGGCGACCAGGCTGCATGTGATGATTTAACAGCAGGAAACATCTTCATATCCCACAGAGACTCTGTAGCTTTAAACTTTGATAAGAGTTGACATGTATCAGCAGTAAATCCATCAGTAAACTGATGAGTGAATGTCTCTGTTTCTGCAGTAATGATGTGTTCATGACTCTCAGCACTTTATTTCTTCTGTGTACTTGAGTGAAATCTGCAGAGGAAACACACTTGATAGTAAAAGTGTGTGCAGGTGTGTGAGCTTGGAGCTCAGTGTGTTCACTCCAACACGTTAACATGAGAGCTGAAAGGAAGCAAGCTACGCTGCACAGCTGTTCCACTTCTGGTCTGAACAGGACTGAAGTCCCTGCTGCTCTTTATACTGGATGTGCTGCATCACTGACTGACAGCTGATGAAGTGAGTCTCACTAAACACTCATTTATCACCTCTGTTCTTTCTTCTTCTCTCATCAGCTGGTGATGATCTCTGTCAGAGTGAGAGTGAACATCCAGGAGTGTTGAGAGAGGATCAGCTGGATCCTGATGATCCATCTGGGGTCTGGATCTGGATTTTATCATCTTCACTAAAGTCTCTTAACTGACTACAAACTGAACAGTTATCTCTGGATTTAGCTGAAGACAGCACTTTACAGATTTGTTCTACATGAGCTGTTTGATGTAGATAAAGATAAAAACAGGTGTTATAAGTCAGACTCTGAGCCTGGGCTCATATTTATCAAGCGTCTCAGAATCACACTGAGAGTTAACGAGGACTAAAACTAATGAATGAAGCAGAAGAGAATTGACTGTGACTTTCAGCAGGAGAAGGATTACTGCTGGGAGAGAGTGAGACGTCGCTGTTTTACCACAGTCAGAGCAGCAAAGTAGAAATAATGATCACGTGTTGTAGTTTTCTCACAGTCTCAGCTGTAAATATTAAACAGTGGTAATTTGGTATATTATGTGTATAGACAGGTAACCAGACAGGTAACTTACCAAGGTTATGGAACAAAAACTATATGTTCATTAAAATAATAGGTGATTTGACTGAGCTGGTGAAATTGTCTTGGTTCAGCCACATGGTTTAACAGCCTGTAATAATGCTGCATTTTGTTCATATTGTACAGACACATGTTGTAAACCCTCTCCATGAAGAGCATCTTCTCTTCCACTGTCCAGCTCCTCTTTCAGCTACACCTCAAGTTAACTTCTGTTCTCTACATGAAGGTAAAAACACTGTAACAATATAAACAGATATTGTTCAGTTGCATCCTCCTCTCAAATATCAGGCTGTAGCTCTGCTGCTATTTGAAGCAGCCGAAATAATAAAGCCTATAAAATATTATAGAGATACCCTTCATTATGCAGCTGACATGATCAGAGGCTGATTTACTGATTTTGGGCCTCTAAACAAACTCAGTCATAGGGTCTCCTTTACACTTTTTTTCACCCGTTCTCTAACTGAGAGTGTTGGTGTTGGTGGTGGAAAACAAAGCCTAGTTCAACAATAAAGCTTGTCTGATTGCCAGAAGCAACTAAAAAACCACGTCAGGTTAATAAATCTAGTAAATAAATCTAGCAGCTCACTTTCCTGATCGGGCAGTGGTTAAAAAAAAGCACACAGAACAGCCTCCTCTCCTCACACACATCATAGAATATTGGCACTCCATGTTGGCCGGTCAAGAATTGAGTAAGCTAGTAGTTTGATGTATGAAACAAACATCCATCAGGATCATGTGACCTCTGTCAAATAGAGGAATCAATGGAGCCTGTAATGTTTCACTGCCATAAATACTCTGGAGAACTAAAATCATTAAAAAGAGAGAAATCAGGAAGCTTGGAGTAGAATAAATGAGTGTAAAGAATGTATTTACCGTCAGGTTAGGGAGTCTAATCCATTATCTGAATGAAACTGGGCTGATCAAAGAATTTAGTGTTTAGTGAAATATGGACGATGGATCAAACCATTTAATATGTAAGAATGTTTGTTGCTTCACATTTATGACTTGTTCTGTTTCATTTATTTCAATAAAGATTAAACATGACTATTCATTTTAGTCTTTGTTGTATTTGATAACCACTAATAACTAAAACAATTTGTATATAGAAAAGTCAAAGGGGAAATTACAGTGGGTGGAAGATAACAGTCAACGCAATTACACTTAAAATTAAAGCCGCAAGCGGCGATGGCGGGCCCTCGCTCACCCATGCCACCGCGGGGCCTGAGGCATGGCGGGGCTGTGGCGTGAAGCAGAAAGTGAGAAAAAACCTGGAAGGAGGCCAAAAATGCAATGTTTCGTTCATCCAGTAGGGGGCAGTCCCAGGTAGTTACACATATGGTCTAGTGTGGTCTGGTGTGTTCAGGGCGGCCACTCATCAGTCATGTGAAGTTTGGAGTGAATTGGACAAAGCATGAAGGAGTTATGAGAGGTTGATGGTTCATCCACCAGGGGGCAGTAGAGTGTAACAAAACACAAGCGGTTGCGTTCAGGGTGGGACAGTGATTACACATGTGAAGTTTTGTGGAAATCGCACAATGATGATGTAAAATATGGCACTTCCTGTTTCCACTAGGGGGCGACACGAGTGAGATCGCCTATGAGCGAATGGAGACGTTGAGGTCGGCACCCTGGACCTGTGTACCAATTTTCATGATGATACGAGTTCAATAAAGCCATCAAAAAGCCAAACGTATTTTCATGGCGAGGAATTGATGGTCGCCGCGTCGCCACACGGACGCCATTACTCGTAGCTTCACAGTCTTCATAATGTAGCTTCACCAACTGGTTCTGAATGAAGTTGATGGGGTCAACTATGTATTTTAATGAATCTTAGTTAACTTCCTGTTACCACCGGGGGACGCTATGAGTTACGTGGGAAGTTAATATATCGGGACGTTCAGGGCGGAGCCATCATCATGTCCAGCAAGTTTGAAGCTGATTGGATGAAGTATGTGGGCGTGAGAGCCACTCGTATGTACATGGCGAGCACGCCAAAGTTAGTTGAGCCCTGGCAGACACGCCCTTTGACCTACGGATGCGCAGAGCACAACTTAAGCTCAGCTAGGTCTGGAGATGTTGCGTACCTAATTTGAACTTGATCGGGCGAACGCTGTGGTAGGAGTTAATTTTAGGCGGGAAAAATCAAAACCAAAATGGCCGACTTCCTGTTGGGTTGAGGTCATGAGGTCAAGAGGCTTTTTTGCATATGTGGGTATAATACATATGTGTACCGAATTTTTGAGCATAGGACAAAGTTAGCAAAATTCCCTATGGGCATTTTTGGACTTTGTAGGGGGCGCTATTCCGCCATTCTGCGTCGACCATGTGCGACCACCCAAAAATATCGAATTTCGGATGAGGCCGGACGTCCGTGCAAAAGTATAAGCATTTTCGCATTTGGGAAAGGGGCGAAATTGGGGCACGAAATGTCGGAATAATAATAATAATAATAATAATAATAATAATAATAATAATAATAATAATAAACATTACAATTTCAATAGGGCTTTCGCCAGGCGACTTGCAGTCACCGCTCGGGCCCTAAATATTCAATCAGGGAATTCATGCAGGAAAGATCTTTTACTGGACATATCAACTATAGATTACCTAACAAAGGTGTGGGTATTTCTTTCCTCTGGTTTCTACCCATATAGGAGTTTAAGGAAATGACGCAGAAGACATATTAGCCAAACAATCATAAAAAAATCAAACAAATAAATAGAGAAATACAGCTAAGCATGGACTAGGTCAAATCCGGTTATCTGGATTATTATAGTAAAGATACAGAAAGACTTCTTTATAATATACAAACAGAAATAGTAAAATAGGGGGCAGGAACCGGAGTGAAGAAATTATCATAACTCGACTCAGGACAGGACACACAGGACTCAAATATTAAATAAAATAGGGAAAATCCTCTGTACTTGTTCACAATGCACACAACCAGAAACAGTTCAACATGTATTGCTGGAGTGTAATAAGTACAGGGAGGAACGACAGAAGTTGAAGTGCTGGAAAAAGAAAAACTGGACTTGACATTAGGGAATCTGTTAGGGAGTATATCACAGAAAGGGTTGGGTGTTTTAAATAAATATTTAAAGGACATGATAGGAAATAGGATATAGGGTGAGGTATTGCTTGTTTGTTTGTAGGTTTTTAAAAAATATATACAGTATATAGCTCTGACTATTACTTGTTTCACACTCCAGTTCAGTAGGTGGCGGTAAATGCACCTAGCTGGTTGCCAACCGCCCAAAAAGTTTATTATTATTAGAAGGAGACGCAAATGTCATTTTACAGTCAGCGGTGCAAAAGGAGGGAAACGGCAACTTTGAGACAGGTGAGTGTTAATATCAGGACTGCAAATAATGATTACTGTCAGTCTGCTGGTTATTTTGTTTCATTGTTTTGTTGATTAAACTGTCTCAAAAGAATATGAAATCACACAGTTTGACGTCTTCAAAAGTAGCTTCCTTGTATTCTTTTCCTGGTTTCTGCGTCCTCACAGCGATGTAAAAAGTCCGTACCATAAAACGAAGGTGTTCAAAACAGGTGAAATTACTATGAATAATGAGGCTGCATTTAAAATATGTTCAGTAAATAAGAGCAACAGCTGCAGATTCATCATAAATTCACAAACAAACACAACATATTACCCAATATGCTTCTATAAGTGAGCACTATACCAGCCACCTTCGAGAAAAGACAGATACAGTTCGCGTCGGGATGGATATGTTTTCGCATCCAGGTTACATTTTATTTAATAACATTTTATCCAAACATATTTATCAGCCCCCCCCCCCCCACAAACGTCTGACTTAATATATTATTAAGCGTATTTTGACAGTATGGTCTGACTCAGATCGTCACTGTTTAAACGTTACTCTTTGTCATAATGTGCAGTGTTGTGGGGGTTGTAATATAGTGGTAAATATGTTTGTAGCCTGGAGGAAAAAGAAACATGTCATGCAGACGTAGGCACTACATATACAGCTTAGTAACAATAACTAAGCTGTATATAAATATTTATTTACCATTTGGGGTTTTCACAGCACACGTCAGACAAGTAGTTTCTTGTTGTTGTTTTCCTGGTTTGTGCGTCCTCACAGTGATGTAACGTGACTCACTGCTGCCTCTAAATAGAGAGAAGTCAAAGTTAAGAAGCACACACATGTTTATCTGAAGTCTGTTTGTTGGATTTAAACCAGAGTCAAAGTTTCTCTTTGTGATGACTAGAAAACACACATGGTTGTAGTTAAAGTCATGTAAACTAATAAGAAGTTACTAAGTTGAGAGGCAGGACTGAGTTTATTATACTGTGTATGTATGTGTGTGTGTGTCTCCAGTGTCACTGGTTTACCTCTCAGACTCCAGAAGATGAAGAAAGTGGAGGAAGAGGAGGATGGAGTCTGTAATATCCAGCTGTGTGTCTATGAAGAGTGACCGGTCTAAAATTGATCCTCCAGCCTTCAGTAATGAACCTGGACCCTCAGACACAAAGTAAGAGACTGTTTCTACTGTAAACTGACCTGAAGATGATTCAGTGAGATGCTTTCATGAAGGTTGTAGTGTAGATATGAAGGAAAGAAATAATGAAGATCCATTCAGCTGTAATCTACAACAGTCTCTCAGAGACAGACACAGACAGACAGAAAGGGAGTGTAGGCATTTTCACAGTTATATCTGATAAATGAAACTTAAATAAAGTGATATTAGTATATTATTACGTTATTGGCTCCAGTTATTACATTTGCAAAGGATTTTTTTTTACGTAATAATGTATTACGTTATTGACCTGGTAAAAAAAAATCCTTTGATTCAGTACTTTTATTACGTTATTGGCAAGTTATTACATTATTGGCTTATTACATAAAAAATGGGCAAATTTATTACGTAATCAGCTGTTATTACACTAACGGCTGTTATTACGTTATTGGCTTCTACACTGTGCTTTGTCCTTTTTGCTTTCACAGAACAAGAAATCACATTTTTAGGTGCTATCAGTTTACCAGCGTTAACAAACCATTCAAAACATGTGAAGACACCAGATTTCACTGAACCACAGCAAACAGGTGAGTTGTGAAAGCAGAAGACTAACTGGAGATTACTTTAACTGTTGTTTAAGGTTTAACTTTAATTCTCAACATTTAAGCAGAAAAATGAGTAGACTTGTGGTGAAACGTTTTTATTGATGATCCTCCTGAGTTTCTCTAACACT
Organism: Scomber scombrus; assembly: GCF_963691925.1. Classification (NCBI taxonomy): domain Eukaryota; kingdom Metazoa; phylum Chordata; class Actinopteri; order Scombriformes; family Scombridae; genus Scomber; species Scomber scombrus. Next base: position 2,053,944 of record NC_084987.1, on the reverse strand, counting down.
TCAATGACTGCAGCCAAACTGGTCTTTTTGTGAAATCAGTCAGATCCAGTAGAAACACAACTCGTCTCTTATCTGTTCTCTGATTTTACCAGAGAGCCAAGATGACTGAGGCGGACCTCCTTAAGCTTCTGGGAGATTTAACAGATGAAGATTTTGAGAAGTTTGTGTGGTACCTGAAGTATGAAAAGGTGGACGACATCCCACCTATCAAAAAGAGCAAGCTGGAGAAAGCAAAGAGGCAGGATGCTGTAGATCTGATGGTGCAGAAATATGAATTTTCTGGAGCTGTGGAGGTAATGAAGATCATTTTAAAGAAGATCAACAGGAATGATCTGGTGAAGGAGTTGTCAAACATCAGCTCAGGAGCAGAAGGTCAGTCACAGGAATAGACAAACATGACATCACATCAAGACAGCAGCTCTGTCACAACAGCCTGTCTTTTTTATTATTTTTATTTTTAATAATTTTATATTAAGATTAAGATTTTTTATTGTGATTTATCAGCACTTATATAAATTGACACAAAATGTATCCTCTGCATCTGATTTGACCCATCCTATACACTAGGAGTAGTGGGCCACTGCAGAGCAGCACTCAGGGTACAGCTCCAGTTCTTTTAGCCAGTGGGGCACTGACAGTAGTATTAACCCTGACATACATGTCTTTGATGGTGGAGGAAACCAGAGCACCCAGCATTGCATTATTGAGAGATTGTGGGTGCAACTGGTTGAAAACATGAATGAACTCTTGTCAGGTAGCAGTGAAATAATTCTGATGGGTGGTCACGACAGAGGTACTGTTATTGATTACTGTTATCAGGGTTGTAGATACTGTAGGGTTGTACAAACTTTGACTTTCACTTTGAATTAAAATTAAATGTATTATTTTATTATTTCCCAGGTAGATTTCTCATGGAGAATGCCAATTTCCCTGCCACACATAATAAAAGACTAGATTAGTAAAAATTGGAGCAGCTGAATGAAAGGGGAGATCATTACATAGAGATTTATTCTTGTATTTAAAGGCCAATTAAAACTTTAACAAACACAAATTATCCTCTAAAAGTCTAAATTAGTTGGTTTCCAGCACTTAACATTTTACTGTTTGTTAAATTCAGACACATTCATGTTGTGACTCAGACACACAGAGCAAAACAGAGCAAAAAGTCAGGACTAACACACGTCTTCTGTCACTAATACTGATAAAATAAGAAAGGCATGCTTTGAGAATAAAGTCAATGTAGAGGAGAAATCTCATCACTGATTTATTATTTGTACACACAGATTTACAGAAACAAGGTGTATGTGTGTGTTGACATGTTCCATGATTACCCACGTAACCTGCTTTCTCTGAGTAAACTGATTACGTAAGTGCATGTAAAACACTCACAGTTGGTTAGATCTATATATTTTTTTTATCTCTTTCAGTAGATGGTGATCTGCAGGAGGGTTTAGGTATTTGTAAGATCAATCTGACGAGGAGGTGTCAAAATGTGACTGAAACAAGTGATGAACCAGGAGGTGAAACCCACTTTAACGATATCTACACTGAGGTCTACATCACAGAGGGAAAGAGTAACGAGGTTAATACTCAACATGAGGTGTGGCAGCTTGAGACAGCTTCCAAGATGAAGACCCTCCATGACACTCCAATCAAATGCCACAGCATCTTTAAAGCCTTACCCAACCAAAAGAAATACATCATCAGAGTCGTTCTGACTAACGGCGTCGCTGGCGTTGGAAAAACCTTCTCAGTGCAGAAGTTCACTCTGGACTGGGCAGTGGGCTCCGAAAACCAACATATCAGTCTGGTGGTTCTGCTTCCGTTCAGAGAGCTGAACTCGATCAAAGATGAGCAGTACAATCTGATCATGCTGATCCAGGAATGCCATCCAACATTACAGCTCACAGCAAAGAAGCTCGCTGTCTGTAAAGTTCTGTTCATCTTTGACGGCCTGGATGAAAGCAGACTTTCACTGGATTTCAACACCAGGGAAGTCGTGACTGATGTCACACAGAAGACATCAGTCAGCGTGTTGTTGACAAACCTCATCAAGGGGAATCTGCTTCCCTTGGCTCTCATCTGGATAACTTCCCGACCTGCAGCAGCCAATCAGATCCCTCCTTCATGTGTGGACAGGGTAACAGAAGTACGAGGCTTCACTGACTCCCAGAAGGAGGAATACTTCAGGAGGAGATTCAGTGATGAAGAGCAGTCGAGCAGAATCATCTCACACATCAAGACATCCAGGAGTCTCCACATCATGTGTCACATCCCAGTCTTCTGCTGGATCACTGCTACAGGTCTGGAGGAAGTATTGACTACAGACCAGAGAGGAGAGCTGCCCAAGTCCCTGACTGACATGTACTCACTCTTCCTGCTGATTCAGACAATGAGGAAGAAGAACAAGCATGATGGGGGACATGAGACGAGTCCAGAGGAGCTGACGGAGGCTGACAAGAAACTTCTTCTGAAGCTGGGGAGGCTGGCGTTTGAACAACTGGAGAAAGGAAACATCATGTTCTACCAAGAAGACCTGAAGCAGTGTGGTCTTGATGTCACAGAGGCTGCAGTGTTATCAGGAGTTTGCACAGAGATCTTCAAAAGAGAGAAACTCAAGAAGAAAACAGTCTACTGCTTTCTTCATCTGAGCATTCAGGAATTTCTGGCTGCAGTCTACATGTACCACTGTTACACCAGCAGGAACACAGAGGTACTGAAGGACTTCCTGGGAGAAGACTACAGGTACTCCTCTCTGGATGACTTCCTGAAGGGAGCCATGGAGAAATCTCTCCAAAGTAAAAATGGCCACCTGGACCTGTTTGTCCGCTTCCTTCATGGCCTCTCTCTGGAGTCCAACCAGAGTGTCTTAGAAGACCTGCTGGATCAGACAGAGAACAGTCCAGAAACCATCCAGAGAGTCACCAACAACCTGAAGGAGATGAACAGTGAGTTTATCTCTCCTGACAGAAGCATCAACATCTTCCACTGTCTGATGGAGATGAACGACCTCTCAGTAAATCAGGAGATCCAAGAGTTCCTGAAGTCAGAGAACAGATCAGAGAAGGAACTCTCTGTGATCCACTGCTCAGCTCTGGCCTACATGCTGCAGATGTCAGAGGAGGTTCTGGATGAGTTGGACCTGGAGAAGTACAACACATCGCGGGAGGGACGACGGAGACTGATCCCAGCTGTGAGGAACTGCAGAAAGGCTCGGTAAGTCCAGATGTGATTAACATTATAAATCAGTGTAGATTAGTAGTTTAATTCTTTAAATATAAATAATATATTGGGTCATATATTGAGAATGTCGAATTTCTTTAAATTAGATTAAACAGTATGGTCTAGGCCTGCTCTATGTGAAAAGTACATCGAGGTAACTTTTGTTATGATTTGGTGCTGAATAAATAAAACTGATTTATAACATTTTTATTATTGTTAATATAGTATTCTTCTTGTTTAAAGTTACAGATCTTCTTAAACTGTTTCAAATGTTTAGTGTAAATAATGTTGAGTTTTCAGTTGGTTGTGTGTATAGCTATAGTTCTTCTATTTATTTGTAGATGATGTTTGTGTCTTGAATCTGTTTTTTCAGAATCTCAGAAAAGAAAGTTGAAAACTAAACGTCATGCAGTCAACTGTCATGCACATCTAAATATACGGGTCTAATCTTGTCAAACCATTTCTGGTGTGTTTTTCATCAGTCAGTAAATGTAGCTGCTTATGGATGTGAACCTGACAGCAGCAGGTAGCAAAGAGAGATGATCTTTATCAACTGGAACTGTTCACTGAGCTGAACTGAGTAAAAATATCCTCCAGTCACATTAAAAATAGTGGACCGTAAAACTGGTTTTCTAATCAAGATGTCCTCATGTTAACTTTGTGGAGACAGACATGGGATCAGATCACACAGACACACTGTGCACATTATGGAAGCCTCAATGTAACTCCATTTTCTCTCCTTCATCTGCAAGATTAAAGCAAAACAAAGATTAAAAGTCTGCAGGTCTGAAAAAGAGTGATGATAATTATTATTTCATTTAAACACACTGAGATACAATTAGCTGAACTGGGAGTGTTCTGGTAGCTTACTGGTTAAGAAACATATCTTATAACTACAATGTCAGTGGTTCAGTTCCAGCAGTGGAGCTTGGCTGCATGTTATTCTCTGTCTTTCTCTTATTGTTTCCTGTTTATCTCTCAGCTGTTGCTATTCATTAAAGGATTTTAATCAAATGCATGAAGTAAATATAAAGTGTCCTCTTTCATGATAACATATGTTGTAATATATGTGTCATTACAGACTTTCTCGCTGTTATCTCTCAAAGACTCACTATGAAGTTGTGGCCTCAGCTCTGAAGGCCAACCCCTCCCATCTGACAGATCTGGACCTGAGCTACAACATCCTGAATGATTCCGCAGTGAAGCTTCTGTGTGCTGGACTGGAGAGTCCAAACTGTAAACTGGAGACTCTGAGGTCAGTTTACTGACTGTAGCTTTGCTAGATTTGTTTCTATATATTCAATTTAAAATCCTTCACTGAAGTTTCAGATGTTTGGTTAATCGATTTACAGGATTTGCTTTTAGTTCAAATCTGTAGAATTACATTTTTCAGAAATGTAAAATACATAGTCTTGTTCTGTGTAAAAATGACTTCTAGAGTTTAAACTAATATGAGGCTTCAGCAGTCTGAGTTATCAAGTATGTTTGTATTTCTTCATTGTTTCCTTGCTGAGCTGCAGTGGAGGGATCCAAACTCAAAGAGGGAATTTTTTACTAAATATTTTGAAACTTTGAGTCAGATAAATCAAGTGTGAGTCTACCAGACTGTCAAAGCCTCATATTAGCTTAAGCTGAATGAAGTCATTTCCTACAGTGTAGCTGTGTTAGGAAGAGACCAATTCATAGTCAGTATGGACAGGAGGAATGATTACTGCCAACAATAACATGTTTTAATTACACACACCTACTAAACTACCAAATACAGGAAGAAGAGCTGATATAATAGATTCAGACATAGTGATGTTGATCTACACATTTAAAACCTGAACACATCTGATTGGATTATAAATAGATTTTAATCTACATCATTTATTCTTTATTCAGATTGTGTGGCTGCAGTTTGAAAAAGATCAGCTGTGCTCCTCTGGCCTCAGCTCTGAAGTCCAACCCCTCCCATCTGAGAGAGCTGGATCTGAGTAACAACAACCTGAAAGATTCAGACGTGAAGCTGCTGTCTGATCTTAAGGAGAATCCAGACTGCATACTGGAGACTCTGATGTAAGTTCACTGACTGTCTGTTACTATTGTTGATCTTAATGTTTAACAACTGAACCTAATTTATGTACATACATAACGTATCCATTAAGTTAGTTTTCTTTTGTCAATATTTATGTATTTTTTTACTGTACAGATTATTCCATAGTTATAAACAGTGTGTAAACTATATAATGTCTTTCAGAAGGACAGAACACACACACACACACACACACACACATACACAGATTGACTCATTGTTGACATGAATATGTGTCTGAACGTTGTGGTGACATTTGGATGATGTCTGTAGAAGGCTGACATTATGATGATCGACAATAACACAATGAAAAAGTCACTCTGCTCATTTTAGAGAAAAGCTCATTCATGAGGGGATAATAATGTTGAACTACACATTTAAAACCTGAACACATCTGATTGGACTATGAATGGATTTTAATCTACATCATTCATTCTTTATTTAGATTGGAGGACTGCAGTTCATCAGAGACCAGCTGTGCTCCTCTGGTCTCAGCTCTGAAGTCCAACCCCTCCCATCTAAGAGATCTGGATCTGAGATACAACACGCTGCAGGATTCAGACGTGGAGCTACTGTGTCATTTTCTGAAGAGTCCAGACTGTATACTGGAGAGTCTGAGGTCAGTTCACTGACTGTCTGTTACTATTGTTGATCTTAATGTTTAACAACTGAACATAATTTATATACATACATAACGTACATCCATGTAATGAATCTTTTCTATATTTTCAGTTTTTACAGTTTAGTGTGTAGTTATAAAAGATTACTGATTTTTAAAGAAACTATAACATTTTCACTCTTAGTTGTTAAAGAAAATTCATGTTTATAAATTTGGTAAAGAGTCACATCTGTATACAGAAGATCCTCTCAACTAATATCTGTTTGAAACTTTACTTGAAAGAGAAATATTTCTTTATTATATTCTTTATTGTGTTTTAATGAATAATGTCTGATCATTGATATTGATCCTTCAGAACACAAACATACAAAATTATAAACCTTCTCTACTCTTTCAACACACACACACACACACACACACACACACACACACACATACACACACACAGAGATCAATACAGGTATTTAAAATATTTTTATGACTCAGTGTTGACATGAATATGTGTCTGGACATTGTGGTGACATGTGGATGATGTCAGTTGAAAGCTGACATTATGATGATCAACAATAACACAATGACAAAGTCACTCTGCTCATTTTAGAGAAAAGCTCATTGATGAGGACATAGTAATGTTGAACTACACATTTAAAACCTGAACACATCTGATTGAATTATAAATGGATTTTAATCTACATCATTTATCCTTTATTCAGATTGTATCGGTGCGGTTTGTCAGAGACCAGCTGTGCTTCTCTGGTCTCAGCTCTGAAGTCCAACTCCTCCCATCTGAGAGAGCTGGATCTGGGTCACAACAAGCTGCAGGATTCAGACGTGCAGCTGCTGTCTGATCTTCTGAAGAGCCCAGACTGTAGACTGGAGAGACTGAGGTCAATTTACTAACTGTCTGTTACTATACAATATACTATTAATCTCAATGTTTAACAACTGAACGTAGTTTATGTACATACATAACTTACATCCATTAAGTTAATTTTTCTATATTTTCAGTATTTTACTGAACAGATTAGTTATAAGAGATGACTGATTTTTAAAGAAACTGTAGAAAACATTGACTGTTAGTTGTTAAAGTAAATTAATGATTATGATTTTGGTCGCCTAAAGGTTAGAGAAGCGAGCTTATGACCGGAGGGTTTGCGGTTAAATTCCCCTTGCCGGCAAGATGAATCTGGTTTGGGAAAGTGAAGAAGGAACACTTGCCCCTCCCCCATTACCATCACTTGACCTCGAGCAAGACACTAAAAACCCCACCTGCTCCAGTGGAGCTGCTCAGTGGCCGACAGGTCAGACTGTGGTTGTGCTGGACAGCTTCCAGGTGTGAATGTGTGTAACTGTTTGAATGTGATAAGGGCGTTCCTGGAAAAGAGAGCATTGCTCTCAGTGAATTTCCCCTGAATAAATAAAGGTTTAAAAAAAAGCAGAATTTAGAAATCCAGGATAACTTGAAAACGTGAGGCTTGACCTGGTCTCATCAGTTCATCCTGGCTTAATCTGTTGCTCATTTGCCAGGATGAGGATATGCGCCTAGGGCAAGCCAGGTTTAAGTAATTCAAATAAATGCACATTCACAGCTTTCCTAAACAGATCATCCAATCGATCACAGATTTACTGATGCTGAAATGGAAAAAACATGTGCCGCAAACTTCTCACCCATGGCCGTAGCTACCATTGAGGACACCGAGGTCATGTCCTCGGTATTTTTTTCTTGAAGTTTTGTTTAATTGTGAAGTGAAAATAGCCGACGAGACAATTATCCTTGCATCAACGGACCGTCATGTGACACGTACTTGAAGATTCCCCTGCCATGTCAAAACGAAAGTATCCGGCTATAGCCAGCGGTGGAGTGAAGCCTTGAAATCGCCAGAAATATGTTGTCTATATTTGTGAATTGGACTTGACCCGATTTTGCAAACTGTTCATTCATTGGATGAGCCCTTTTCTCCCTTTCCCAGCAGGCCGTGCTTCATTCCACATTTTAAGAACAAACAAAGAAAATAATATATTGCAGTTATAATTTTTAAATATACAACCATGGAAGTTATAGAACACTGAAATAGGAGTTGATTTAAGTTGCACAATTGGAAATGATAAGAAAGAACTGGACCACAAGAATGACCATGGTTGTGAAATGCACAGCAAGAAAGCAGTATAAATACATCATGGATTAAACCCAACAGTCATATAAATTGTAGTCTCATTTTGACCTCGGTATTTGAAAAATCCTGGCTACGGCCTTGTTCTCACCAAGTGAGCAACAGCTTCTAATGGAAACTTATGAGGAGGTGAAACATATATGTTAAAAGGGAAATACGTCTGCTGTGATTAAACACAGAAAAAATGTGGCAGACAAAATCGGAGTGACAAAATGTCCAAATGTAAGTGTTGTAAGTAGTCCAAATATACACTTACTAACCAGAGCTGCACATAAACCGTCATAATTACAATTCAATGAGTTACTTGCCATTTTCACAATGAACAGTTGTACACTTTGCCTTGAAAGTAAGCAGTGGAAGTTAATGTTACCCAGGAAATTTACCATAAACACTAATTACAAAGACTCATCAACAATGCAAGAATATGTACTATAACCATAGGCACAAATCTCTCTCTCTCTTTGTCTTTCTCTCTCTCGCTCTCTCTTTCTCTCTCCCTCTGTGTATAAATTACTTAGAGGGCGTGGTCAGGGAAGGTGTTGAAGATGTGCGCCAGTGATTTCAATATCAAAGCTGATAGAGCTGCAAACAGTGCCTTTATTCAGATTTTCAGCATCTCTAACTGAATATAAGAACATGCTTCTTGTGAAGAAACACAGAGAAAACAAATCATCTGTGGGAAGGTGAGGTCTCTGCGCTGCACGTTCTGAATTTTGGGACCCAACAGTCTGCACGGAAAGCTCTTCTCAGTATTTGTGCTTCTTCATCTAACATGCAAACATCTAACATCCAAACAAGGGCATGCCGTTGTGAAGAAAGAAAAGCATGATGGGAATACATGTATTACACTCACTGACATCATTAAATCCACCTTTGCTTCATCAGCCGTTTCTAATCATCTCAATTACTGCAGTAATATGTGTATTCATCAAACCTCTGACAGCAGCATGAACTGCAGTCTTCATAAAAATGACATGACAGTAAGTCTAACTAATAATTACTGACATGTATGATTATAAAAATTATAATCTTTAGCTACAATTACAATAATTGAATGACAATGTATCTGAGGTCATTTAAATTCAGCCAGTATAACTGGAAAATCCCGGCTTAATTCGCTATATAGGTGTTTAAAGTATATTTTATGACTCAGTGTTGACATGAATATGTGTCTGGATGTTGTGGTGACATTTGGATGATGTCTGTAGAAAGCTGACATTAATGATGATCCACAATAACATAATGAGAAAGTCACTCTGCTCATTTGAGAGAAAAGCTCATTGATGAGGACATAGTATTGTTGAACTACACATTTAAAACCTGAACACATCTGATTAGATTAAATGGATTTTGATCTACATAATTTATTCTTTATTCAGATTGAGGAGATGCAGTCTGTCAGAGACCAGCTGTGCTTCTCTGGTCTCAGCTCTGAAGTCCAACTCCTCCCATCTGAGAGAGCTGGATCTGAGCTACAACAAGCTGCAGGACTCAGATTTGGATCTGCTGTCTGATCTTTTGAAAAGTCCAGACTGTAGACTGAAAACTCTGCTGTAAGTTCACTGACTGTCTGTTACTATTGTTGATCTTAATGTTTAACAACTGAACCTAATTTATGTACATACATAACTACATCCATGAAGTTAATTTTGTGGTGACATTTGGATGATGTCTGTAGAAAGCTGACATTAATGATGATCCACAATGACAAAGTCACTCTGCTCATTTTAGAGAAAAGCTCATTGAGGACATAGTAATGTTGAACTACACATTTAAAACCTGAACACATCTGATTGGATTATAAATGGATTTTAATCTACACCATCTTTTTTTCAGATTGTATGACTGCAGTTTGTCAGAGACCAGCTTTGCTTCTCTGGTCTCAGCTCTGAAGGACAACCCCTCCCATCTGAGATGGCTGACTCTGAGCTACAACAAGCTGCAGGATTCAGACGTAGAGCTTCTGTGTGATTTTCTGAAGAGTCTAGACTGTAGACTGGAGACTCTGAGGTCCGACACCATTTTTTACTTCTGTGTTGACACACATTAATATGATGTGACAGTTGTGGTGACACTAACCTGCAGACATAAAGCTGATCGACACTGAATATCTTAATGGGAAAATCTACTTTCTACAGATGTCCCACTTAATTGCAATTCTTATTTGAATGATCAGATTCAGAGATGGATCTTTGCATTATGCCTTTACTCAGTAAACAAGTGTACATGTGCACTCACACCATTCATGTTTTTGTAAGTGTGCATAATGATGAAGCCCTGAAGTGATCAGTGGTGGGTAGAGTACTGAAAATCAATACTAAAGTACAAGTACTCCCATTAAAAATGACTCAAGTAAAAGTAAAAAAAGTACCTGGTTAATAAATTACAACATTTTGATATATTGTAGCTGTGGGGGCCAGTGTAAAATAATGAAAAAACAGCACTTGTTAAATTAATGAAGTAGAGCAGGTAGGCTAATCAAACAAATAAAGATGTATAGAAGCCTATACAACTGAGTTATAACAGTCTCCCACCCTCTCTCCCTCCCAACCTCACTTTTCCATTCCCCTATCTGTCCCAGAGCAGACAAATTTAATGTTGACCTTAATGTTGAATTTGGCATTACAGGTTAACTGCTTTCTAATGTACTCCGGTTTAAAAGCCCAACAGACTACTAGCTACAAGATAAGTTAATGTCATTATCATAACATTAAAGATTAAGGTTACACATGAAAAATCTCATTGTGATAAAAAGACATGGGGCTTATTTTTCTTCCAGGTAGCTGGTATTATAGTAATTATTGTAGCCTAAAGGCAATGCAGAAGGGCTACCGTAATTACTGCAGTAACAGGGCTTGACCGCAGTCTACACTCAGTCCCCACATTTACAGCAGACTAGTTGTAATAAAGCTATAAATGGTAAATGTAGCAAAGTAAAAAGTAGATTATTGGCTCAAAAGTATACTGCTCAGTAGAGTAGAAGTAACGTTTAAAAAAAGGAACATGAAAAGTATTAATTCCTTTAAAAAAAATACATTATTACTCATATTATTTGTAACATGTTACTATCCCCCCCTGCAAGTGATGTAGCTCTATTATTCTTGCTCATCTGTTTTGCACTTGTAGGCCTAAAAGTATATGTGTCATATTTTTTAGTATTTTTACATTTTTACTTGTTTGTATAGATGGGGTAATTGGTGGATCTGCATAGTTATGGAGGTCACTGATATTAATAAGAGCTTTTTTTCACTGTTTGTATTTGACAGTTTTTAACCTGCATCCTGTTCATGGAGTTTCCATTTTCTAAACTTCTACTTTCTAAACTTCTTCAGCTCTGAACAGATTATGAAACGTTGAAACAACATGAAACATTGAATGATTTCAATCAATGAACTTTGTCTTTTAAAGTGACTTTATTCTTTATTCAGATTGGTTGGCTGCAGTTTGTCAAAGACCAGCTGTGCTTCTCTGGCTGCAGCTCTGAAGTCCAACCCCTCCCATCTGAGAGAGCTGGAGCTGAGTGGAAACAACCTGAAGGATTCAGACGTGAAGCTTCTGTCTGATCTTAAGAAGAGTCCACGCTTCAGACTGGAGTTTCTGAGGTCAGTAGAGAGTTGGAGTCAGTCTGTGCTGGTTTCAGCAGTTTTGTATTAAACAGTCAGAATGAAAGCAAAGATCCAGTATTTCCTGGTGAAGCTCCAACCTTCTCAGTGCTGCTTTCCTCAGTGAAGCTGTGAGAAGAGAATGGTGACAGGCTTCAGGATTGGACAGAAAGACAGAGAGAGAGAGAGAACAGTCAGCCAATCAGATCAGCCAGAAGCTTGTTGTGATCATGTGTTTGAGTTGATGTGAAGATGACTGTTGTTGTTGTGTTGATGTTTGCAGGAAATAAAGCTGGATTACAGCTGACAGCCTTACAAGATGTATAGAGACAATGGTCCTCATCATCAAACTGTCACACCATCAAATCTGATCTACATCACTTTACAAATGTTGATATGATTCATATTGTTGAAACGTAGAGATTCAACATGTTCTTGGTTTGTAGAAACAAACAATTGTGGTGACCAGGCTGCATGTGATGATTTAACAGCAGGAAACATCTTCATATCCCACAGAGACTCTGTAGCTTTAAACTTTGATAAGAGTTGACATGTATCAGCAGTAAATCCATCAGTAAACTGATGAGTGAATGTCTGTTTCTGCAGTAATGGTGGAGTTCATGACTCTCAGCACTTTATTTCCTCTGTGTAATCGAGTAAAATCTGCAGAGGAAACACACTTGATAGTAAAAGTGTGTGCAGGTGTGAGCTTGGAGCTCAGTGTGTTCACTCCAGCACATTAACATGAGAGCTGAAAGGAAGCAAGCTGCGCTAGACAACTGTTCCACTTCTGGTCTGAACAGGACTGAAGTCCCTGCTGCTCTTTATACTGGATGTGCTGCATCACTGACTGACAGCTGATGAAGCGAGTCTCACTAAACACTCATTTATCTCCTCTGTTCTTTCTTCTCTCATCAGCTGGTGATGATCTCTGTCAGAGTGTGAGTGAACATCCAGGAGTGTTGAGAATGGATCAGCTGGATCCTGATGATCCATCTGGAGTCTGGTTTTGGATTTTGTCGTCTTCACTTAAGTCTCTAAACTGACTACAAACTGAACAGTTATCTCTGGATTTTGCTAAAGTCAGCACTTTATAGATTTATTATACATGAGCTGTTTGATGTAGATAAAGATGAGCCTGGGCCCATATTTATCAAGCGTCTCAAAATCATACTGAATCACAGTCTCAGCTGGAAATATTAAACAGCTGTAATTTGGTATATTATGTGTATAATCAGGTAACCAGGCAGGTAATTTACCAAGGTTATGGAACAAAACTATGAAGCCGAAATTCATTATAAGATATTTGCAAAGTGTAAAGAAAACAGTCACACACCTTCTGATTAGGGTTGCGAAATTACGGGAATTTTCAAAGTTGGAAACGGGAATATATGGGAATTAACGAAAAATAAAGTGGAAATTTATAAAATTGCATGTTAAATGTAGTCAGAAAAAAATCTTGTAGCATAATCTTGGTTAAAACAAGCAGATTTAATGCAAATACAGCTGAATATCTCCCTTATTCCTCAATCACATACACACGATTTCTAGAACCCTGGACTATTGAAACCACATGAACTCAAGTTTTGGGGGAATATGATCATTTTACTCAACATTCATGTTTTGTTGTTCAATGAAATAATTGAACAACACAAATCACAAATAAATCAAATGTCATTTTAAATTAAAACATTTCAGAATCACATCTTTAGATTAGGGTGAAATATTTCTTCATTATGAGAATTAGTTTAGATTTAATAAATACCACCTTACTTTTTGTGAAGTAATTTAACTCTTGCTGCTTCAAACGGTTTTATAGCTTCAATAAACTGACTGTTTTTGACAGAAAACGCCAGGATCAGCCAATAGAAATGATCAAACTGTACATGTGACTCACTAAGTCAACTGGGATGTTTTACTTCAGGAAAGTGTAAAAACCACAGAGAAAATGAAAATATACTTCATTACAAGTAAAAGCCCTGCATTTAAAACCCTTACTGAAGTAGAAGTTCAGAGGTATTAGCAGCAAAATGTAAGTATCAGAAGTTAAAGTTCTCCTATTTAGAGGTATGTTTACATGCTGTTTAATGAGACTTTACCCTGATGAATGTTGGTTTAGTGGCTCGTTCAACAAGCTAAGGTGCAGGACAGGATGTGTTCATGTTTGTGAGTTAAATAAGGAGGAGACTTTAGCAGGAAAGTTAATGTTGGTTGTTATTCAGAGTCTGTGGCTCTTGTGTTGAGTATCAGGCTGCAATCAGGCTCAGTGTGACCGTCTGCTCTGCTGATCACATCATATAAACCAGTAAATGTTCACTTTTTCTAGCAGATACATGCTATAATATCTTTAGGCACTGAGTGGAACTTTTTGTTTTAACATATGAAAACTTCTTGTTATAACAACTGATCATGTTGTAACAAGAAAGTTTTTTTTAATGATGATTTCACTGTGAAATATCAAAGGTTTGGTGAAATAATATAAAGATTACAAGAGTTTATTGTAAAAACACATTTTTATATCTTGTAATATTGATAAAACTTCAGGATAACATGAAAAAGATCCATGTATCAGGCCTGTTTAAAGCTTGTTGATATGCTTTAATTTAATCTACATCTTTAGTTACTTGTAATGGAGAATATTTATATATTTATATCACAGTATTGTTTCTCTTACTTCAGTAAAGTGTCTCAGCACTGATCAACACACTGTAATGTTTTATTTGTCTCAAACTGGAGATGCTTCCCTCTCTACCTCCTAACTGTCGTCTTTTTATCTACGTATAAACACCAAAACACGTCTGATTCTACTTTAAAAATACTTTAACAATTGTAACTTCTTGTGAGTTGGAAACCACTGGTCTAATCTGTAACAGCATTTTTATAAAAATGCCAATAATTACATCCATGAGATAAATGGAGTAGAAGTACAATAAAAAGGAAATACTTAAAGTACCTTAAAGTGGTTATTAAGTCCAGTACTCCATTGTCTGTCACACAGTAAAGATTTTATTAACAACTATACATCATATCAAAGTGTTTTTTTACATTCAAGTGATCTGAAGAAAAACAAATTTGCAATGAAAAGAAATATTTGTTCACCTCATCATGTTGATCCTCCACCTTCAAGACATTGAAGAGTCATACCTACTTTATTTTATCTCAAATATTCTAATAAGACTTTCCTGACATTCATGCGTTTCACTTTCAGGTTTTGATGATTCAGTTCATTTCCGAAGTTTCTCACAAAATTCATTTTCACAATTGTCTTTTAAAGTATTGTAATAAACCTTGTCTCGGAGTTGAGAATGTAGAGAGCCCCACACACCGAATATTTCCACTGTGCTAACAGTTAAATGAGGAGGAAGCAGGGTATAAACAATCAATCTTTAAAAGGTAAACAGACAGTAAGAGTCCTCTAAATCCTTTAAAATCAATAGCATTTAATCATAACATATGACATTAAATGTCAACCAACAGACAAAGACAAATACTGCATACAATATTTTAAAACCACTTAACTGTCCCGGGGCTGAAGACCCTCCCGCAGTGTCTGAGCTTTAGCGCCGGTCCGACTTCAGTCCAGTATGCTGCACAAGCGGCTGCCGGTCCAGCGCAATGAGGCGTCTCCACAGAAAGCAGGAGAGCCCGATCACAACTGGAGAGCGGACAAGAGCACTCCTATAAAACCCCGCAATCTCTGACCCCCAAACCCTGCCTGACACGGGAACCTCACCCTACGCCCGTTATCTATCTTCACCGGCAGCCCTAAGCAGCATGCGAACAGCTCCCAACCCCTGACAATGAGCGCAACAACTGACTGTTCGGCTGGGCTGAAGCCCTTTAACTTTCTCCAGAACCGCGAGCACCCACTTGCTCTGCTCTTTTAACTCCTCTCAACATCAGGTTAATTATCACAGGTGCAGTCAATCACTTACCCTACTCGCAGCACAGCGTCACTCACTACAGTAGCCTATTAAAGATTAAATGCTGTATTTCTCACACGCAGGCACGCACAAGCACACACACACGTGACTTCCAGTAACTTGAGGAAGTTAAAATCGAAAGTATTCAGTCAGACGTCATTTCACAGTCAGCAGAGCAGAAGGAGGAAAACAAGTCTGAGACAGGTGAGTGTTAATATCAGGACTGTAAATAATGATTACTGTTATTTTTGATCAATCTGATGATTGCCTTTTACGGAGTGTCTATTTGCACCCCTGATACAAATAGCATCGGCCACACAGCTGAGCTATTTGCACCCTAGACGTAAAACAACGTGAAACATGGCGGACATTCATCTTCCACGCCAGCAGAAAAGGGCGAATTTAGAAAGCTTTCATCTCTAATGTTTGTTCTAAGGACATAGTTTTCATAATCTTTCCTCAGTGAATGCATACAAGCGTCAAGTTTGTCAGTTAGAAATTATGTGTCGCCAATATATTTATCTTCTGTATTAGGAAACATATTGGGCTGTCACATCACTGCGTAGGGCAGCATCACATTGATAATATTGATAATGTTTTCAGCGGAAAAACTGCTGCATTTTCATAACTTTAAGTAAATGCATACAACCCGAATATATACATATACATCCTTCAGGTTGTTATATGATCGAAATCAAATCTTGACAGATAAGTCTACGGTTGCCATGGATACCAAATACATTTCAGACCTCTGAAGTCTCAGGCATTCACCGTGAGGCATTTCAAGCTGCTCACACACCTCACCTGACATTATTTCACGCTGAGAAGTGATGGATCTTACTGGACAGAAACTATTATATGATATAAAGAAGAGAACAGCGACGTATATTTAGTGTCTTCTGCATATCTCCAGACGCTCCCCTCCGACACTGAGTCCGCCCTCCCCCTACACACACACACACACACACACACACACACACACACACACACACACACACACACACACACACACACACACACACACACACACACACACTGCTGTCTACAACAGAGTACAAATAGCATCCACTTCTAATTGTACTGGAGTGCAATTAGCATACATTCTGCGTCCTCATAGTGATGTAAAAACTCAGCAAACTCTTGGATAAAAACATTATTTGTAGTTTAAAATGAATAATGAATCTTTAGAGTGAACCATAAAACCATGGTGTTGAAAAGAGGTCAGATTACTATGAAAAATGAGACTCTCCGGGGAAAGTATTACACCAAACTCCCTTAAAGAAATATGAGCAATACAATGTTCTCAAAAACACAAAATTCTAGAACACAACACAACACAAGATAAAAGGCGTCATATGTCCAAAGTCCTCATCAATTCAGCATCAATATAATCCATAAATATAAACTGTATCTGCCTCATTATGACCAGACTTTGTTCCCTATGAGGACTACTGGTCCCAACAAGGTTAATTATTATACAAGAAACGGTCCCCATAAAGTAATAAATACACACATGTGTCTTCAGTAATGGAGAAGGTGAACGTCAGTACAGACTTCATTTCACAGTCAGCAGAGCAGGAGGAAAACAAGTCTGAGGCAGGTGAGTGTTAATATCAGGACTGTAAATAATGTTTACTGTCATTATTGATCAATCTGATGATTATTTTTAAGTTTCATTGTTTAATTGATAAAACTGTGTCAGAAAAATATGAAATCACACAGTTTGACGTCTTCAAAAGTAGTTTCCTGTTGCTCTTTTCCTGGTTTGTGCGTCCTCACAGTGATGTAACGTGACTCACTGCTGCCTCTAAATAGAGAGAAGTCACAGTTAAGAAGCACACACATGTTTATCTGAAGTCTGTTTGTTGGATTTAAACCAGAGTCAAAGTTTCTCTTTGTGATGACTAGAAAACACACATGGTTGTAGTTAAAGTCATGTAAACTAATAAGAAGCTACTAAGTTGAGAGTCAGGACTGAGTTTATTATACTGTGTATGTGTGTGTGTGTCTGCAGTGTTACTGGTTTACCTCTCAGACTCCAGAAGATGAAGGAAGAGGAGGAAGAGGAGGACGGAGTCTCCAGCTGTGTGTCTATGAAGAGTGACCGGTCCATTGAGCGTCCTCTAGTCTTCAGTAAGGAACCTGGACCCTCAGACTCAAAGTAAGAGACTGTTTCTACTGTTAACTACAAACATCACTGACTGACAACACACACTCTACTACAACCATCTCCATCATTTATTAGTGAGAGTCTGAAGATCTTCTGCAGCAGTTTCAGTCTATCTAAATATAAAGTGTGTTTATCAAAGCCGTGCAGCTCATAGAAATGTCTATAAATGATACAGTCAGACTACATGCATGCATCAGACTCTACAAACACACTGTGAGTTTACAGGAGATTAATTCAGTTTATACATGAAGAAGTTCAAATATTTTTAATCTCACATATGTTTAGATCACATCATCTGTATACAAATAAAAATAACTGAAATATAAACAATACTGCTAATATGACATGTTACATGTGTTTATATCTGCTCTTTACAAGAAGTAATGATGTATGTATCATATCTGTTGTTTCCAGACATCAGAACCACAGACAGAGAGCAGAGTCTGTAATATCCAGCTGTGTGTCTATGAAGAGTGACCAGTCTAAAGAGCATCCTCTAGTCTTCAGTAATGAACCTGGACCCTCAGACACAAAGTAAGAGACTGTTTCTACTGTAAACTGACCTGAAGATGATTCCGTTTTTTCATGTCATTTGATAATCTACATTACAACAATATTCTTTTATAATTCTGTTTTTTCAATTCAGTCACCTTCATTTGTTTTCAAATTTGTAACTTTAATTTTATGGAAATATACCTGTTTGCAGCTGTAGATAAATTGTTTAGAACATGCAGATGGATATTTGTTGTGACTATGAAATCCTGACTCAGTCACATTTCATATCTGCTCTTTACAAGAAATAAATTATATGTGTAAAACAATTGTTGTTTCCACAGACAAAGAGCAGAGTCTGTAATATCCAGCTGTGTGTCTATGAAGAGTGACTGGTCCAATGATCATCCTCCAGACTTCAGTAATGAACCTGGACCCTCAGACACAAAGTAAGAGACTGTTTCTACTGTAAACTGACCTGAAGATGATTCAGTGAGATGCTTTCATGAAGGTTGTAGTTTAGATATGAAGGAAAGAAATAATGAAGTAGCTTCCATTCAGCTGTAATCTACAACAGATCTTCATGTTCATGTTAACCAGAGACAGAGACAGGGCTGGTATTGCTGTTTGATTTTAATAAATGTAAAGTAGCAGCAGGTAACCCAGGGTGATATTTACTAAGGATTTACTAACAAGTCAAACTGTGTCTGTCCTTATTTACTAAAGGACTGCAGCAGCAGGTACAATGTTTGGTCTCATGTAATACAGACTGTGTCTTAACGTGTTCCTGTTCAAAGACACTAAATATGGGAGGAGGTCATGTAAATGTATAGAAACAGCCTGCTGCAGCTGATTTATCACTGCAGACTGACCACTGCAGCAGAGGAAACTGAGTCTGACATTAAACGTTTGGGAAAAGTCAAATGTGTCAAACTGTTGTATCACACTCACACAGAGGGAGAGAGACTATAGCAGAAACAGAGAGAGTTTCACCACCACCATCCCTGCGGCTCTCCTGGACTGGTCAGACAACACTGACTCTCTTTACAAGAAGGGTCAGTGTCGTTTACAACTGCTGAGGAGGTTGGCATCGTTTGGTGTGTGCAGGCCACTGCTGAGATCCTTCTTTGACTCTGTGGTGGCATCTGTGGTCTCATATGCAGTGGTGTGTTGGGTAGGGTGATGTTCTGAGCGAGACAAGAACAGACTCAACAGACAGATAAAAAGAGCCAGCTCAGTCTGTGCCTGCCCCCTGGACTCCATAGAGGTGGTGGGAGAGAGAGGGGTTTTGGCCAAATTGTCCTCCATCATGGACAACACCTCTCACCCTTTGCATCAGACTGTGAAGGCCTTAAGCAGCTCCTTCAGCGACAGACTCATACACCCCAAGAGTAAGAAAGAGCACTTCCACAGGTCCTTCATTCCCAGTGCAGACTGTACAATGCTGCACTATAATTGCACTTTAAGGTCCTTTTTTAGTTTTCAATTTATTGTTGTTGTATGTGTTTATATATATGTTTTTTCTCTTTCCCTATCTTTTTGAGCTGCTGTAGCTGTGAATTTTCCCCACTGTGGGATCAATAAAAAAGTTAATCTTTATCTTTATGAAAAGATGCATTATGAAGATATTTAGCAGAGTTCTCTGTTCAGCAGCACAACACAAAAGAGCAGCAGTCTGTTATTTTTCACTAGTGGACTTTTGTGTTTGGCTCAGTTTCCTCCTGCTTATTTTTCCTGACTTTGAATGACTCAGAGAAGCTTAAAGGAGCCTGTGGAGTTTTCTTGTTAACAGACAAAAGTTGTGTTTACAGTGACTTACTTGTGTTGAATCCAATTCCCTTCTTATCAAACATTTGCAAAGCCAATTTTTGAAGCTAGTATTTTAAATTCTGCATTGTTTACATCCATGTTTACTAGCTCTCAGTTTATTCTTCATCTCTGCCCTTGTTGGTATATTGTTGTGTCTGTCTAATTACTTTTGAACTCTTGTCATTTATGTATATAGTATTTTATTTGAAATTGAATTTGCTGAATCTCAGAGCCTGAAGAACAAGAACAGTCTAAATACTGACAGTCTGGACTGTTTATGTGGGGAAAGAGCTGCATGCAGCTTGTGAGCTGTCGGTTGGCCTCCACTAATGTCATGTGTCATAAAGAATGTGTTCATGTCCATAGAGAGAGGAAGAGGAGGGCTGTTTCTGTGGAGGAGCAGCTGTCCCGCTGTTCTTTGTGTCAGGACGTCCTGAAGGATCCAGTCTCTACCAGCTGTGGACACTGGTTCTGCAGACAGTGCATCACCTCATACTGGGACCAGTCTGCTCCATCAGGAGACTCCTCCTGTCCCCAGTGTGCAGAAAGATCCAGAACCAGACCTGGACTGCAGACAGACGGTCAGACCAGCACTGTACGAAGTAAGACTGAAGATAAGATAAGAAGTCTTTATTGTCACTGTACTTAAAATACAATGAAATTGCTAGTGCTCATCACTGTGACATTTTGACATATTACTGCATACATACATACATACATACATACATACATACATACATACATACATACATACATACATACATACATACATACATACATACATACATACATTCAGCAACACACACAATCAATCACTACTCTTTATAAAACTATACAACAAAACAAAACCAAGTCAGGAGAAGATCTGTCTGCTGAGGTCATCATCTCTGAAAACAGGACATGAATCTACCTCCTCTACCCTACTGAACATTAGCAGTCAAACTGATTTCTTGTTCATTCTACAATTTTTTTTCTTCTCTTTCAGCAGAAAGTGGTCTGCTGGAGCTTTTAGATGAACATCAGATCAGTCTGAACAGCACATATGAATGTGTGACTCAAAGAACTGATGAAGCAGGAAGTGAAATCCCCATCAACGATATCTTCACTGAGCTTCACATCATACAGGGACTCAGTGAAGAGGTTAATACCCAACATGAGGTGAGGCAGCTTGAAACAGCTTCCAAGATGGAGACCCTCCATGACGCTCCAATCAAGTGTCAGGACATCTTTAAAGTCTTACCTGACCAACAGAAACAGATCAGAGCCGTTCTGATGAACGGCGTCGCTGGCGTTGGAAAAACCTTCTCAGTGCTGAAGTTCACTCTGGACTGGGCACGGCGCTCCAACAACCAAGATATCAGTCTGTTGATTCTGTTCTCGTTCAGGTCGCTGAACTTGATCAAAGATGAGCAGTACAGTCTGATCATGCTGATCCATGTTTTCTATCCAACATTAAAGAAGCTCACAGCAGAGAAGCTCGCTGTGTGTAAAGTTCTGTTCATCTTTGACGGCCTGGATGAAAGCAGACTTTCACTGGATTTCAACAACAGTGAGGTCGTGACTGATGTCACACAGAAGACATCAGTCAGCGTGCTGTTGACAAACCTCATCAAGGGGAAGCTGCTTCCCTCGGCTCTTATCTGGATAACTTCCCGACCTGCAGCAGCCAACCAGATCCCTCCTTCATGTGTGGACAGGGTAACAGAAGTACGAGGCTTCACTGACGCCCAGAAGGAGGAGTACTTCAGGAGGAGATTCAGTGATGAAGAGCAGTCCAGCAGAATCATCTCACACATCAAAACATCCAGGAGCCTCCACATCATGTGTCACATCCCAGTCTTCTGCTGGATCACTGCTACAGTTCTGGACCACATGTTGACTACAGACCAGAGAGGAGAGCTGCCCAAGACCCTGACTGACATGTACTTACACTTCCTGCTGGTTCAGACAAAGAGGAAGAAGAACAAGTATGATGGGGGACACGAGACGAGTCAACAGGAGCTGACAGAGGCTGACAGGAAACTTCTTCTGAAGTTGGGGAGGCTGGCTTTTGAACAACTGCAGGAAGGAAACATCATGTTCTACCAAGAAGACCTGAAGCAGTGTGGTCTTGATGTCACAGAGGCTGCAGTGTTATCAGGAGTTTGCACAGAGATCTTCAAAACAGAGAATGTGATCTTCCAGAAAACAGTCTACAGCTTTGTTCATCTGAGCGTTCAGGAGTTCCTGGCTGCAGTCTACATGTACCACTGTTACACCAGCAGGGACACAAAGGTACTGAAGGACTTCCTGGGAGAAGACTATAGGTACTCATCTCTGGATGACTTCCTGATGGGAGCCACGTGGAAATCTCTCCAAAGTAAATATGGCCACTTGGACCTGTTTGTCCGCTTCCTTCATGGTCTCTCTCGCTTGCTGGGTCAGACAGCTAACAGTCCAGTAACCATCCAGAGGGTCATCAACAACCTGAAGAAGATAAGCAGTGAGTATATCTCTCCTGACAGAAGCATCAACATCTTCCACTGTCTGATGGAGATGAACGACCGCTCAGTACATCAGGAGATCCAAGAGTTCCTGAAGTCAGAAAACAGATCAGAGAAGGAACTCTCTGTGATCCACTGCTCAGCTCTGGCCTACATGATGCAGATTTCAGAGGAGGTTCTGGATGAGTTGGACCTGGAGAAGTACAACACATCACTGCAGGGACAAAAGAGACTGATCCCAGCTGTGAGGAACTGCAGAAAGGCTCGGTAAGTCCAGATGTGATTAACATTATAAATCAGGGTAGATTAATAGTTGAATTCTTTAAATATAAATAATATATTGGGTCATATATTGAGAATGTCGGGTTTCTTTAAATTAAAGAGTACGGTCTAGGCCTGCTCTATGGGAAAAGTGCATTGAGGTAACTTTTGTTATGATTTGGTGCTGAATAAATAAAACTGAATTATAACATTTTTATTATTGTTAAAATAGTACTCTCCTTGTTTAAAGCTGAAACATCAGTTATATTTAGTCACAGATGATATTGAGCTGTTTCAAATGTGAGTGTAAATAATGTTGGGTTTTCAGTTGGTTGTTTATAGCTGTTAAGTTAATGAACACAGGTCTTCTATTTATTTCTAGTAATTATTGGATTTGACTTTTACAGTTATCAGTGAATAGGGCTGCAACTAACGACTATTTTGATAGTCGACTAGTCATCGATTATTTAAACGATTTATTGACTAGTCGGATCAGTGGTGGTTCTAGCTTGTAAGTATAACTGCAACAACGAATCGATAAAATCGATAAAAATCGGTTATTAAAAGTGTTGGCAATGAGTATAATTATCGATTCGTTCTGTCGCGCGATTACTGCGTCACTTGCCAAGTCGTTGAGCAGGTCAGACGCAGCTGAGCAGAGCCGGTGTCGTGCCATGAAGTGATTTCCGTCCGCGGGAGCGAGCACGGCCTGTTAAAGCTGAAAAGCGCAGTTTCTATACCTGTTCTATACAGTTGCTTTCATCTGGATCTTCTCTGCCAGTGCCGAACAGCTTATTCTGCTATTGGCTCTTGTTTGGTGGATTGGATGACTGTCTGAAGTCTGAAGAAATAGGACATATTGACAATTTATTCATTTAACTCAGTTTACTCAGTTTTCTACTAGTGAAAAGTAGTGGTTAAGGTATTATCTTCAAATTGTAACTCTGATGAGTGATATGAAGTCATTTTGTGGCAGAAAAACCCTTGCAGTCCAACATTATCATCATGGAATCAATTTTTGGCAAGTAAAAAACAGCATTTTATGTGTTGCATTGGCCCTTTTATACAGTTTTCAACAGGTAAAGAGTACTGGTTATGGTATAATCTTCAAATCTGGTGAGTGATATGAGGTCATTTTGAGGGAGAAACCCCTTTCAGTCCCAAATGTCTTTTTTGCATATAAAAGCCAGACATAAACCATGTTGATTAAAGTCTATTTAACAAGGATATCAGACATAACAAACACACAAACATAAAAATAACATTATTATCTGTAATCACGTTAATATCATGCCTGATTAACAGCAAACATGTTTATGGCCACAAATTCTGTGGAAATAAACGTTATTGCACACACTTTCTAGTTGTATGTCGTGTGAACTGCTCCTACACTTTAGAAGATTTCGAGCGGACCGTTTTCTCCACTTCTGCCAATACCTGCGTCCTGCTAAAAAGTGATTTCCATCCGCGGGAGCTCGCGCGGACTGTTAAAGCCGAAAAGCGCAGTTTCTATTCCTCTACAGCTGCTTTCATCTGGATCAAACAGCCATTATATAATATATATATATATAAGTAGGCTAAGTTATTTAAATTATTAAAAATTATAACATATTGCTAATAAAAGTAAACTGCAGAAATCATATATCACACAAATAGAACAACACATTTATAAATCAATATTACCATCCTCCAGCAGTGTCAACAGTCAAGACTAAACCAGTTCACCTTGGTGGTGTGAAAACTGATTTTACATTATTCTTAATGATTTTACTCACAACCCAGAAAAAATACAACAATGTGTCTATGAAACTACATATTCACAGTATCAACTGTGGTTTATTTGGTGTGACTGATTTTTAATTTTTGCATTATTAGGCTACCATACAAAATTATGTGCGCTAGACTCAATGGAGACCTGAGGTCAACCTACTGCTGTTCCTTTCCTACTTCTGAGATCTCAGCAGGTAGAATCTGTTGTTCATAAACTACAGTAGAAGTAGGGCGCGCAGTGTAACAAGGTAAACTGATCCACACCCAGACATTATATCATTGACGTAAATGAGCGATAGAAAACCGATTCTTTTTTTGTGTGTGTGTGCGCTCCGTGCTGCCCCTGGTAAGATGCTGGCTTCCCATATTCCCACTGAATCGGATGAATTACTACAGCACCAGTTATACAGTTATATCACGGTTTCCCAAGGATTTTTGAGACAAAGGTGACAAAATCTGTAGAACATGTGGTGTGCGGTGTGCTTAGTCTCCCGCAGGGAGAGCAGCCTCCAGTTAGCTCCGGGAAAGTCATCACTGTCCAACACACAGAGGACGCAGCGTTGCTGAGGTGAGACAGACTGAGCACCGAGTTATTTTCTTCACCTCAGAGTTGGGTTGAGTTGTTTAAGGCTGCAGTGTGTGTTGGTCAGCTGCTCGTTTGTTACTGCTGGAGTTCATCGTTACGCAAAGCACGGAAAACACGCCTGATGACTTAACCGACAATTATCGTCAATAAATTCGTCAGCGACTAATTTTGTCATAGATTTTTGTCAACAACGACGACTAATCGTTGCACCCCTATCAGTGTATGCAATAAAGTTATTATTACATGAGCAGGTTCTGCAAATAATATACAATCAGACAGAAACTGTTTTTACTACTATGATTAAGAGTTTAAAATAAGTTATTTTCCAAAGAAAATTTCTGAAGTCAGAGAGAATTGCTTTCATCATCATTATTTTCTCAATGTTTTTTTCCTCAAGTGTTTCTACGTTGTTGTTGTTGTTGTAGAGAAGAGTAGTAACAGGAAATGCACAGAGGTGTGATGAATATATAAGAGCAGAACAGTAGAATTCACAGTTTAAAGTTTGTGTAAAGCAACAATAAATGTGTTGTGAGTAGAGCTGCAGCTAATGATTATTTTAATTAGTAGATTATTTTTTTGATTAATCGATGAATCAAGATTTTTTTTTAAATTCCACCCCTTAATTCAAAAACAGAACATTATTTCATGTTAACAGTGCAAACAAGTGCATGAACAATATTGCTGTTTGAATGTCCCTGAGCTGTTAAAGTAATCCATTATAATAATAATAATAATAAAGAAACTGATTTTATATTATTCTTAATGGTTTCACACACAACAAAAAATACAACAATGTGTCTGTGAAACTATATATCAACAGTATGAAAGTATGAATTGGTGACAAAATGCTGAATTTGATAAAAAAGCAGTGACCTTGTGAAGTAAAGCATGGAGCAGAATGGATTAATGGAGATGAAGGAGAGCAGCAGGTTCATCTTCTCAGACCAGAGCTGTCAGAGTCCTTCTTATATTCTTCCTGTTTCTTCCATCTATCTTGAATATGTGTTTTACCCATTAATTGTATAATTATCTATGTTGACTGTGTGCTAAATGAGGTGGTGGGACCTGATGCAATGTTGCTCTGATGAGTTTTGGGTGGACTCAAACAAAAAATACTGTATAACAGACATCCCGACTCTCCTGCATATTGATAGCGGCTCCCTGACGCCCGCAAATTATATATAATCTCCCAGAATATGCAGAGAGCAAGAGAGCGCACCAGAGAGTGACTGTGTGTGTGTGTGTGTGTGTGTGACTATCAATGCAGCGCGTGTGTGAGCAAAGCGTTCTGATAGCTCTGTGTTGCTGCTTACATTATTAGACCAATCGCACCTCCCTGAAATGACTTTTTGCAGGTTGGGATATCTGGTATTATACCGTAATATTACACAGTAGTTTACTGTTAGTATTTTTTTGCACAAAGGCATCATCAAATGCATGAAGTAAATATAAAGTGTCCTCTTTCAAGATAATTTATGTTGTAATATATGTGTCATTACAGACTTTCTCGCTGTAATCTCCAAAACACTCACTGTGAAGTTGTGGCCTCAGCTCTGAAGACCAACCCCTCCCATCTGACAGATCTGGACCTGAGCTACAACTTAATGCTTGATTCAATGATGAAGCTTCTGTGTGCCGGACTGGAGAGTCCACACTGTAAACTGGAGACTCTGAGGTCAGTTCACTGACTGTAGTTTTGCTAGATTTGTTTCTATATATTCAATTAAAATCCTTCACTGAAGTTTCAGATGTTTGGTTCATACATTTTCACACACACTAATTTTTCAATACACACATACACACCACACTCTGACACTCATACCAACACATCCAGGTCATTTTAGATGCAACCACATTTTTCATTGGTCTGCTGTGCTTTATAAAATAGGACTAGCAGGACTGGGGAACACTGCATTGTATTCTCACATAGAGCTAAGTACAGCTAAATGATGTTAAACTAAAACTAAAAAACTAAAATGTTGAAGAACACAGGAATGTTTGAGTCATTTTTTTAGCAGGAAAGTGTAGTTGTAATGGGTTTCAATTAGGGATATTTATATTGGCCCTGATATAGACTCTAACAACTAGATCAGGTATTAGATAATGGGGCCGATCTATTCACTTCAATTCTATGTCGGTGACGTGTGCTACGTCATGCGTCAGCAGTACACGCAGCATGCTGGTAGACTCACAACAAACAGAGCAGACATGAGAGGACCGCCAGTCAATTTCCAAATATCAATACATTTTTTAAATGGTGTTGGAAGCAAGCAGACCATTACTGCATCAAAATGAGTTAAATTGTCCCAACTATCCGCTGTTTGTCTGTCTGCTGCACGGAGGACTCAGCTCCACCCTGCTGAGAGGAGCAGCTAACGTTAAATTCTGCTGCTGTTTGCTGTCATTAATGGTTATGTTGCTCTCTCCTCTGCTCTCACAGAGTCTGTTCTGCTGCTACTTTATTCCTCCTCACTGTTCTGAATAAAGGTCCGGACACTGAACAAGGGACAGAGTTGCTCCGTCAGTAAGCAGCCACAGGACTCTCAGAGCTCTCAAGTCTCACGCATTGATCGTGAGACACATGCTTTTCAAGCAGTTCACACGCTCACACCTGACATTTCTCATGCTGAGAAGTGATAAAGCCCTGCGCACAGAAATGAATATAGGCTATAATATACATAAATGAACAATGAGGGGTAGGCACATTTCTCTACTGGGTTCACAGCTGTCCCGAGTTAGCGACCTACCAGCCATTCAGAAAATAGTATTTCTTATTGCTGGGTAAACTCGGAAAGTAAGTTGTTTTTCCCCTCGTTGCAAGCACGTTCTCATACGCGGGTCTGTGTATCCTCTACCTGCCCAAACAGCTCACAACTGTGTATAATGTATAATCTCTGTCATTTAGGCATCAAAATCTGCCACAAACACTTACAACACACACCATCTATAAGCGAAAATGCACGCTAAGGCACACACACAAACACACACACACACACACACACACACACGCACACACACACACACACACATACAAACGTTGAGCATGGCTGTGTAACCCTTACATACTGTTCAGGTTCAAATTTGATCTATTTTTACGTTTTAGAGCTGTAAAAACACCTTTTAATACTTTTTACTTTGTACTTGAAATATTTAAATCTCTAAGAAACATTTGATGATTTACATTTGACCCATATTGATAAAAACATTTTTTTTTAAATAGTGTGACATTCTTCACATTTCATTTAATTTCTCTCTGCTCTCTGAAAGCTTCATTAAAGACCTATTATAAGTGATTGATTGAAATTAAAAATATATATATTTAAAAGAATATCCTTGAAGAATTTGGTCACTGGCGGGGGTCTTGTGTGTGAATTGGGGAGGGTGGGGTACATTTGTAGCTTGATGATGAAATATTTGATATGATTATCAGGACATTGTATATTGTATTTATGATTAATTATTTGTGATTAATAGGATGATGATAAATTGGATTATGTGCATGGTCTTGCTCCTTGTGGCAGGGCCACTGCCAATGGAAACTAGCGTTTTGCCTACAATTGGGTACATTTACTTTTTTTTTTTTTTTTTTAAATATCAATGTTCATTAATGTACACTGTCCCTCTTGAACAAATAAAATAAAAAGTCCTAAGTGAGGCACAAGGGTTAAACTAATATGAGGCTTCAGCAGTCTGAGTTACACATATCAAGTAAGTATGTTTGTGTTTCTTCAGTGTTTCCTTGCTGAGCTGCAATGGAGGGATCCAAACTCAAAGAGGGAAGTTTTTACTAAATATTTAGACTTTGTGTGAGTCTACCAGACTGTCAAAGCCTCATATTAGCTTCAGCTGAATGAAGTCATTTCCTACAGTGTAGCTGTGTTAGGAAGAGACCACCAATTCATAGTCAGTATGGACAGGAGGTATGATTACTGCCACCAATAACATGTTTTAATTACACACACCTACTAAACTACCCAATACAGGAAGAAGAGCTGATTTAATAGATTCAGACATAGTGATGGTGATCTACAAATTTAAAATCTGAACACGTCTGATTGGATTATAAATGGATTTTAATCTACATAATTTATTTCTTTATTCAGATTGTGTGGCTGCAGTTTGACAGAGACCAGCTGTGCTCCTCTGGCCTCAGCTCTAAGGTCCAACCCCTCCCATCTGAGAGTGCTGGATCTGAGTGAAAACAAGCTGAAGGATTCAGACGTGGAGCTGCTGTCTGATCTTAAGGAGAGTCCAGACTGTAGACTGGAGACTCTGATGTAAGTTCACTGACTGTCTGTTACTATTGTTGATCTTAATATTTAACAGCTGAACCTAATTTATGTAACTACAGAAATGTAAAAGATATAGATAAATATATTGGTAAAAGAAGCACACATTTGCTGCTGCCGCTCTAGCCGCTGGCCACTCCCCCTCTCACGCACTGAGCACAGCACAGGACCAGAGTTAGAGAGACTATAAGGACCAGAGTTAGAGAGGCTATAAGGACCAGAGTTAGAGAGATTATAAGGACCAGAGTTAGAGAGGCTATAAGGACCAGAGTTATAGAGACTATAAGGACCAGAGTTAGAGAGATTATAAGGACCAGAGTTAGAGAGGCTATAAGGATCAGAGTTATAGAAATTATAAGGACCAGAGTTACAGAGGCTATAAGGCAGCGGAGCTTTGGCAGCTAACATGTGAAATACACTTCAGACCCTCAAAAAAATGGATGAAGAGCTATCAGGACGCTTTGCTCTCACACACGCTGCATTAATAATCGCACACACACACATACACGCGTAGTCACTCTCTAGCACGCGCTCTTGCTTGCACGCTGCAGATTCCAGGAGATTGTATCTCATTTGCGGGTGTCAAGGATCTGCTATCAATATGCGGGAGAGTTGGGATGTCTGACTTTGTAGCAAAAACACACGCAAAAAACGATTTTGCACGGGCACTGCACTAGTTTAGACTGATTATGAGTCAGAATGTGAACAGCATGTAAGGGTTAATAAACACATAAAACCAAATATCACTGTATGATAAACTACAGCCAAGGGAGTGCAGGGGTGGGACATAGGAGGCAGGAGGGGTTGTTGCTGTTCAGGTTTTTTCAAAGTACTGTGGAATACAAGAAAGGTAAGAGTCGCTTTAATATCACGGTTATTCATTGATTTATTAATGTAAATGCTCCTTAATGTGCAAATATTTAAATCTAAATATATTGGTCCTCCTATTCACAAAGATTTAGTGCATCTCTTAAAAGAAGAAGAAAGAATTTAAAATGTATTCATAATAATTACAATAAATAGAAATAATTGTGAGAGGGGATAGCATATATTCTGTTCAGTGTTTTTACCATTCTCCTGAAGCCTTCAGTATCCTCAGTGTTTACATATCTCTGGCCAGATGAAATGTGGTTGCATCTGTGATTTGGATGAGTCTTTGTGAGCTGGATGGATACGGCGAAGCGCTGTACAGACTCACTTCTATGGACGTTTGATGTAAGATGAATCACATTAACAAATGTTTTAGTGTTTGGCCTTCATGCATTCATCATATTGCAGTTTCTGATGTGTTTTCAGGTGATGGAATAAGTTAGTTGTGTTGCTTTGTGGCGCTGACACAACTCTACATCACTCTTTGCATATGATCTGTTCTTGCTTAACATCATTTGCCTTAAAACCAAAATATTTCCAAACAACGGATGATGATCTTCTTCGAGGGACAAGCTCCTCGCCCTCTACTGTGTCAGACATTTTATTAGATTAGAAATTTTTTGATGTATTTTTCCCACATCATTTCAGACTTCAGCATGTTATCAGACAGTGGTCTAAGGAGCGCTTCATTTGCTTTGCACTCTATGGACAGAGGACGCATTTTCAATATTGCTTGATCACGTTAATTTGATTGTGGGAAGCCAAAATCTAAATTAAAATTCAATTAATTGTGCAGCCCTATTTGATTGGACTATAAATGGATTTTAGTCTACATAATTTATTCTTTATTCAGATTGGAGGACTCCAGTTCGTCAGAGACCAGCTGTGCTCCTCTGGCCTCAGCTCTGAAGTCCAACCCCTCCCAGCTGAGAGTTCTGAATCTGAGGAACAGCAAGCTGCAGGATTCAGACGTGGAGCTGCTGTCTGATCTTCTGAAGAGTCCAGACTGTATACTGGAGGATCTGAGGTAAGTTTACTGACTGTCTGTTACTATTGTTGATCTTTGATCTAATGTTTAACAACTGAACCTCATTTATGTTCATACATAACTTACATCTATGAAGTTCATTTTTCTATATTTTCAGTAATTTACTGAACAGTTTAGTGTGTAGTTATAAAAGATGACTGATTCTTAAAGAAACTGTATAAAATGTTCACTGTTAGTTGTTAAAGTAAACGAATGTTTAACATTTTTGGTAAAGAGTCACATCTGTATACAGAAGATCCTCTCAACTAATATCTGTTTGAAACTGATCAAGTTTACTTGATGAAGGAGAAATGTTTCTTTATTATATTAATGTCTGATCATTGGTATTGATCCTTGAGAACACACAGACACACACACACACACACACACACACACACACACACACACACACACACACACACACACACACACACACACACACACACACACACACACACACACACTGCTGGGTTGAAGATTAAATAATAATTATTGTCCAATAAGGAGACAGCATACACACAGAGTGACATCAGCTCATCTCACTGAGCAAAGAACAAACCTAATCTATTATAGTTTCTGAAGGAACAAAGAAATGATCTGTGATTGGTCAAACATACCAATCTATATGACTGCAAACGATGGCAAATAACCACAAGTCATATACACATGATGTCACACAAGGGTCACACATCCTCAGGACAGGAAATTGGGAGTCAGGAACCTGGTGACCACCAGACTCCTTCATGTACTCAATGAGAGCATCGCTCAGGACAAACAATTACATGGTGAAGGCAGCGCTCATACAGCCACACATCCCAAAACTCAGAACTTATCTTGACTTAGACCAAAGTGAGGAAGTTGCTGTAGACTTCTTAATAATAACAAAGAGCACATTCCACAAGACAGCACAACTATTAGGTAAAAACAGTGATCTTACTTCAGTCATCTATTAAAATGATAAACCAACCATTTGCGGCTTATTCACTTTTACAACACACACATACGTGTGTAACATTCTCTATTTTGGCTTAACCTCAGCAGACTGAAGGGATCACTCTATGACTTCTCTCAGGTTCACAGCACATTTATTGGTCAGCACAGCTGTTAGATAAAAACACACATCAGTGTGGCTGGTGGTGATGATCAGATATACCATACAGCTCCTTTACTACACATTAAAATAAGAATAAAATCAACACACTGAAGCAGTTACCATATTACAATAGTTGGGCACGGCTTCACTAAAAGGAAGAAAAGACAGAAATGATAATAAAACAGTGTCTCACTGATAGTCACAAAACATGACAGGAAAACTCAAAATAACTTTAACTTTAACTTCAGTAAAGGCAGTTTCATAACATAATATTTGAGGAAATCACAGAGCTGTTTTCAGTATCTCAGATCGTCAGCAGTGGGAAAAGAGACAAGCTGACATTTTACTGTCATTATATTTACCACCACCGGCCACAGGAGGGCGCTCAGTCGCAACTAATGAAAGGAGCCTGGGCGCGCAGGCAGTCGAGTGGTTAAGAGCGCATGCCACATACGCAGCGGACCCTGGTTCGAGTCCAAGCCGGCAGACCTTTTCTGCATGTCACACCCCCCTCTCTCTCCCGTAATTTCCTGTCTCTCTACTGTCAAATAAAGGCATCTATGCCTGAACTCTCTATTTTTTTTTAAAGAAAGGAGCCTTGCAGAGATAAACATAAAATTTTAACCTGTTTCACAAGAAAATGAGAATGAAAACAACAAAATAGCAAAATAAAAATAAATACTAAATGAATACAGAAATACATTTTGATGAACAGTAATCTGTAAAAACCCTGTTACACACACACACACAAACACACACTGGCGGACTCACTCCTCGTTTTTGCCGGCACATTTGCAGGTCGCACATGAGCACCTAGTTGTAAAAAACACTCACACTGTCTCAAAGAATGGTCGCAGTCTGGAGCCCTGCTCATTGATGATGACATAGTAATGTTGAACTACACATTTAAAACCTGAACACATCTGATTGGATTATAAATGGATTTTAATCTACATCATTTATTCTTTATTCAGATTGTTCGGCTGCAATTTGTCAGAGACCAGCTGTGCTTCTCTGGTCTCAGCTCTGAAGTCCAACCCCTCCCATCTGAGAGCGCTGGATCTGAGTAACAACAAGCTGCAGGATTCAGACGTGAAGCTGCTGTGTGATCTTCTGAAGAATCCAGACTGTAGACTGGACACTCTGCTGTAAGTTCACTGACTGTCTGTTACTATTGTTGATCTTAATGTTTAACAACTGAACCTAATTTATTATGAGGTATGCACAGTAACCATTTGGCTACCAAGACCCTTCAAGAGTCACATTTCTGAAGACTGACAGACGGTTGCCTTGGAAACATGCTCAGCGTCACCAATGTTACATATAAAACTGCTAATGGCAAAAAAAACAAAGTGCAACAGAAATAACTTGTTCTGAACTGTGAGCCTGTCCACAATGTGTCGTACAGATGATACGAGGGCTAAGAATGTGCAGATACAAATGGAGACTTTATATTGACTTGCAGGTCTCTTTTTATAGCATTTTGTCAAAATTTCTCTCTCACACACCAAATAACACACACATGCACATACATATATATTCTATTCTATTGAGTTTGACAATACAAATTCTTTATTTGTATCTGCACATACACACATTTACACGTACACACACTCTCACACACACACACACACACACACACACACACACACACACACACACACACACATTAATTTTTCAATACACATACTCACCACACTCTGACACCCATACAGTACCAACACATGTTTCAGTGGTCTGCTGTGTATCATAAAACACGACGAGCAGGACTGGGGAACACTGCATTGTATTCTCCTATAGAGCTGAATAAAGCTAAATGATATTAAACTAATAAAAGAGTCATTTTTTAGCAGGGACGTCAAAAATGTAGTTATAATGGGTTTCAATGGGGATTCCCTAAGGATCCCAGAGGAACAATTTTGTTTATACAGTGTATTATAGACCTGTTATAAGTAATTGATTAAAATAAAATTTAAAAAAATATATATATATCAAAAAGAATATCCTTTGATAATTTGATGCCATAAGCATGAACACAGCCCAAATGATCAAGAAAATAAAAAATGAAAAGCCAAAAATGTCCTTAGTGAGGCACAAGGGTTAAAAAATAAAAACGTGTTATGCTCGGCTCTTAATCGCATCACGATTAACGCGTTAACGCAGACAGTCCTAATATATATACGAACTACAGATGATTAATGGCGCTTTTCCACTACACAGTTCCAGCACAACTCGCCTCGACTCGGCTCGCCTCGTCTCGTTTTTTTTTGCGTTTCCACTAGAGAAAGTACCTGGTACCTGGTGCTTTTTTAGTACCTGCTCTGGTGAGGTTCCAAGCGAGCCAAGCCGGTACTAAAATGTGACGTCGACACACTGCTGGCCGCTGATTGGTAGTTGTCGCTGGAATTGTCATGAGCCGTCCCACACAAGAATCAAACCTGGCATTTTTAAATACCGGCAGCAGCGTTACAGCCATACGGCTCAATTTTCTTGCTTTGTGTGTGTGACAAAAAGCCACAAACAGCAGCAAGTACACCACTGCCTCATTGTCCTCCATTGTTTATGTGTTTTGTGTCGCGTATAAAACGAAGTCACAGCAGTTTCGCGGAGCCGTGCTATGACGACCCCGCCCACGTTGAGTAGGTACTTTTTTGTAATGGAAAAGGTCTGTCCTGGAACCGTGCCGAGTCAAGGCGAGTCGTGCTACAACTGTGTAGTGGAAAAGCGCCATAACCTACTAGTCTAACTGGCCTGCCAAGGAGCTGCCACAAAGAGACACATTGACCAGTTTAGATGACGTGACCTGAGAAATTGACTAATCACTCCTGGGCTCTCCCCCTCACACACACATCTAACGCCCTTAGCCTTACCTTACCTTAGACACACACTAACATTCATCTAGTTTCGGAAATGGATACTTTGAATTGTTTGATTGACTCACGATGGGAGAGTAGACATGAAGTTGAACAGTGACAACCTTTATTGCCTCAGCAACAATCACGTGGTAGTTGTAGAAAATAAAATATAAACATACAAAATAGAGCTCTTTCAAAGTGAATCTAAAATAAAATAAATAAAACAAAGTTCAGCTAAAGTGTCCTTTCTTTGTGAAATCCTCCTAATGAATTGAAGGTCCAATTTTTCCCTTAATGCACTTCTCCTTTAAAGCGGCAGTTGGTAACTTTGAGGAGAGAGAGGACTTAGCATCAAATCTGAAGAAGTACAACTTTCAGATCCCTCCCCCTCCCTCTCTGCTGCACTCCTGCCCTGCCTCCAAAGTCCCTCCCCCAGAGGAGGTTGATGTGCGCGCGGCACGCGACCGTGTATGCTGTTGTTGGTAACGGAGGTATCGGTAGTCTTGACCGAACTGAGGAGGAAGGGGGAGGGGGCTGTGTGCGTGAGCAGTGATTGACAGCTGTCGGATACTCCATCAGACACCATCCTGGCTCTGATTGGTTCTTTTTGTCCGGTCGCGGTGGATTCTGGCAATTTGCAGTAGGAGCAGTAGTTGGGGCTAAATGAGCCTGTTTTTTTTTTTTTTTTTACAGATTACTAGTTTCATGTAATGCTGTCTTTACATAGCGACAGTCTTAGCAAATATGACAAAAAGTTACTTTTATAAGACTTACCAACTGCAGCTTTAACGGAAGGAGATGAAGTTTCCCTTTGACCTTTTGTGAGCATATTATTTCTAACACTACCGGGTAGTTTTCAGGGTTCCCACTTTTTTCTTGAAATCATTTTCCAGGACTTTTCCAGGACATTTTTAGCTGCTACAGTACGACAGACAACTGATCACACACACTAAGCAGTGTTCCCCACAGAATTCTGAGAGAATATGGTGGTCGGATCTCAGTCCGACCCTCTAGGAGGGTCTGGGGAGCATGCGCCCCCCGAAGAAAATTCTGTACATTTTTAAGTCAAATGCATCATTCTGGAGCAACATTAAGAGGTTATATCTACATAGAAGCAGAGAAGCTGTGCCTTAATGTTGCCCATTGATGACAGCGTAAGAACAGACTGTGCCTTCTAAACCATTTGCATTCCCTCAAAAGCAGAGAGAGGAGAAATAATTTTCCAGGAAAACTCAGTTATATCTCACACAGGCTTTGCTCTCTACTGGACTCTATGGGTATAACCCTCCTCCAATTGCGTACACGCGATGGCCCACTGAAAATTAGCATGTACGTAGCTGACCAATAGGGCGTGCCTACCTGACCCACCCTCTCCAGCGGGTATATAAGCAGGTGCATCGCCATCTGCCCTCATTCCTTCTACTTTCAGCGTCAGCGAGTGCTCACTGACACAGCATCTCCTAGGATGGAGACGCCGCTACAAGATCAACGCAACTGTCTGGCCTGTCCCAGCGGTATCATCGCTCCGACAGACCTGCATCTACTCTGCTTCGCGTGTCTCTGAATGGAGCACGCCATCGCTGGGCTAGAGCGGCGCCCGGCCTGCCCGTGCAGCAGAGACAGCCTCCGTGTCCTTCGCCAGCAGCGAGCCGACTTCTTCTCCGCTCAAACTCTACTCGCCTTGTCCCCCAACGCCAGTGACGAGAAGGAGCGGGAGTATGAGGAAGATGCCATGGAGGAGGAGGACGCCGCTCCGACGCACACCACCACCATACCTGAGGAAGCATCGCCGACCAGGCCTGCTTCAGCCTTCGTTGCCGACCCATCTGCGCTCATTGGGCCAGATGCAAGAATATGTTCGTGTTTTTCTTCTTAAATCTGTCGTACTTTTTTCGTGAGGTGGAATTTACAAGTGTGCCACGTCGGATTCACCAAACACTCGTATCACCAGGAAACAGTCGTAAATGACCTTCGTAAACATGATGAATACCACCTGTTCTAAATGAACGCGCGTTCCCGAGAATAGTAAATTAACATGAAAGACGCCCCCAAAATACCATATATTTTGGTCAGACGACCGGCAGGTTGTGGAGAAGCTCCATTCATGAAAATGGCACTAAAGACTAAGAATAAGAACTTTACGAGCTCACAGACTGAGGTCCCGCTCTCAGAAATAGATCAACGGAAACACATATTATTATTTAGTGTGTAAGTGGAATTAAAGGTCCAGAGACAAAGAATGAGGAAAAATGAGCCGTGCTGTGAACGCTGTCTCAGCTGTTGCACCGTCACAGAAATAAAAACAAAAATGACTGAACATGAATTATGCAAGGGGATGTCATCAGCCAGGGAGTTAAACTATTAATTCGATAAGCAATTTTTCAATTAAATGAATAAAAGTTATTAATAAATAGTCAGTTTATATTGTGGAAAAGTAACTGTGGAAAAGTAGCTGTGGACAAGTCGCTTTGTAGTTTCGGCCGCTAATATTTATATTGTAAGCTTGCATTCAGGGCCGGCCCAAGCCTCCATGGGGCCCTAAGCAAAATTTGATTTTGGGGCCCTCTATTACTGCCAATAATAATGATTATTGATCATTCACACACCTACTATAAACATATTCTACTTATTCTACTCTGTCATTACGAATACACTAAATGTGAGAACTTTTTGTTGTAGTTAGATTGTAATCGACAGTGATTAATGCCATGGAAGCAGACACCAGATTTGCAAATTTACAGAAAAATCTTTCAATTAATATTTGGCAAAGCCAGCAACTCCCCCTACTGACCACACAGAGAATCAATACATAAAACCTCAGAGAGCAGCCCGGCATGTTTTACCCATATATGGTTTTTAATCTGAAATGGTAGAAAATTCAGCTACAAGAGCAGCCTGGGGTTGATTTACACTTAATATTCAAAGTGATATAGTACTAAGTGGGATACCAAATGTCATCTAGGGCAACTAAAAGTAACAAAATAAACCAATCATTTACTGTAAACACAATCAGATTTTTTATTTGTTGTTTTAAATAAACTGCAACAGCAAATGTACAAAAACAGACAGTATTAAATAAAATAAATTTTAAAAATATCAGACAAATTCTTAAATAATGATGTAAATCAACAGAGGCACCTGAAACAAGGAAACACAAATGGTTTATAAATAAAATATAAAGTAGTCTGGCAGGAAAGAGGGACACTCAGCTGGGTCTACTGGCGGAGCTGCTGATCCCTGCTGCATAATGGACGCTGAAGAAGTAGATGAAACATCAGTCTCGATAACCAAAGATGAAGGACCTATAGGGAAATTAAATTAATATTTTTGGCCAGAAGTATTCATCTCAGAATATTCTGCAGTACACTGAGCAATTATAAAGGCTGTTTTATTGTTAACTTACCAGGTACAGCTGAGGTTGCAGAGAGGACAGTGGGCACAGTGGATGGAGCAGAGGATAGAGATGGACCTAAGATGAAAAACAACAACATAAAAAGCTAGCCATGTTATAGTCATATTACACTTGAAAATTATGCAGCTTATTTTCTAAATAAAAAAGTACAGCTATAGCTTGTAATAAGAAAACAAACTGCCAGTGGAACAACTGAAAATTGCTTGAGAAGTTTTGAAATAAAACGCATTTGTCTAAAAACATGTGCCTTGTCATCTGATTATATCTCATATTATTGAATGTTAATGAGATAATTTGACTACAAATTAAATATATATGGTGACAGTTTTTCGATCATCTGATTCATCAGCCTTGGTTGCTCCTGAGGAGGTGGATTGCCCCTGGGCTGAGTCAGTACCTCCTCCAAAATACTTTGGGGAAGTTTTATATAAAGTATGAGCATAATAGGGAGTTGATGTAAAAGGAATATGTTTATTTACTCACATAAATGACTGTGCT
Organism: Scomber scombrus; assembly: GCF_963691925.1. NCBI lineage: Eukaryota > Metazoa > Chordata > Actinopteri > Scombriformes > Scombridae > Scomber > Scomber scombrus. Next base: position 2,014,718 of record NC_084987.1, on the reverse strand, counting down.
CTGCAGCAAACAATTGCAAACAACATACCTCAAACTATAAGTTAACTAAGTTAATTCATTAATGCAAAACCATATTGCTAGCAAACGTCACCGCGTTTGTAATTAACGTTAGTTATTAAACATTTGCTATCAAACATTGTTATCAAGACCGTTGTTTTGATGCCAAAAAGCGACCCAGAATAAAACTGAGAATCAACTTATTCAAAGTATTACACAAACACAAAAACGTTAGCTAGCTAATTTGCTACTATAAGCTAACGTAGTTGGAACAAATTATCAACAATAATTAGGGACTTTCCTAATTTGAGGAAACTTTTCAGACATACCTTTATCTTGTCGTTTTTCCTCCTCTTCCTTTTTTTCTGCCCCTGAAGGGTGTGTCCTTTTTTGCAATATTATTCACCTGCTCCTAGCTCCTGGATGCTCAGTGCGCACTGCACGGTTGGGTGCACTGCACACGTTACTAGCGGAGCTCTGACATTTCAAGCAGAGAGGCAGTAGGAAGTAGTTTCCTACTGCCTCTCTGCTAACATAATATTGTTGTGTCTTTTTTGTACAAGAACGTACATTTGATAATACATGAATCATCATCACTCACACACTTTTTTTAATTAGTTGCTCTTGGGGGCCCCCTAGTGGTCACAGGGCTGCTTAGTTCGCTTATGCCTTGGGCCGGCCCTGCTTGCATTATATCATAGTTTGAATTGTCAATTTAAATGACTGATATATCTACTTAAATTATTAAATACTTCTTTATACTAAATAGCCTAATCATTTTACAAACAGAGTAATGTCATCATGATTATGGATTCAGAAGTGCAATTTAATGAAGGGAACATAGTATACACTCGGTCATTGCCTACATCCCCTGTAGTTCACACCCATTACTCAGGGGTCTCTAAAATACTGGCAATATAATATACGCTCAGCCTGCGCATTGACATTATTCATTTCTCTGTTAAGTGGCAGTCAGCATACAGTGATGTTAAAAAGAAAATCCAAGTCAGTTGACTCTGAAGCTCAACTGCTGATGTTACACCTGCTGCCGGATTGCTGTCAGCACAGACCTGCTAACACCCGGACTGACAACGCAGGGCAAGCCGGCAGAAAAAGTATGACAGCTCGACCTCTCTGTGTCTTTTGTGCTGATAAACTACAGTAGGTTACATCACTCTGTAGTATAGCTACTGTATCGTGCTTGGCTATATTGTATCATACAGTGTTGTTTGGTCTTGATACCCGTGTGGAGGCGTTATGTGTTCATTAAGTGATTATCATATCTTTCTTATAGTATATGATGTCACCCCCACCCCCCCCTGGAAAAATGTAGTTCCCCCAAAAGACATGATATCGTTGGCACACTGGCATTAGACAATTAGACAGTAACAGTCATGTTTTATTGTTTTGGAGGACTGCAGGTTGGTTGTGCGTGACAGGTACGACAGGTCTGCACCACTCGTAAATTTTGTTCGTACCTAAGAGAAAATCAAAAATACGACAAAATTGGTGAATGCGGCAAATCTTCGAAAATCACTCGTACACATGGTTTAAGAATGAATCTGTGCGTACGAGTGGTTCTTGCATCTGGCCCATTATCCTGCACTCAGCCGGCTAGTCAGGGAATAGGAAACCACTACCACCGCTGCCAAAGGATAAAGACACACTGGAATATTTTGATAAAATATTCCGGCTGGCCGCAGCAGCGAACAATTTGGGTGTGCTGGGCATTGCGGCTGCGACTTCACTCCAGCACGACGCCCCCCCTTCCCATGACACTGCGAATATCTTGGCCGTGCCATCGGTCAGATTAAACTTTACAAAGCCCAGGGCCCCCCCGTGCCTGGGGCTGTGGTACACCATTACAATTTCTCCCCCAACTTCAACGCCCATGCGCGCACCCACACACACACAAACACACACACAAACACACACATAAACACACACACACACACACACACACACACACACACACACACACACACACACAGGTGGACTCCCTACTCATTTTTCCAACATTTAAAACCTGAACACATCTGATTGGATTCTAAATGGATTTTAATCTACATCATTTATTCTTTATTCAGATTGAGGGACTGCAGTTTGTCAGAGATCAGCTGTGCTTCTCTGGCCACAGCTCTGAAGTCCAACTCCTCCCGTCTGAGAGGTCTGGATCTGAGTAGAAACAAGCTGCAGGATTCAGACGTGGAGCTGCTGTCTGATCTTCTGAAGAGTCCACACTGTAGACTGGAGACTCTGCAGTAAGTTCACTGCCTGTCTGTTACTATTGTTGATCTTAATGTTTAACAACTGAGCCTAATTTATGTACATACATAACTTACATCCATGAAGTTAGTTTTTTCTATATTTTCAGTAATTTACAGTTTAGTGTGTAGTTATAAAAGATGACTGATTCTTAAAGAAACTGTAGAAAATGTTCACTGTTAGTTGTTAAAGTAAATGAATGTTTATAATTTTTGGTAAAGAGTCACATCTGTATACAGAAGATCCTCTCAACTAATATCTGTTTGAAACTGATCAAGTTTACTTGATGGAGAAATATTTCTTATATTCTTTAATGTGTTTTAATGAATAAATACTGATAATTGATATTGATCCTTCAGAACACACACACACACACACACACACACACACACTATAAAGATAATCACATTTAAAACCTGAACACATCTGATTTGGATTATAAATGGATTTTAATCTACATCATGTATTCTTTATTCAGATTGTTTGGCTGCGGTTTGTCAGAGACCAGCTGTGCTTCTCTGGTCTCAGCTCTGAAGTCCAACCCCTCCCATCTGAGACATCTGAGACATCTGAGTCTGAGCTACAACAAGCTGCAGGATTCAGACGTGGAGCTGCTGTCTGATCTTCTGAAGAGTCCAGACTGTAAACTGGACACTCTGATGTAAGTTCACTGACTGTCTGTTGATCTTAATATTTAACAACTGAACCTAATTTATGTAACTACATAACTTACATCTATGATGTGATTTAAAAAATATATATTTTCATTATTTTACTGAACAGTTTAGTCTGTAGTTATAAAAGATGATTGATTCTTAAATAAACTATAGAAAATGTTCACTGTTTTGTGGAGGCCGAGTTATTATAATGTGCACTAAAATCTTATTTAAAGTTTAAAAGTAGCGTAGATGCTAGCTGCTATATTCTCCATCTTGAGTCATGACTGTCCTGTAAACTGTGATGTGATTAGTTTCAGTCTGTGAACTCGCTGCAGTTTACGGGACTGTGGTGACTCAGGATGGTCAGCTGACCCTGGCTGTCTCGTAGGAGATCTACAGATAACATCTACAAGAGAAACAGACTGAAAAAAGACTCCACACACTGATCTGAGCTCTCAGTTTGTGTTCTTAACAAGATATTATCTCTGACTACTAGATGTAAAACTGTGGAAGTGGACTGAAGAAAGGATAACAAACATATAAAACTGAATGAAGGATAGCTCATACATATATTACCCATATAGTGTAATATGCATAATATTACCAGACTAATATTCAGTAAATAATAATGTAATCTCAGGAAGTAATCAGATTACTATGATAAGATTTCTCTCCTCCTTTACATTGTCAAAGAAACAAACTGAAAACATTCATTACACAGGTTTCCAAACATGTTATCACTGTGTAAAGTTTCCGCTAATGTTGGAATAACACTTCCTGCTGTCTACACTTCACATTAAAATCCTCCTGCTGAGGAACTGGCAGGGTGCTTTTATCATGAAAACCGTGCTAGAAGCTACATCCTGTCGCCCAGTTAGTATAGCTTCTATATCAAAACAGATAACAACACTTCGTAATTAGTAGTAACAACAGGTAATACAATTCCAGAACTCTCAACGCATTTCTCTCAACGCATTTCAAGCAGTTCACCCGCCACATCTGACATTTCTCACGCTGAGAAGAGATAGATCCCACCACCCATTCTTGTTGCTGGGTCAATTATTATATTATTTATAATTATTATAAGTCCTTTTTACAGTCGCCTTGTGTATTAATTATTAAATTTCTAATTTAATACAATTCATGTTTAAATAACTTATAAACAACTTATAATCTTTCATCCACACTGTTAATTAACCGACTCTCAGACGACAGTTTGCAAAACACATTGAGTTGCCTATATAAATAAAACTGCCTTGCCTTGACAGTTGCGTCTACTTCCTGTTTGACTGAGAAAAGCTTCAAAATAAAGGATCCAAAACATTTTTAAAAATGCACTGTCAAAATAAAAGCTTGCAGGAAGTGGATGTCTAATGGCGCTTTTCTACTACACAGTTCTAGCACGACTCGACTCGACTCTGTTTTTTTTGCGTTTCCACTAGGGATAGTACCTGGTACCTGGAACTTTTTTAGTACCTGCTCTGGTGAGGTTCCAAGTGAGCCGAGCCGATACTAAATGTGGCGTCAACAGACTGCCGGTCACTGATTGGTCAGAAGAGTTGTCGCTGGAAGAGTCATGAGCCGTCCCACACAAGAATCAAACCCAGCATTTTTAAATACCGGCAACAGCGTTACAGCCATACCCCGGCTCAATTTTCTTGCTTTGTGTGAGACAGAAAAGCCTCATACAGCACCAAGTACACCATCGCCTCCATGTCCTCCATTGTTTATGTGTTTTGTGTCGCATATAGAGCAAAGTCCCAGCAGTTTCGTGGAGCCGTGCTATGACGACCCCGCCCACATTGAGTAGGTACTTTTTTGTAATGGAAAAGGTCTATCCTGGAACCGTGTCGAGTCGAGCTGAGTCGAGCTTTGTAAAGCACATAAAGGATAAAATAAAGGATCCAAAACATTTTTAAAAATGCACTGTCAAAATTAAAGGTTGCAGGAATTGGATGTCTAAGGGAACTAAAGGGAAAATAAAGTCTTGTATGAAATTATTATTAACAGACCACTATAAGAGTCATTTACACTGATAGCTTATCAGACAGAGTACAGAACAATACTTAACAATCTAACATGTAACTTTGGGGCCTTTTTGTACACTTTCAGTTTCTGCTGTCTGTGCTCAAAGTGAGAAAGTTGAAACAGCAGCTACTGACAGTCCATGTGTTGCTTCATGGGATAGCATTCACGTTTCTTTAAATGTGCATAATGATGAAACCCTTGCAAGTGATGAGTGATGGGTAGAGTACTGAAAATCATTACTCAAGTAAAATACTCCCATTAAAAATTCCCATTAAAAATTACTCAAGTAGAAATAAAAAAGTACCTGGTTAATAAATTACAACTTTGCATTTTTATATTGCTAGGCTGTGTGGGCCAGTGCAAAACAGCAAAACAAATTTTTATTAATGACGTAGAGCAGGTAGGCTAATCAAACAAATAAAGATAGCCTATACAACTGAGATATAAACAACCACACTCTCTCTCCATCTTTTCCTCACCTCCCCTTCTCCTTTTCCATTTCCTTATCTGTCCCAGAACAGACACATTTAATTACCTTAACATTGAATTTGGCATTACATTAGATTAACTGTTTTCTAATGAAAACCAATTTAAAAGCCCAACAGACTACTAGCTACAAGATAAGTTAATGTCATCACACATGAAAAATCTCATCACAGTAAAAAGAGAAGTGGGGCTTATTTTTCTTCCAGGCAGCTGGTACTATGGTAATTACGGTAGCCTAAAGGCAAAGTTGCCAAAGGACTACTGTAATTACTGGACTGGCATTGCAACAGAATTTATAAGGCAGCTGGCTTAACCACAGTCTACACTCAGTCCCGACATTTAGATCAGACTAGTTGTAATGAACCTATAAATGGCAAATGTAGCAAAGTAAAAAGTAGATTATTGGCATAAAAATATACTTGAGTAAAGAGTAGAAGTACAGTTTAAAGAAAGAACATGAACAGTACTAGTTTGTTTTTTTAAACTACTTTTTATTGCATTACTTGCGACCTATTGAAGTAGCAGCATGATGTCACTGATATTAATAAGAGCTCCCTTTCACTGTTTGTATTTGACAGTTTTTAACCTGCATCCTGTTGATGGAGTTTCCATTTTCTAAACTTCTACTTTCTTTACCTCCTTCAGCTCTGAACAGATTATGATACGTTGAAACAACATGAAACATTGAATGATTTCAAGCATCAACTTTGTGTTTTAAAGTGACATCTTTTATTCTTTATTCAGATTGAAGAGCTGCGGTTTGTCAGAGACCAGCTGTGCTTCTCTGGCTGCAGCTCTGAAGTCCAACCCCTCCCATCTGAGAGATCTGGATCTGAGTGTAAACAAGCTGAAGGATTCAGACGTGAAGCTGCTGTCTGATCTTAAGAAGAGTCCACGCTGCACACTGGAGTTTCTGAGGTCAGTAGAGAGAAGGAGTCAGTCTGTGCTGGTTTCAGCAGTTTTGTATTAAACAGTCAGTATGAAAGCAAAGATCCAGTATTTCCTGGTGAAGCTCCAACCTTCTCAGTGCTGCTTTCCTCAGTGAAGCTGTGAGAGGAGAATGGTGACAGGCTTCAGGATTGGACAGAAAGACAGAGAGAGAGAGAACAGTCAGCCAATCAGATGAGCCAGAAGCTTGTTGTGATCATGTGTTTGAGTTGATGTGAAGACGACTGTTGTTGTTGTGTTGATGTCTGCAGGAAATAAAGCTGGATTACAGCTGACAGCCTTACAAGATGTATAGAGACAATGGTCCTCACCATCAAACTGTCACACCATCAAATCTGATCTACATCACTTTACAAATGTTGATATGATTCATATTGTTGAAACGTAGAGATTCAACATGTTCTTGTTTGTAGAAACAAACAATTGTGGCGACCAGGCTGCATGTGATGATTTAACAGCAGGAAACATCTTCATATCCCACAGAGACTCTGTAGCTTTAAACTTTGATAAGAGTTGACATGTATCAGCAGTAAATCCATCAGTAAACTGATGAGTGAATGTCTCTGTTTCTGCAGTAATGATGTGTTCATGACTCTCAGCACTTTATTTCCTCTGTGTACTTGAGTGAAATCTGCAGAGGAAACACACTTGATAGTAAAAGTGTGTGCAGGTGTGTGAGCTTGGAGCTCAGTGTGTTCACTCCAACACGTTAACATGAGAGCTGAAAGGAAGCAAGCTACGCTGCACAGCTGTTCCACTTCTGGTCTGATCAGGACTGAAGTCCCTGCTGCTCTTTATACTGGATGTGCTGCATCACTGACTGACAGCTGATGAAGTGAGTCTCACTAATCACTCATTTATCTCCTCTGTTCTTTCTTCTTCTCTCATCAGCTGGTGATGATCTCTGTCAGAGTGAGAGTGAACATCCAGGAGTGTTGAGAGAGGATCAGCTGGATCCTGATGATCCATCTGGAGTCTGGATCTGGATTTCATCGTCTTCACTTAAGTCTCTAAACTGACTACAAACTGAACAGTTATCTCTGGATTTAGCTGAAGTCAGCACTTTACAGATTTGTTCTACATGAGCTGTTTGATGTAAATAAAGATAAAAACAGGTGTTATAAGTCAGACTCTGAGCCTGGGCTCATATTTATCAAGCGTCTCAGAATCACACTGAGAGTTAACGAGGACTAAAACTAATGAATGAAGCAGAAGAGAATTGACTGTGACTTTCAGCAGGAGAAGGATTACTGCTGGGAGAGAGTGAGACGTCGCTGTTTTACGACAGCCAGAGCAGCAAAGTAGAAATAATGATGATTTGTTGTAGTTTTCTCAGTCTCAGCTGTAAATATTAAACAGTGGTAATTTGGTATATTATGTGTATAGACAGGTAACCAGACAGGTAACTTACCAAGGTTATGGAACAAAAACTATTAAGCCAAAATTAATTCTAAGATGATATTTACAAACTGTAAAGAAAGCCTGAGAAATAAATGCATGAAGAACATCTTCTCTTCCACTGTCCAGCTCCTCTTTCAGCCACACCTCAAGTTAACTTCTGTTCTCTACATGAAGGTAAAAACACTGTAACAATATAAACAGATATTGTTCAGTTGCATCCTCCTCTCAAATATCAGGCTGTAGCTCTGCTGCTATTTGAAGCAGCTGAGATTTGAGCTGTTGCTTCACATTTATGACTCTCTGTGTCTTTGTTCTGGTTTATTTACTTTAATAAAGATTAAACATGACAATTAATTTTAGTCTCTGTTGTTATTTGATAATCACTAATAACTAAAACAATTTGTCTGTATTATTATTATTATTATTATTATCATTATTATTATTATTATAACGTTTAATTGGTGGTGAGTCAAACAGTTTTTTCTGGTGGAATTTGGACTCAGGACTTCCATATTTCTAACATCCTGTTACGACTTGAATTTAAATCTAGATTGGACCTACTAGCTTCAATGTTGATTTTTAATGTGCTTCTCTCTCCTATTCTTCCTCTCTCTCTCTCCTCTCTACTCCAACCGGTCGAGGCAGACGTTCTCCCACTGTGAGCCTGGTTCTGAGGTTTCTTCCTGTTAAAAGGGAGTTTTTTCTTGCTACTGTCGCCAAGTGCTGCTCATGTGGCTCAATGTTGGGTCTCTTTAAAATTACAACCTGAAGAGTACAGTTTAGACCTGCCTTATGTGTAAAGTGCCTTGAGCTGACTTTGTTGTGATTTGGCGCCATACTAATAAAGATTGATTGATAGATTCTCAAAACTCATTCCAACAGCAGCGTTTCATGTTGCTTCCACACAGAATTTAAATAAGCATCTTTAATAGTTCATGTTAGTCGTGTAAATCCTGTGTGTGTAATGTGCTGCTGTCTCTATCTTTGTATTATGTTTTGTTTTTTTGTTTTGTGCGGTTCTGTTTCTGTTCATATGTTTTAATTATGACCTGCTGAGGGACTGCAGATGAAAATGAGCTGTAAGCTAACTCTGCTACAGCACATCAAGAGGTAACATTTATGTTTAATACTTTACATGGTCCCTTAGAAGTTACAAATAATCTGAATAACATAAAGCTACAATTACAACTGAACAGGTGAAATTCAGTTAGTTCAGATATTATTTATCAGCAATGTAAGCTACATAAGAGTGCATTAATATGTAATATGTGAAAAAATACTATTTTATGCTCTAATGTTGTAATCAAAATGAATGTAATGATTACAAATAAATCTTTAATTTGCAGGCTGGATGTAAAAATAAATAGTAAACATGCTCTTATCTGATCTGACCCAGGCTGATAAACTGCGGCTGAAACAGTAGAAACATCATTAATCAACAGGATAGGATAGGTACATGATAAAACTGTACCAGAAAACAAACATAAAAACTGGAGATAGATAAAATAAAAAGATAAAAAGATAAAATTCTAATAAAATCAGGAAAGGCTCTCTGATAAAAGTATGTTTTAAAAGAGATGTTTATTTCTTTTGGTGGATTATTTATTAAATGTTTATTTGTATGAGTATGCAACATTAACTTATAACATTAATAAACTCAACTTTGAATCCAAACATGAGATTTGTTAACTAGAAGAAAAATATAGAAAATCAGAAGCTTCGTCTTTTATAAACATGTGTGGATGATGGGAGACAGCTACAGAAAGAACTCATAAAACTAAACTTCTGGGAAAATATTTGACTTTCTCTTTATGAAGTTATTTGACAGTGAGATTCGACAGTCACAGTTTGACGTCCGTTGCCAAACACATGACATCATTTCCTCTCAGTAAACTGTGTTCAAATGTCATTAAAATGATCTAAACGTATACAAACACATCATTGCTGTCAGTAAGGTCTCTGTTTGTGTGCTGCAGCCCAGTGGAGACGCTGTCAGCCTGTTGGAGAACGTAGCTCTGATCTCAGAGGGAACCACCGGCCTGGTGACCTGGGAGGCTGCTCTCTACCTGGCAGAGTGGGCCCTGGACCACCGGCAGACCTTCACTGGCAGGTAACACAACCCCCAACTGTAAACTAACACCTAAAGATTTGTCATAATACCACCATTATACCAATGTCTGATCTGTCAGTGTGTTATGTGTTTGAACCTACAGAGAATTATCAGAGACTCTGCAGCTTCCTCTCAGCTTTAAGGAGCTTTATAGTTGAGTTTCAGCTCATTGTTTAGCTGCAGCTTTACTGTTCTGGTTCACTCTCAGCTGCTCTCATAGCGTCACTGTTCACTACCTGCTCAGCACCAAACAGCAAACACACACAGTTATCTGTAGACTAGCTGGTGAACATAGTGGAGCATTTAGATATTTCCCTCAGGAGTTAAAAGAGAGTAAAAACAGAGCTAAAAGAGAGTGAATATTGGTCCATACTGCATCTTTAAAATCGAATAATTGACTAATAGTTCGGAGGGACTAACTTCAACCTTTGTGCTGCGGTCGTTTTTTTAGTTTGTTTTTTAATTGAAATACTTTAATCAAGAGTTGAGCTGTGTAGTCAAGATGAAGAGTTCATTAACAACTACTGGAGAGCAATTTTCACTTTCAGCCACTAGGAGGAGCTCTAAGCTTCTGTAAACCACCTCCATCTTTTGCTGACACTCCGGCCCTCTGCTACTTTGACTGGGTACAAAAATAAATAATAAAAAAAAGCAACTGTTTGATGACAAGTTCAACATACTGACTGAAAACTAGTGGACAACATTAATTAAAGCAGTTTCAGGGACATTTTCACACTGGAGTATTGCCAGTTTTACTTAAATAAAGGGTCTGAATATTTCCTCCACAACTACTGGGAGCAAGTGATGTTTCTGAGGAAAAACTATTACATTTAGAAGAAACAGGGATGAAATCTGAAAGAGCACAAAGTCGATTCACAGCTTCTTTACACAGTAAAGGTTTTATTAACAACTATACATCAAAGTGTTTTTTTTACATTCAAGTGATCTGAAGTAACTTGGCCTTTGATGGAGGATAGCCGCTTTTATTGGGTCTTTTATCTGTTTTATTTCTCTATATTATTATTATTATTTTTTTTTTATTGTTTTTATTGTTTGTTTTTATTGTTTCTACTTATTTTGCTGTAAAGCACTTTGGTACACTGTAAAAAAAAATTGTAATATAACAGAATCTATTTTACAGATTTTTTCTGTATTTTTAAAATAACATTTAATTTACAAAAATAGACTGTGTTTTTACATGTCAAATGTAAAATAACATTAAATAACTGTAACTGTGGAAATACACTATATTTCTGTTCTTTTACAAAAAACCCCCATTAGAAATACATATATTTATTGTTAAAATACATTCACAAATGTATCGTAAATTCACAAATATTTGTCTGTTATTTAAGGGAATAAACTGTAAAATTCAACTTTAAAACCCTAAAAAAGAGGAAAAAATAATTTAAAATTACTGAGGAATTAATAGTAAAAATTTGTAATTTTACTACAATTTCTTTGTTATTTGACTAATATTTTCATTGAAAATAAATACAATTACTCTCATTTCTAGATGGTAACATTATATTAATAAATTATATTTATTTTGAAAGGACATCTAAAGAGACACAGGGAAAGGGGAAAGCTTGAGAGGGTGAATAATAAAGAGTTGGACTTGAACTGATGCAGCATCAGCACTAAGTGAGCTGCAATTAAATGCTTTCAATAAAGCATTTTTTTTTTCTTCCCTGGCACAACAGTATTGTTCTGGACATTTCTGTGAATAAAGTTTTAAAAATTTTTTTTTTAAAAAGCGCGGTTCCCGTTTGGGTTGGTCAGAAACTGTCTGTTTCGACGTGACACTTGACTCGAGCAAGATCAACAACCAACGCGCCGCGGTTGCGGTTCCAGACTTCCTGCTCGCCCGACAGAACTTTGTGCGGACAGCAGCTAACGTCGAGGCTCGAGGAAGGACGACGGTAGACGGCAAGTATCAAACTGAAGCTGAGTAGCATTAGTTTTATTTACCACCATGCCTCTGAGTTTACTCACTCCGCAAAAGGCACAGAATACGCCGGCATGTTGTCAATTGAAATGTTAGCTAACTATGATGCCAAAAGCATGGCCGCCGTTGTCTGCCAGCTGCATTTACTGTAGTATTCAGCCAGACCAGCTACTAACTTTAGCTTGCCATTGCGTTTGCTTTTGCGAACTAACTGACACAGGCGGAGAAAAAGATGAACAGTTGTTTAGAGCTGCAACAATGAACAGATACATTTTCACTAGTTTTTTTGTCCATAACTTCCACTGTATGACTTGAAATGGCATGATTTTTGGCTAGAATAGGAAGCTTAATTTTATGTAACTTTTCAATATCTGGTTTTGAATTTTTTTCTAATGTCAATAATCCACTATTGCAAAAAAAAAAAAAAAAAACTCTTCTAGCCCCCACCTGTTCCTTTCTTTTCACGAGTGCTCAGAGCCATTTTAAGTGTACTTTCTTCCAAAGAAGAGAGAACAGATATTTTATAAATGATACTGAGATTTGGTAATGGTTTATTTCAACCAGTTACTCTTTCTTAAAACAAATATTTTGATCTTCCTCTTGCCTTTTTCAAGGTTTTTCAAATCTTCATTTTGGTGCAACACTAGTCACTGGTCAACATGAAATTCAAACAATACTGAAAAATATGTAAAGGATAAGCTAATGGTCATCTTTTAGTTAATTGAGGGGAGATTGGCGAACACAGTTTAGGTTAACTATTTCACAGTCAATAGCATTTATTTTGATTTTGGCAAATTTCATGTTTCATAAATGTGTTTTTATTTTTTTCTTTCTCTCTGCAGATAAATGATGAGTTGATTTCATGGAGTAAACTGAAAAAGTGAGTACTGCACTGCAGTTAAGGATGTCAAAACATTACACCTGTCATAGTTGTGGTGCTTCAGTGAATACCCTAAAAGGGTACGTGATGCATCAAGGGCTTCATAAAAATGAGCCACATTATCAGTATGCATGTTGTATGGAAAGTTGTAAGTTTCGGTTCAGAAATTACAATGCTTTTAAATGTCATGTTTACCGCCATCATCGGCGGTCATCTACCGTGTCACAGTCTCAAACTTTGCAGGCACCCTTTCTATGTCAGCTTCCACATTGTCAGAAACAGTTGATCGACCTTAAAGACCTTCTCTGTCACCTAAAATCTCACATTTCAAGAAGTTTCTTCCACTACTCCTCAAGTACTTCAATGAAGAAGAAGAACAGATGTTCTACAAAGTGGATCAAACAACCCTGCCCTCTGAAGTGGACTGTGCTGGACTTCCAAGTACACCATGTATTGTTGTTTGCGGTATGAATATTTATCTTTCTCCACCACAATAAATTAAAACCAAAATACAGAAAACTATTAGTACTATTACTTTGTTATTGTTGTACTGGACTCAGTTGTAAGATGATAATTTAATTGTATTTTTCTCTTGTCCTTCTCTTGTCCCTGTACACAACAGGAAACTCGACTTTGGCGGCAGAGAATTTCATGCTGTCTGTTGACCAGACCATTGTGAATGGCCACATCAGAATCTTCAGTGATGCTCTTTTGCTGATGTTTGGTTCGTACTACTGTATGAACATATCTTACCCAGCAGCCCAAGCATCAACTTTGGAGTTCTTACAGAGGTAAGACACCACTAGTCAATTCAATACATCAAAATAAGATATATAATGCACATACTGTAAAACTGAGCACTGCTCAAGTGCTGAAATGCTGAAATACTCACCTGTTGGTCACAATGTGGTACATTCTCACACCTTTAAGTTCATGATCCACCCATCAATTTATTTTATTTGGATATTATATTTATTTGGGGGAATGCTTAGAGATTTGTGGAGGTGCAGGTGCTTTACTTTCAGCCTACATGCAGAGCAGGAAAGCCTGACTGTGCATGAGCACTCATGCCAGGAATCACTCAGACCAGACAGGAGCCAGCACTGCCACTGAGGAAGCCCCACTAGGAGGTGGAGTTGGGTCGCGGAGAGAAGCAGCGTGGAGCTGCCGAGATGGACCTGTGTTGTGGATATTTCTGTGGGCTGAAGTTAGTTTACTGTTCTGCTCAGCTGTTGGATAATGTTATTAATCTCAGGAGGCTGGAGGAACTTTACTGAAGATGGTGCTGGGTCCTGTCCGGTCTGGGAGACCCGTCTCCTGCCATGAGTAGTTGCAGTCTGCAGGCAGTTGGCAGATAGATCTCCGGTCAGGCTTTCCTGCTGTGCATGTAGGCTGAAAGTAAAGCACCTGTACTTCCACAAGTCTCCAGGCATTTCCTGAATTTATCAAAAGGCCACAATAACAAAATAATAAAATCAAAAACTTCATTTTAATGTTCTGATTTTATTGTAAGAGAAAAACAACCTTATTTTCTCTTTTTCTGATTGAGTTATGAAAGATTGACCCATACACTGAGTAGGACAATGTATTATTGACCTCTTTGAATTTTTTTTAAATAAAATTTCAGGAATTTATAAAAAAAAAAAGACATTTTCTATCACAAGGGAGAGTTATCACTAAAAAATGATGTGAAAACTGCCCCCTACTGGATGAAAATGGTCCAAACTTTACCTGAGAGTTCATTTTTGTTTTTCAGGTTTTTAGACTGACTGTGTCTCTTATTTATCCTTGATTCATGCTCATGTCAAGTTACAGAAACAAGTGCTTGTTAATTCTTATTTATGAAATAATGACAAAACAAAACTCGAATGCCCAAGAAACCTTTGAGTAGCAGATCATCCTGACCGAAGTTACGTTATTCTCCCTGAAATAGTATTTACACTACTAATACTAATACTAATAACAGTAATAATGGCTTGGATTTATATAGTGCTTTTCAATCACCCAAAGCGCTTTACAGAAACCATTATTCATTCATACACATTCTTACCAGTGGTGATAAGCTACGTTTGTAGCCACAGCTGCCCTGGGGCAGACTGAGGGAAGCGTGGCTGCCATTTCACACCAAACCCCCTCTGACCACCTTCAAACATTCAAACACATTCATACACAATTCACATACACAGTACTCACATGTTAATCTTTTCATTACATCACTGTTCCACAGTTCCTGTATGTCCAAATACTCTTTCACAAGCAAGCTCTGTCTACACTGTTGTGTAACTTTTTTGCAAATGTATGACAACATTACATTACAGTACAGTCCACACTTACTAAAGTTGTTTTTTTTTTCATTTGAAAGGTGCCTCTTCAAGATAAATACAGACAAGGGATCAAAAGTGGAGCGGAACGCCACCAAAAAACAACTTGCCGTCAGTCCAAAGGTTCTCACACTCATCACCAAAATTGCAGACTACGAGTGGAGGGAATAAGAAGTGCTCACAAGTTATGGATACTTTGTCTAAGTCACAGACTATTGTGGAATAATGTCAAGTAAGGTTTCATGTAAGCTATTTGTTATGTAGCTTTGTTATCAATGTTCTAATGAGGTTTGACAAAGTCTGTAATCAATGTTGTGGATTTATGGTTACTTGACCAGGTTATGGATGACTTGGATAGAGTGTGTATTCATTTACAGTGAGGTTTGACTAAGTTTGTTATCAATGTTTTGAATGTATGGTCACTTGACCAGGTTATGGATGACTTGGATAGTGTGGATTAATTTACAGTGAGGTTTAATGTAGGCTTGTAATCCATGTTGTGGATGTACAGTACAGTGACTTGACCAAGTTATGGATACCTTGGATAGAAATAACACTGAATTGGTAACTCAACTTTTTTTTTAAACTTTTCTTTCATTTCCAAATCAGTTGTTTCAGAGCCATATTGCTATAATAATGGTTACCTGTTACAATAAAAATACTGAAAATGGAAAATTGTAGCTGTTCTTGTTCAGCTTACTCTCATTTGAGTACAACAATTCATTTAAGCCCCTTTTCCCACTGGCCAAAAAACAGTTTAAACCATTTAAAATAAAAATAATTCTGGTGTTATTAGGTGAGGAATTTTTAGTTGAACGTCCTTTTAAATATTCAGGAAATTAATTAAAAGGAAAAAAATGTACACCCAACGTGGAGTTAAGTCTTTTTGGCATGTTTCGAAAGTTTAATCAAATTATTGTGTTGTATTCTGTTATATTACATCTAATATAAAGTAATATACAGGTTTTTTTTACATAAAACAATGCCATTAAAACCAACTAATAACAGCACATTTCTGTAAATTTAAGCATTATTATTCATATTACAATGTTAATTTACCATCTTTATGGGTAACTTAATTGTTTTAAAACGTAAAATGTTTGTAATTAAACGTTAAAAACAACGTAAAATAACATTTGATATGATCTAAAAATGGTAAATTCTTGCAATTTTAAACCCAATATCTAGTTTTTCTACAGTTTTTTGATATATTTTGAAAGATGAATCACATTATTTTTGTGTCATATACTGTTTTATTACATCAAACACAAATTATTATACAACTTCTTTACATAAAATAATGTCATTAAACCAATTAAAAACAGCACATTTCTGTAAATTTAAGCATTATTATTCGTAATCCAGCATTTACTTACCATATTTTTAGGTAATTTAATTGTTTTAAAATGTGAAAATGTTTTTAAAATGAGGCAAAATCTTGTTAAAATTACAACTAAAAACTGTATTTTAATTATGGAAAAAACATGTATTTTTATGAGAAAGTAATTTTCCGTTATTTCACAGTATTTTTCTGGCGCCCCAGCTGCCGGAAAATTACCGTTTTTTTAGGATTTTTTTTTTTTTTACAGTGTAGGCCATTGGCTGTGTTAAATGTGCTATATAAATAAAGATGACATTGAAGTAGAACATAAATTGTAATGAAAAAAAAACAATTTTGTTCACCTCATCATGACTCATTAGCAGGTTTTGATGATTCAGTTAATTTCCAAAGTTTCTCACAAAATTCATTTTTCACAATTGTCATTGAAAGTATTACAGATTAAATGCTGTATTTCTCACACACACACACACACACACACACACACACACACACACACACACACACACACACACACACACACACACACACACACACACTTAACTTCCTGTTAAAGTTAAAAGTATTCAGTCAGACGCCATTTCACAGTCAGCAGAGCAGAAGCAGGAAAACAAGTCTGAGGCAGGTGAGTGTTAATATGAGGACTGTAAATAATGATTACTGTCATTATTGATCAATCTGGTGATTATTTTTAAGTTGAATTGTTTAGTTGTTTAAACTGTGTCAGAAAAATATGAAATCACACAGTTTGACGTCTTCAAAAGTAGTTTCCTGTTGTTCTTTTCCTGGTTTGTGCGTCCTCACAGTGATGTAACGTGACTCACTGCTGCCTCTAAATAGAGAGAAGTCACAGTTAAGAAGCACACACAGGTTTATCTGAAGTCTGTTTGATGGATTTAAACCAGAGTCAAAGTTTCTCTTTGTGATGACTAGAAAACGGTAGGTAAGGTCAAATGGTAGAAAACTGAGTGTTTGATCTCATGTAATACAGACTGTGTCTTAACGAGTTCCTGTTCAAAGACACTAAATAGTGACAGAACAGATAGAAACAGACTGAACCTGAGTTTATTGATCTTCGCTGGTGTCACAGAGAGCTCAAAGACAGATATCTTGCTATCAGCATCATTAGGACTAGAAGTTGATTAATCATAACTAGAGACAGACATGAAGGATGAAACAGGAAGAAAAAGTGTGATATTACAGGAGGACAGTCACTGTTTCACTCACATTTTATTGGAGAACTGCTGGCTTACAGATTACTTATAAGATCACTTCCTCAACAACGTATTTTGTATTCCGCAGATTGATTTAACTGTAGTTTCATTTTTAATTAATGATCATATATGTATCCTACTATTAAAATCCTGTGCTTTGTCCTTCTTGCTTTCACAGAACAAGAAATTTGAGACAAGAGCCTCATTTTCAGGCGCTGTCGGTTTACCAGCTTTAAACAAACCAATCAAAACATGTAAAGACACTAGACTTCATTAAACCACAACTAACAGGTGAGTTTTGAAAGCAGAAGACTAACTGGACCTTGTGCTGAGATTACTTTAACTGTTGTTTAAGATTTAACTTTAATTCTGAACATGTAAGCAGGAAAATGTTAATTTTATCACATTTGCATGTCAACTGAGAAAAGGCTCCAGAACAGCTACTGAGTAGACTTGTGATGAGACGTTTTTTATTGATGATCCTCTTGAGTTTCTCTGACTGCAGCCAAACTGGGCTTTTTGTGAAATCAGTCAGATCCAGTAGAAACACAGAATGAATTTCTACTGACAGACAGACAGAAACACAACTGATCTCTTATCTGTTCTCTGATTTTACCAGAGAGCCAAGATGACAGAGGCAGACCTCCTTAAGCTTCTGGGAGATTTACCAGATGAAGATTTTAAGAATTTCAAGTGGTCCCTAAAGTATGAAAAGGTGGACGACATCGAACCTATCCAAGAATGCCACCTGGAAAAGGCAGAGAGGCGGTACGTGGTGGATCTGATGGTGCAGAAATATGAATTTTCTGGAGCTGTGGAGGTGATGAAGAGCGTTTTAAAGAAGATCAACAGGAATGATCTGGTGAAGGAGTTGTTAAACATCAGCTCAGGAGCAGAAGGTCAGTCACAGGAAGAGACAAACATGACATCACATCCAGACAGCAGCTCTGTCACAACAGCCTGTGTCTTTTTTTTTTTTTACTACATTTATATTAGGATTAAGATTTTTTTATTGTCATTTATCAGCACTTGCATACATTGAAACAAAATGTATCCTCTGCATCTGATTTGACCCATCCTACACACTAGGGGTCTGATTTACTAAGATCCCAAATAAAGGTACTAAATTGCGTGCACAATGCAATAGATTGCGCGTCCTGTGCGTATTCTGTCATTGTGTCTGTCTCCTCGTCTCCACAGTAACAGTCGGTTAATACCTGCCCTTCAAAATTATTATTTATAGACGCAGTTCCCCTCATTACCTTCAGGTTTAGTTTGGTAAATCACAATGCATGTGTTAATAACATAATAACATATTCATTATGGCAAACGTACTAAATGAACAGCGCGTATTATCTTGCACAGTTGAAAGACGCAAACCTCAGTGCGCTGCGTTAGTGGATCAGCTTGCACATTTTTTGCAGGTGATGACACAGAAAGGACCTGGGACATTCAGGGTTTGAACAATGAATTTCTTGCTGTGAGAAAACAGTGCTAACCACTGAACCATCATGCTGCCCAGACAGTAGTCTTTGAACAGTTAAACATAAGTTTAGTTCTTCTCAGCACATTTCATTTAAATCACAATAACTGATACTACATTGAAGGGAGATAAAGCCTTTTTAACACATTGCAGGGGCTCACAGTATTGGGACAAATACACATGAAGACAGATCACACAAAAACACAAACATAACTACATGAACCGATGCAAAAGGTAAATCAGGCAATATCTCCTTCACTGATCAACAGACACTGGCAGCTCTGACTCATACAGTACTTAATGGAGGCTGGTTTCATATTGTACGGGTAATCTGGGGGGTCGTTATTGGATTATTGAGAGATTATGGGTGCAACTGGTTGAAAACATGAATGAACTCTTGTCAGGTAGCAGTGACATAATTCTCAAGGGTGGTCACGACAAAGTAACTGTTATTGGTTACTGTCATCAGGGTTATAGACGAAAGACTTTCGTTTATTATTTCCCCAGGTGGACTGCCAATTTTTCTGCCATGTCTACACATATGTCCTAAGAAAAAGACTGTAGATAGTGAAAAGTGGAGCAGCTGAATGAAACAGGAGGTCACAGAGATTTATTCTTGTTTTTAAAGTCCAATTAAAACTTTAACAGACAGTCTAAAAAAAAGTTTGTTTCAACCACTTAACATTTTACTGTTTGTTAAATTCAGACACGTTCATGTTGTGAAGAAAAGTTCTGACTCAGAAACACAGAGCAAAGTCAGGACTAACACGTCTTCTGTCACTAATACCGATAAAATAAGAATGGCATGCTTTGAGGATAAGGTCAGTGTAGAGGAGAAATCTGATCGCTGATTTGTTGTAAGTACAAACAGATTTACAGAAACAAGGTTTTTAATATGTATGTTAACATGTTCCATGATTACCTGGTTTCTCTTTCAGTAGATGGTGATCTGCAGGAGGGTTTAGGTATATGTAAGATCAATCTGACGAGGAGAAGTCAAAATGTGACTGAAACAAGTGATGAACCAGGAGGTGAAACGCACTTTAACGATATCTACACTAAGGTCTTCATCACAGAGGGAAGGAGTAACGAGGTTAATACTCAACATGAGGTGTGGCAGCTTGAGACAGCTTCCAAGATGAAGACCCTCCATGAAACTCCAATCGAGTGCCACGACATCTTTAAAGCCTTACCCAACCAAAGCAAATACATCATCAGAGTCGTTTTGACAAACGGCGTCGCTGGCGTTGGAAAAACCTTCTCAGTGCAGAAGTTCACTCTGGACTGGGCGGTGGGCTCCGAAAACCAACATATCAGTTTGGTGGTTCTGCTTCCGTTCAGAGAGCTGAACTCGATCAAAGATGAGCAGTACAATCTGATCATGCTGATCCAGGAATGCCATCCAACATTACGGAAGCTCACAGCAAAGAAGCTCGCTGTCTGTAAAGTTCTGTTCATCTTTGACGGCCTGGATGAAAGCAGACTTTCACTGGATTTCAACAACAGTGAGGTCGTGACTGATGTCACACAGAAGACATCAGTCAGCGTGCTGTTGACAAACCTCATCAAGGGGAATCTGCTTCCCTTGGCTCTCATCTGGATAACTTCCCGACCTGCGGCAGCCAATCAGATCCCTCCTTCATGTGTGGACAGGGTAACAGAAGTACGAGGCTTCACTGATGGCCAGAAGGAGGAGTACTTCAGGAGGAGATTCAGTGATGAAGAGCAGTCCAGCAGAATCATCTCACACATCAAGACATCCAGGAGCCTCCACATCATGTGTCACATCCCAGTCTTCTGCTGGATCACTGCTACAGGTCTGGAGGAAGTATTGACTACAGACCAGAGAGGAGAGCTGCCCAAGACCCTGACTGACATGTACTCACACTTCCTGCTGATTCAGACAATGAGGAAGAAGAACAAGCATGATGGGGGACATGAGACGAGTTCACAGGAGCTGACAGAGGCTGACAGGAAACTTCTTCTGAAGCTGGGGAGGCTGGCGTTTGAACAACTGCAGGAAGGAAACATCATGTTCTACCAAGAAGACCTGAAGCAGTGTGGTCTTGATGTCACAGAGGCTGCAGTGTTATCAGGATTTTGTACACAGATCTTCAAAATAGAGAAACGCCAGAAGAAAACAGTCTACAGCTTTGTTCATCTGAGCGTTCAGGAGTTTCTGGCTGCAGTCTACATGTACCACTGTTACACCAGCAGGGACACAAAGGTACTGAAGGACTTCCTGGGAGAAGACTACAGTGACTCACCGCTAGATCACTTCCTGAAGAGAGCCATGGAGAAATCTCTCCAAAGTAAAAATGGCCACATGGACCTGTTTGTCCGCTTCCTTCATGGCCTCTCTCTGGAGTCCAACCAGAGTGTCTTAGGAGACCTGCTGGGTCAGACAGAGAACAGTCCAGAAACCATCCAGAGAGTCATCAACAACCTGAAGGAGATGAACAGTGGTATTATCTCTCCTGACAGAAGCATCAACATCTTCCACTGTCTGATGGAGATTAACGACCGCTCAGTACATCAGGAGATCCAAGAGTTCCTGAAGTCAGAGAACAGATCAGATAAGGAACTCTCTGAGATCCACTGCTCAGCTCTGGCCTACATGCTGCAGATGTCAGAGGAGGTTCTGGATGAGTTGGACCTGGAGAAGTACAACACATCAGAGGAGGGACGATGGAGACTGATCCCAGCTGTGAGGAACTGCAGAAAGGCTCGGTAAGTCCAGATGTGATTAATATTATAAATCAGTGTAGAGTTTAGTTCTTCAAATATAAATAAATAATAATAATAAATTAAATTAAATAGTACAGTCTAGGCCTGCTCTATGTGAAAAGTGAATTGAGGTAACTTTTGTTATGATTTGGTGCTGAATAAATAAATCTGACTAACATTTTTATTATTGTTAATATAGTGCTCTACTTGTTTAAAGCTGAAATAATATCAGTTATATTTAGTCACAGATGTTCTTGAGCTGTTTCAATTGTTGTGAGTGTAAATAATGTTGATTTTTCAGTTGGTTGTTTATAGCTGTTAAGTTAATGAACACGTCTTTTATTTCTTTCTAGTAATTATTGGATTTGACATCTTTTTTTTTGTCTTCCTTTGAGTGTTGGAGGCATCATTCAAACCTGGTAAAACAAATGAAGGACTTTTGAGGTTGTGGTTGAGGTTTTATTAAAGCAGCATTTTATCACAACATATATCAGTATTTAACAGTTATCAGTGAAAGCAGTAAAGTTATTATTACATGAGCAAGTTCTGCAAATAACGACAATTTTGACTGTCGACTAGTCATCGATTGTTGAAATGATGTATTGACTAACGAAAAACACGCCTTATCACATAACCGACAATTAAATTCGTAAGCGGCTAATTTTGTCATAGATCTTTGTCGACAACATCGACTGCTGAACTGGAAGTGTTCTGGTAGTTTACTGGTTAAGACAAGTAAGAAAATTCCCGTTAAATAACAGTAAAGAGCTGGCAGCTACAGTTGGCAGCTCTTTACTGTTATTTTACAGTATCCCTACTGTAATCTACAACAACAGTTAATTACTGTAAACAATATTACAGTACTGTGCTGTATAGAATATAAGCTTTACAGTATAATACTGTCAGTTGTTTGCTTGCTGTTATACTGTTAATTTACGGTTCCTACTGTAATCTCCTTAAACCGTTTATTACTGTAATATTAATTAAAACTGTTCCTGTACCGTAATGTGATCTTTACGGTATAACACTGTTAGAAGCTAATGATTCTAAAATGTTACATTTCAAAATAAAACGCCTGAAAATAGCTTTATAGAAAAGGCTCAGACAAGAGATGGCCTTACAACACTAGGCATTTATTGAAACCCGTGCAATGTCAAACACATTTAGTAACTGTTAAACTTAATGTAATTAAATACAGTCCATAAAAACACCATTCCTCATCCTGAATAGGTTCTCAATCTGCATGTCGTAGCCCATGTAACCTGAATTCAATGACAAGAGATGACTGTATAGCATTACATTTTTACACTGCAAAAAACACATTCAGTTACAAAAAAATTGCTAATACATTTCTTGTAAAATATATTGCATAAGAACAATTAATCATGTCAATTAGGCTCTCAACAATCTGTATACAACTTGCTTACCAAGCTTAATGTAAACTGCCTTCAGTATCAATCTTTCATTAGTTATGATCATGTGCAATAGAAAGCAAATAAAAGAACAAACCTGAAACTGCACAACTGAAATATACTGAAGTGAACAGAACTCAATTCTGAGACTTATTACCATAAAATGACAACATGAACATCTGGTTGCATTAACTTAATTTAGTCTGCTGATTTGATCATTTAGAAATTCAATCCCATGGATATGAAAATCAAATAAATTACCATGTTACTGTTAATATGGTTTAACAGAGTTATAACATGTTGTCCACTCAGCAGCTAATGGGCGCAGGCTAGCTAACGTTAGCATGCTGCAACATGTGGTTCATAAAGCAGCTGATGTCAAAAAGTAATTATGACTAATGTTAATCTATAATAAAAAGGCAACCAAAGCAATGTAAATCAAACACAAGACAAAATGCTGAATTTGATAAAAATGCAGTGACCTTGTGAAGTAAAGCATGGAGCGGAATGGATTAATGGAGATGAAGGAGAGCAGCAGGTTCATCTTCTCAGTCCAGAGCTGGCAGAGTCAGAGTCCTTCTTATATTCTTCCTGTTTCTTCTCTCTTGAATATGTGTTTTACCCATTTATTGTATAATTATCTATGTTGACTGTGTGCTAAATGAGGTGGTGGGACCTGATGCAATGTTGCTCTGATGAGTTTTGGGCGGACTCAAACAAAAAATACTGTATAACAGACATCCCAACTCTCCTGCATATTGATAGCGGCTCCCTGACGCCCGCAAATTATATATAATCTCCCAGAATATGCAGAGAGCAAGAGAGCGCACCAGAGAGTGACTGTGTGTGTGTGACTATCAATGCAGCGCGTGTGTGAGCAAAGCGTTCTGATAGCTCTGTGTTGCTGCTTATTAGACCAATCGCACCTCCCTGAAATGACTTTTTGCAGGTTGGGATATCTGGTATTATACCGTAATATTACAAAGTAGTTTACTGTTAATATTTTTTTGCACAAAGGCATCAACATTTAGTATTCTGTGTCTCTCTCTTCTTGTTTCCTGTTTATCTCTCAGCTGTTGCTTTTCATTAAATGATTTATTAACTTCAAACTGTTTCATCATCAAATGCATGAAGTAAATATAAAGTGTCCTCTTTCAAGATAATTTATGTTGTAATATATGTGTCATTACAGACTTTCTCGCTGTTATCTCACAAAGATTCACTGTGAAGTTGTGGCTTCAGCTCTGAAGACCAACCCTCATCTGACAGATCTGGACCTGAGCTACAACATCCTGACTGATTCAATGATGAAGCTTCTGTGTGCTGGACTGGAGAGTCCAAACTGTAAACTGGAGACTCTGAGGTCAGTTCACTAACTGTAACTTTGCTAGATTTGTTTTTCTATATATTCAATTAAAATCCTTCACTAAAGTTTCAGATCTTTAGAATTAAAATGTTTCAGGAATTTAAAATCCACAGTCTTGTTCTGTTTAAAAATGACTTCCAGTTTAACCCTTGTGCCTCACTTAAAATGTGTTCCTCAGAGTTCCTTAGGGACAAAAATGTCAGTGTAAAAGGACTGCCAGACCTGCCTGTTTTCTCCTTCCGCATTACGTAATCGTGCGTGCACCCCCACCCGGATGAGAGTCTGTTGTGGGTCCACGGCATTATAATAAAATGTGTAAAAGTCAGCCTATTTCTCTGCTCCCAAACGCTGTGGGAGTGCCCGCCGAGTCCGCTGAAACCCCGCCCCCTACCAAGTGTCACCTGTCAATCAAAGTCACCACCTCTACCAAAAACATGAGAGCTTTATGCTGCTAACTCAGCTGCTAGCTCGGCGGCTTACTCAGCTAACTGGCTACCTGTAGACTGTAGTAGTGTGCGCCGAATGTATTTATACCTCTACAGCAGCAGGGGCGGGTTTCACCGCGGCTGTGATTTTCAAACCCACTCATTAAATCCAGACACAGAAATCTTGAAACACAGTTTGTGAAGCCTAGCTCCACAATTCAAATCTAAATGGTTGAAATGCCCCCCACAGTGTAGCTGTGTTAGGAAGAGACCACTTCACAGTCAGTATGGACAGGAGGAATGATTACTGCCACCAATAACATGTTTTAATTACACATTTCTACTAAACTACCAAATACAGGAAGAAGAGCTGATTTAATAGATTCAGACATAGTGATGTTGATCTACACATTTAAAACCTGAACACATCTGATTGGATTATAAATGAATTTTAATCTACATCATTATTCTTTGTTCAGATTTTCTGGCTGCAGTTTGACAAAGATCAGCTGTGCTCCTCTGGTCTCAGCTCTGAAGTCCAACCCCTCCCATCTGAGAGAGCTGGATCTGAGTAACAACAACCTGAAGAATTCAGACGTGAAGCTGCTGTCTGATCTTAAGGACAGTCCAGACTGTAGACTGGAGACTCTGATGTAAGTTCACTGACTGTCTGTTACTATTGTTGATCTTAGTGTTTAACAACTGAACCTAATTTATGTACATACATAACTTACAAGTTTTTTTCTTTTTTCCATATTTAGTTTTTGTACTATACGGTTTAGTCTGTAGTTATAAACACTGTGAGAACTATGTCATGTCTTGGGGGGCTGCCCATATATGCAAATGTGAAAGTTTGACCTGTGTTTATCAAACAAATAAAAAAATCTGCATTCAACAATTTGTATTCATAATATTCTAGGAAATGTTCACCTGGACAATAAAATATTGAGTTTTTCCATAAGATTAATAAAACAGAAGGATTAATCAAACATGTATTAATGACTGACTGTGAATTTATGAATGTGAATTGGTGTCGAGACTAATGATGAGTCAGAATATGAACAGTATGTAAGGGTTAATAAACACATAAAACCAAACATCACTGTATGATAAACTACAGCCAAGCAGGGCACAGTATACTCTGCAGAGTGATGTACTATATTCTACAGTTTATCAGCATAGACACAGAGAGGTGGAGCTGTTGAGCTGTTACCTCCATCTCCAGCTTCTTCTGTCGGCTTGTCCTGCGCTTGTTTTGTTTTTGGCATAACTGTATGCTGACTACCACATAACAGAGAAATGAATAATGTTGATTTGGTGCACAGACTGAGTAACCAAGAAAGTTTTGTTTTTTCCGATCTTTCAGTTTATGTTTATGATACAGCACCGCCACACTTCCATCGTGATGGAAGAATGTCATGCAGCCAGTATCTTTATTCAGGTGAATTAGTGATGAATAACCCTCTAGCATGAATTATACATCCATAACGGACTCATTTTATACATGATCTATGATAACAAGAATGCTAAGAAATAGAAATTTACAGCAAAAATAGCATATTGTCAATATTTTAGAGACCCCCCAAAAATTCACAAATCATGTTTTCAGGGGAGCTCATGTCTTATTAAGGAGAGACAAGCTCCACCTGGATACCGTGTACTTCACACCCTGGTTATAAAAGATGACTGATTCTTAAATAAACTGTAGAAAATGTTCACTGTTAGTATTAAATATTTTTTTATTATATTTTTTTATGTGTTTTAATGAATAATGTCTGAACATTGATATTGATACTTCAGAACACACCCACACACACACACACACACACACATACACACACACACACACACACACACACACACACACACAAACTATACAAGCATGTGTATTCATAGTTATTACTATTTTTTACACTGGGTACAAACTTTGATCAGAGATAACTGGGATTCATGTCAGATAATCACATTTAAAACCTGAACACATCTGATTGTAGGGCTGCACGATTATGGCCAAAATAATAATCACGATTATTTTAATTACAAAAAATATATTTATTGTTATAAATGTAAATGCTCCTTAATGTGCAAAAATGTACATCAAAATAAATTGGTCCTCCTATTCACCAAAATTAGTGCATCTCTTCAAAGAAAAAATAAATATTTAAAATGTATTTAAAATCATTTATTTAGAAATAGAAATAATTGTGCGAGGGGATAGCATATCTTCTGTCCAGCGTTTTTACCATTCTCCTGAAGCCTTCAGTATCCTCAGTGTTTACATATCTTTGGCCAAATGAAATGTGATTGCATCTGTGATTTGGATGAGTCTTTGTGAGCTGGATGGATACGGTGAAGCGCTGTACAGACTCACTTCTATGGACGTTTGATGTTGGATGAATCAATTTAGCAACTGTTGTAGTGTTTGGCCTTCATGCATTCATCACATTGCAGTTTCTGATGTGTTTTCAGGTGATGGAATAAGTTAGTTGTGTTGCTTTGTGCCGTTGACACAACTCTAAATCAGTCTTTGCATATGATCTGTTCTTGCTTAACATCACTTGCCTTAAAACCGAAATATTTCCAAACAACGGATGATGATCCTCTCCAAGGGACAAGCTCCTCGCCCTCTGCCGTGTCTGACATTTTATTAAATTAGAAATTTTATTTCGACCGACGACTATCTGATGTATTTTCACTCATTACTCTTTCAGCATCCAAGAATCTTCAAGCTGCGCGGTTCAGGGTGCAGCTCTGATTGGCTCATGCAAGCATGTGATCAGACAGTGGTTTAAGAAATGCTTCATTTACTTTGCAGTGAAAAAATGCTTTGATGCAGAGCACTCTATGGACAGAGGACGCATTTTCAATATCGCTCGATCACGTTAATTTGATTGTGGGAAGCCAAAATCTAGATTCAAATTCAATTAATTGTGCAGCCCTGTCTGATTGGACTATAAATGGATTTTAGTCTACATCATTTATTCTTTATTCAGATTGGAGGACTGCAGTTCATCAGAGACCAGCTGTGCTTCTCTGGTCTCAGCTCTGAAGTCCAACCCCTCCCATCTGAGACGGCTGGATCTGAGCTACAACAAGCTGCAGGATTCAGACGTGGAGCAGCTGTGTGATCTTCTGAAGAGTCCAGACTGTAGACTGGAGGATCTGAGGTCAGTTAACTATTGTTGATCTTAATGTTTAACAACTGGACCTTATTATTAGTTATTTTTTTCTATATTTTCAGTATTTTACAGTTTAGTGTGTAGTTATAAAAGATGACTGATTCTTAAAGAAACTGTAGAAACTAATATCTGTTTGAAACTGATCAAGTTTATTTGATGAAGGAGAAATATTTCTTTATTATATTCTTTAATGTCTGATCATTGATATTGATCCTTCAGAACACACACACACACACACACACACTGCTGGGTTGAAGATTAAACTATTATGGTCCAATAAGGAAACAGCATACACACAGAGTGACATCAGCTCATCTCACTGAGCAAAGAACAAATCTAATCTACTATAGTTTCTGAAGGAACAAAGAAATGATCTATGATTGGTCAAACATACCAGTCTATATGACTGCAGCCAATGGCAAATAACCATAAGACAAGATACGTTTACATACACATGATGTGACACAAGGGTCACACATCACCAGGACAGGAAATTGGGAGTCAGGAACCTGGTGACCACCAGACCCCTTAATGTATTCAATGAGAGCATCGCTCAGCACAAACAATTACAGGGTGAGGGCAGCGCTCATACATCCACACATCCCAAAAATCAGATCTTATCTTGACATAGACCAAAGTGAGGAGGTTTGCCGTAGACTTCTTAATAATAACAAAGTGCACATTCCACAAGACAGCACAACTACAAGGTAAAAACAGTGATCTTACTTCACAGTCATTAAAATGATAAACCAACCATTTGTTGCTTATTCACTTTTACAACACACACATACGTGTGTAACCTTATCTTTTTTGGCTTAACCTTAGCAGACTGAAGGGATCACTCTGTGACTTCTCTAATGGTGCTTTTCCACTATACAGTTCTAGCACTACTCGGCTCGACTCGGTACAGTTCCAGGAACGACCTTTTCCATTACAAAAAAGTACCTACTCAACGTGGGTGGGGTCGTCATAGCATGACTCCGCGAAACTGGTGTGACTTCATTTTATACGCAACACAAAATACATAAACAATGGAGGACATGGAGGTGTACTTGCTGCTGTATGTGGCTTTCTGTCACACACAAAGCAAGAAAAGAGAAACGAATCGCTGTAACGTTGTTGCCGGTATTTAAAAATGCCGGGTTTGATTCTTGTGTGGGACGGCTCATGACTCTTCCAGCGACAACTCTTCTGACCAATCAGTGGCCTGCAGTCTGTTGACGTCACATTTAGTATCGGCTCGGCTCGCTTGGAACCTCAGCAGAGCAGGTAGAAAAAAAGTACCAGGTACCAGGTACTATCCCTGATGAAAACGCAAAAAAAACTGAGTCGTGCTGGAACTGTGTAGTGGAAAAGCACCATAAGGTTCACAGCACATTTATTGGTCAGCATAGCTGTTAGATAAAAACACACATCAGTGTGGCTGGTGGTGATGATCAGATATACCATACAGATCCTTTACTACACATTAAAATATGAACGAAATCAACACACTGAAGCAGTCACCATATTAAGATAGTTGCGCTGCGCACAGCTTCACTCAAAGGAAGAAAATACAGAAATTACAATGAAATAGCGACTCACTAATAGTCACAAAACAACTCAAATAACCTGCACTTTAACTTCAGTAAAGGGAGATTCATGACGTAATAATTGAGGACATCACAGAGCTGTTTTCAGGTTCTCAGATCGTCAGCAGGGAAAAGAGACGAGCTGACGTTTTACTGTCATTATATTTACCACCACCGGCCACAGGAGGGTGCTCAGTCACAACTAATGAAAGGAGTCTTGCAGAGATAAACATAAAATATTAACCTGTTTCACAAGAAAATGAGAATGAAAACAAAAAAATTGCATAAAAATACTGAATGAATACAGAAATACATTTTGATGAATATTAATCTGTAAAAACCCTGTTACACACAAACACACACTGGCGGACTTACTCCTCGTTTTTGCAACAGGACTTTTTTTTTTTTTTTAAAGTCGGCACATTTGCAGGTTGCACATGAGCGCTTAGTTGTAAAAAACACTCACGCTGTCTCAAAGAATGGTCGTAGTCTGGAGCCCTGCTCATTGATGAGGACATAGTAATGTTGAACTACACATTTTAAGCCTGAAATGGATTTTAATCTACATCATTTATTTTTTATTCAGATTGAATGACTGCAGTTTGTCAGAGACCAGCTGTGCTTCTCTGGTCTCAGCTCTGAAGTCCAACCCCTCCCATCTGAGAAAGCTGAATCTGAGCTACAACAAGCTGCAGGATTCAGACGTGGAGCTGCTGTATGATCTTCTGAAGAATCCAGACTGTAGACTGGAGACTCTGCAGTAAGTTCACTGACTGTCTGTTACTATTGTTGATCTTAATGTTTAACAACTGAACTTAATTTATGTACGTGTGTATGTGTGTAGACATTTTTTTTTTATTCCCCCTTGCAATTTTTTCCACAAATTGAAATATCTTTAAATACACATCAACATGAATCCAAAACACTGTAGTGAACAGATAAATGTAGGCAGAAGACGTCTTTCAGTCAGCAATGCACACATTCAGCAACACACAGGAGCTCTTTCAAGCTGGGCACCGGTTCATTCATAACACCTGTCCCGCCAACGAGGAGGACCCGCCCCATCGCTGCTGTGCCAATCACGAGGCTGTACCTTGCACATGTTTAAAATAAAAACATGCATATATGAACCTGTGTATTATTTGAATATCTTAGTATTGAATGCACAATAACAAGGTGCATTTATACATGGCACTATAGGACCAGTTTAATATAAAACACAATTTTATACAATATATATAAGTAGGGGGTCCCCGCTCCATCTGTCCATCAGTTTGGGGGTCCTTGGCATGGAAAACGTTGAAGACTCCTGGTTTAGTGTGTAGTTATAAAAGATGACTGATTCTTTAAAAAAAAACTGTATAAAATGTTCACTGTTAGTTATAAAAGTAAATCAATGTTTATAATTTTTGGTAAAGAGTCACATCTGTATACAGAAGATCCTCTCAACTAATATCTGTTTGAAACTGATCAAGTTTACTTGATGAAGGAGAAATATTTCTGTATTATATTATTTAATGCATAATGTCTGATCAATGATATGTTTTAACAGTGAAACACTGAGATTGTCTTTAGAGTAGATTGACATTAAGAAAGACACTAAGGGCCTGATTTATTAAGATCCCAAATAAAAGTTTGGTTAGCGTGTGTTTTGTGGGTGATCTTCTAAGAATAACTGTGCAAATGACAACAGGTGCAGACAACAGTATTTAAATGAGGGTTTTGTGTCTGAATGGAGAGTTTGGACGAGCAGAAAGCTGCAAGCGCAAAATGAAAAAGTCAATGCTGTTAGTAAAACCAAAAATATTAACATTGGTGGAAAAAGTACGTTTTCTGTGTATTCTGTCATTGTGCTTCCGTCTCCTCGTCTCCACAGTAACAGCTGGTTAATACCTGCCCTTCAAACGTATTATTTATAGACACAGTTACCGTCAGAAATATTACCTTTAGGTTTGGTAAATCACAATGCGTGTGCTAAAAAACATATTTATATTTTCTCCTCCCTGTATTTTGCACACTGGGGTTAAAACGCCTCATATTACATATTCATTATGACAAACGTACTAAATGGACAGCGCGTATTATCTTGCACAGTTGAAAGTTGCAAGCCTCAGTGCGCTGCGTTAGTAGATCAGCTTGCACATTTTTTGCAGGGGATGTCACGTTTGCATACGTTTTTAGACATGCAAACCTTTAGTAAATCAGGCCCTAGGAGTAGTGGGCCACTGCAGAGCAGCACACAGAGTACAGCTCCAGTTCTTTTAGCCAATGGGGCACTGACAGCAGTATTAACACTAACATACATGTCTTTGATGGTGGAGGAAACCGGAGCACCCACGTATTAAATGGACAGCATGTATTCAGTTCAGTTTAGTTCAGTTCAGTTTATTGTCACTTCCATCATACACCTTCAGCATATACAGAAGCGAAATACCATTCTCCAGATCATGATGTTTAAACAACAGGCACTCATAAAAAGAAAAGGAACAAAATAAAAGTGAAGTTTAAACACATTTAAAAACACAAGAGCAGCATAGGTTAAGAAAGTGCTGGATAAATCATGCTTCATGCTAAATCGTGCTTGATTTACTTAAAGTGTAAAGTGCATGTGTGTTTAGCATTCAGTTCTCATCTATCTATCCCTGACTGGGGGAATGAGCGGCAGCTTGTGGAGGGAGTTCATTGCCCTGATGGCCTGAGGAAAGAAACTATTACACAGTCTGGAGGATCTGGCCCTGATGATTCGTAGCCTCCTCCCAGAGGGCAGGAGCATGAAGAGGTGGTGGGACGGGTGAGAGGGGTCCAGCATGATGTTTGAGGCCTTTCTGATACATCAGTCTTTGTAAATGTCTGCTAGGGCTGGGAGTGGGGCACCGATTATCTTCTCTGCAGCACTACCTACTCGCAGGGTTTTCTTGTCTGCCACAGTGCAGTTTCCATAACAGACAGTAATGCAGTGGGTCAGGATGCTTTCTATTGTCCCTCTGTAGAATGTTGTCAGGATTGAAGGAGGGGATTTGGCCCTTTTCAGTCTCTGTAGGAAGTAAAGACGCAGCTGGGCTTTTTTGGTGAGAGCAGTGGTGTTAGTGGACCAGGTGATGTCATCTGCAATGTGAACCTCCAGGAACTTAGTACTGTTTACCCTTTCAACTACCGTACCGTTGATGGTCAGCGGGGGTTGCTCACTGCTGCCTCTCCTGTAGTCCAGGATCATCTCCTTGGTTTCCTCCACATTTAGGGAGAGGTTGTTGTTTTTACACCATCTGGTCAGCTGCTCCGCCTCTTCTCTGTACAGTGTGTCGTCATTGTTAGTGATGAGATTGACCACTGTAGTGTCGTCTGCAAATTTTATGATGTGATTTGAGCTAAACCTGGCGGTGTAGTCATGTGTCAGCAGTGTGAACATGACAGGGCTGAGCACACAGCCCTGGGGGGAGCTGGTACTCAGTGTGATGTTGCGTGATGTTCTCTTTCCTATTCTCACTGACTGTGGCCTGCCTATAAGAAAGTCCAGTATCCAGTTGCAGAGTGGTGTGTTGAAGCGCAGAGTGTTCAGCTTCTCAGCGAGTTGTTGTTGAATGATGGTGTTGAATGCGGAGCTGAAATCAATTTATAGCACCAAGAATACGCACAGGAGATACAAGAGAAATGCAAAAAATACGAGGAGGGGAGACAAATTCTCCGTAAGCGTAATGTGGAATATGCCTTGCGATACCCAGCAACGATGACCTTCTCACTGAACAACCGGCGGCATGAGTTCTCATGTGCGGCAGATGCCAAAGCCTTTCTCGCCCGCCACGTAGGTGAGGGGACAGCGGGGGCCAGGGGAGGAGAATAGTGCAACACTGACAACACATGAAATATACTATGGAACAACGCTACTGGAATGATGCAAAAAAAACGCTTTAAAAGTTTGAACTGAACGAGAGCGGTCATAATATGGATGTGGGATTAAATTAATCCCATGGATACTGGTGTAAGTAAAAGCACTGGATGGAGCAGGGAGCAAATGCCAATGTGGACAGAAACTTAATTTTTTGGACTTATATTTATTTTCGGGCTGTTAACGTGAGCAGTAATTTTATTTTCTGGACTGATGCTGATTTTCAGGGTACAAACGTGAGCAGAGATCGTATTTTCTGGACTAATGTGGACTTTCGGGCTGTTGACGTGAGCAAAGATTTTATTTTTCGGACCTAGGACAATACACTGATCTTCGAGCTGCCAACGGGTGCGGAGATATTATTTCCGGATGGATGACTGGTAATATCAATTAACAATTAAAAAAATAAAAAAAGTGTCATCATTAGACCTATATGACGTGTGGTCAGAGTCTCTGGTAAGATATATAATTTGTTTCCTTTTATTAATGTAAGGGGGCACGCACATATAGGTTTGTGTGTGCGTGTATGTGTATACACCTTTTTTTTCTTGTTATCTTTGCTCCTTGTCTCTTATATAATTATCACTGAATGATACGCCTTTAAATTCAAGCTCTCTTACAGTCATTTTGCAAATTTAAAGTGAATTATGATGTAGTGGTTCAGTCAAGCTTTAATAACGGTCTTACAGCGTATTGCAATGGATAAAAGTGATACGTAAAAACTCAGGGGGAATGGAGAGTTGGCTGGCCCTGAAGGCGCAGCTGAGGGAACCTTGTACTACGCAATGAAAGATTTGGTGTTGGAAAGCAACATGTTCGTAGGCTGCGGTTGCAGTGTGTTTCTAAGTTTGTATTTGTTTGTTTTTTGTGTGAACCTAGTTGTCTCATGCAAATATAGCTTTAATACTTGTAATCCTGTATTTCAGAAAATTGCTGATTTCAGATAATAATAATATCTACCTCTGCATAATCTTTAATATGGTTCAGGTACAGGATGTGTATACTATGTAGACTTCCTATGGTGTTGTGTTTTAGCTTTGTTTTTTGTTTTGTGGATCTATGTTTTATGTTGGAGGTCTGGCTTGAGTTGTACGTTGTTGCTGGACTGCAAACTCCTTTTTATTTAATTTTTTGATGGAAAAAAAAGACTGTGCAGATACTGAAAAAATACACAGTGGCGGTGAATTGCGGAGCAACACGTTCGCTCGATGCAGAACTTCGAAAGGTCAATGACAGAACGTCAGAACGACGCAGAAGCATAAATAAGGCCGTTCTCGAGTCCTACCAGGCGGAATGAACCATTTTGCATTTTTGCAAGGGGGGTGCAGGTAGTCTCAGACAGTCTTAATTTGATTAAAGCAACCTTATTATTGAACTTTCACAGCAAATTTGATAATATATTTATGATGCCGTTTTTTTAATATAACTGACATGTTTAAATAAAAGAAAAAAATCTTTAAAACTTTACAAAAGCCCAGCCCCCCCCCCCATGCTTGGGGCTGTGATACACCATTACAATTTCTCCCCCCACTTAGACGCCCGTGCACACACACACACACTGGCGGACTCCCTCCTCGTTTTTCCAAATTGTAAAACCTGAACACATCTGATTGGATTATAAATGGATTTTAATCTGCATCATTTATTCTTTATTCAGATTGAGGGGCTGCAGTTTGTCAGAGACTAGCTGTACTTCTCTGGTCTCAGCTCTGAAGTCCAACCCCTCCCATCTGAGAGCGCTGGATCTGAGTAGAAACAAGCTGCAGGATTCAGACGTGGAGCTGCTGTGTGATTGTCTGAAGAGTCCAGACTGTAGACTGGAGGCTCTGATGTAAGTTTACTGACTGTTTTTTATTAATGTTGATCTTAACGTTGATCTTAACGCTTAACGCTTAACAACTGAACTTAATTTATGTACATACATAACTTACATCAATGAAGTTCTTTTTCCTATATTTTCTATATTTTACAGTTTAGTGTGTAGTTATAAAAGATGACTGATTCTTAAAGAAACTGTAGAAAAAGTTCACTGTTAGTTGTTAAAGTAAATGAATGTTTATAATTGTTGTTAAAGAGTCACATCTGTATACTTAAGATCCTCTCAACTAATATCTGTTTGAAACTGATCAAGTTTACTTGTTGAAGAAGAAATATTTCTTCATTATATTCTTTAATGTGTTTTAATGATTAATTTCTGATCATTGATATTGATCCTTCAGAACACACACACACACACACACACACACACACACACACACACACACACACACACACACTATACAGATAATCACATTTAAAACCTGAACACATCTGATTGGATTATAAATGGATTGTAATCTACAACATGTATTCTTTATTCAGATTGTTTGGCTGCAGTTTGTCAGAGACCAGCTGTGCTTCTCTGGTCTCAGCTCTGAAGTCCAACCCCTCCCATCTGAGACGGCTGGATCTGAGTAACAACAAGCTGCAGGATTCAGACGTGGAGCTGCTGTCTGATCTTCTGAAGAGTCCAGACTGTAGACTGGAGAGATTGAGGTCAGTTTACTGACTGTTTGTTACTATTGTTGATCTTAATGTTTAACAACTGAACCTAATTTATGTACATACATAACTGACATCTATGAAGTGATTTTTAAAAATATTTTCAGTATTTTACTGAACAGTTTAGTCTGTAGTTATAAGAGCTGATTGATTCTTAAATGAACTGTAGAAAATGTTCACTGTTTTGTGGAAGCCGAGTTATTATAATGTGCACAAAAATCTTATTTAAAGTTTAAAAGTACGTAGATGTTAGCTGCTATATTCATCATCTGCACGCTCGTCTCAATGTACAAATGATTATTTACTTTATGATGATGAATTTTGAGTTTAATAGTTGCTTCGCTTCACAATTCAAGCAGTGCATGTATTCCCAGGAGAAAACGATGAGACTGTTTAGGCTATTTCAGTCTACACGTTAAAGGCTGATTTATACTTCTACGTAACCTCTGCGCGGTAACTATGCCGGTGCCCCGACGCTGTTGTGCACCTTTCGAAGTTCTGCATCTCTTCATCACGTCGTGTTTTGTCGCGGTGCAATTAACCTGAATGGTTATCGGTGTCTCTAGTCCCTTCCCGGGTATGACACAGACAATTTCACACAATCAGACAATTTAAATTTTCTGTGTAATGGTGCACGTCAGCAGACAGTTAGGGGTTCGCGGCGACACAGAGAGCTCTGCGTAGGTACGCTGTCGGCTTGACGTCGATTCAGCGTAGAAGCATAAATCAGCCTTATTACATTCCACCGGGTCTGGATCCGGTCCGGCTCCGCTCCGGCACGGTGGCGGATCTGATCCGTTCCGTTTCCATTCTAGTCAATGTGTGTACTTCCACCGGCTGCGGAATGGCTCCAGCAGTCCAGAGGCCTCCGGAGGACATACGCAGAGCTTCTATTTTTGCCGGATCATGGCGCAGCAATTCAGCACAGAGCAGATCGTGCGGGACAGGAAGTCGAGCACAAATACAAAATAAAAAACGTCCAGTTTCAAAATAAAATACACCGTGTTAACGGCGGATCATATTTCCCAGCACTATACCTTGAAAACGTCATAATGGGCGGAGCCAGACCTGAAGTCACGGTTTTCAGGCACCCCTACTACTCCTCCGAATGGATGTGTTGGTTTTGTGGTTATCTATATAGAAAGTACATCCCGCGATTATCCGTGAATTCGGGAGATCTCGTGGGTCCTCACCCCTCCTGCTGCCCGCCGGAGCCGGGCGGAGACGCAACACAGGCGGAGGCGGTGGGTGTTGACGGACGGCGGAGGACGGAGCCGGAACGCAGCACAGCCGTTCCGGAGCAGATCCGGACCCGGTGGAATTTAGCAGTAAGGCGTCTGAAGCGTTGGCTTTAGTACAAAAGTGTCACACGCGTTAACGCCTATAACACATAACTAGAACATTTCGCAGAAATACAACAGAATATCAACTCAAAATATACGCGCACTTAAGAGGTTTGATGTCATCGTGTAGGCGCTGCGCACACATTTTAGTATAGTGTGCTTGCATAAAATGCCCTTGATATACACACATATACACACACACACAAACCTTGAGCACAGCTGTTTAACTCTTACAAGTGTAAAAACTGAAGAATAACGTCTCTGTGCTTTCTGAAAGCTTCATTAAGGATGAATCTGTGTATATGTGACTGTTAGACGCTAATTAATTTAACTAATCCATTTGGGTTTGTTTTTTTAATATATACATAAAACAATTTATTTCATTTAGCTGAATTAGACTTTTATTGGATTAACACATTATTTTTATTTATATTTGTGCTGGTCAGTTATGAACAGTATACAAAATTGAACTGGTTTTTAAGTAGCAAAAATAATTTGATCGTTACCTTCAACGTTACCTTTACAGTTACAGCTTAATTCAGAACAAATACCACTAAACATAAATATATTACATATAATACATTAATAAAGTACAACAAAACATACAATACCTTGTTCGTATTCAAGCTAGGCGGTTAATTATCCAAGATGTCTCACTAACTTATCACATAAATAACTTATAAACACTCTTTCATCAACACAGTTAATTTACCGTCTTTTTATATCAAGGTACAGACTCTGTTTCAATGAGAACGGCTTCAAAATAAAGGATCCAAAACATTTTTTTTAAATGCACTGTCAAAATAAAAGCTTACAGGAAGTGGCTTTCTAAGGGAACTAAAGGGAAAATAAAGTTTTGTATGAAATGATTATTAACAGACCACTATAAGACTAATTTACACTGACAGCTTATCAGACAGAGAACAGAACAATACTTAACAATCTGCATAATGATGAAGCCCTTGCAAGTGATCAGTGATGTGTAAAGTACTGAAAATCAATCAATACTCAAGTTTTTTTTTTGTTTGTTTGTTTGTTTTTGTTTATTTGTTTTTTTGTTGTTGATGTGTTTGTTTTCTCATCCATTGTAAAGCGTACATGGGTTTGTGAAAGGCGCTATATAAATCTCACCTATTATCATTATTATTATTATTATTAAAAGTACAAGTAGTCCCATTAAAAATGACACAAGTATAAATAAAAAAGTACCTGGTTGATAAATTACAACTTTGCATTTTAATATTATTAGGCTGTGCGGGCCAGTGCAAAACAGCAAAAAACGGATTTTTTTAAAGTTTTATGAAGGACGTAGAGCAGGTAGGCTAATCAAACAAATAAAGATAGCCTATACAACTGAGATATAAACAACCACACTCTCTCTCCATCTCTTCCTCACCTCCCCTTCTCCTTTTCCATTTCCTTATCTGTCCCATAACAGACAAATTTAATGACCTTAATGTTGAATTTGGCATTACATTAGATTAACTATTTTCTAATGTATCCCAATTTACAAGCCCAACAGACTACTAGCTACAAGATAAGTTAATGTCATCATCATAACATCAAAGATTAAGGTTACACATGAAAGACCTCATCACAGTAAAAAGACAGGTGGGGCTTATTTTTCTTCCAGGCAGCTGGTATTATAGTAATTACGGTAGCCTAAAGGCAATGCAGAAGGTCTACCGTAATTACTGCAGTAGTGGGGCAACACAATTTATAAGGTTGCCGGCTTGAACACAGTCTACACTCAGTCCCCACATTTAGAGCAGACTAGTTGTAATGAAGCTATAAATGGCAAATGTAGCAAAGTAAAAAGTAGATTATTGGCTCAAAAATGTACTTGGGTAAAGAGTAGAATTACAGTTTAAAGAAAGAACATGAAAAGTACTAGTTCTTTTTTTTTTTTAAACTACTTTTTATTGCATTTCTTGTAACTCGTTGAAGTATCAGCATGTAGTCATTAATATTAATTAGAGCTCCTTTTCACTGTTTGTATTTGACAGTTTTTAACCTGCATCCTGTTGATGGGGTTTCCATTTTCTAAACTTCTACTTTCTAAACTTCTTCAGCTATGAACAGATTATGAAACTTTGAAACAACATGAAACATTGAATGATTTCAAGCATCAACTTTGTGTTTTAAAGTGACTTTATTCTTTATTCAGATTGAAGGGCTGCGGTTTGTCAGAGACCAGCTGTGCTTCTCTGGCTGCAGCTCTGAAGTCCAACCCCTCCCATCTGAGAGATCTGGATCTGAGTGTAAACAAGCTGAAGGATTCAGACGTGAAGCTGCTGTCTGATCTTAAGAGGAGTCCACGCTGCACACTGGAGTTTCTGAGGTCAGTAGAGAGTTGGAGTCAGTCTGTGCTGGTTTCAGCAGTTTTGTATTAAATAGTCAGTATGAAAGCAAAGATCCAGTATTTCCTGGTGAAGCTCC
This sequence comes from Scomber scombrus, assembly GCF_963691925.1. Classification (NCBI taxonomy): domain Eukaryota; kingdom Metazoa; phylum Chordata; class Actinopteri; order Scombriformes; family Scombridae; genus Scomber; species Scomber scombrus. The sequence goes on along the minus strand of NC_084987.1, from coordinate 1,974,753 downwards.
AACCTTCTCAGTGCTGCTTTCCTCACTGAAGCTGTGAGAGGAGAATGGTGACAGGCTTCAGGATTGGACAGAAAGACAGAGAGAGAGAGAACAGTCAGCCAATCAGATGAGCCAGAAGCTTGTTGTGATCATGTGTTTGAGTTGATGTGAAGACGACTGTTGTTGTTGTGTGGATGTCTGCAGGAAATAAAGCTGGATTACAGCTGACAGCCTTACAACATGTATAGAGACAGTGGTCCTCATCATCAAAAGTCACATCATCAAATCTGATCTACGTCACTTTACAAATGTTGATATGATTCATATTGTTGAAACGTAGAGATTCAACATGTTCTTGTTTGTAGAAACAAACAATTGTGGCGACCAGGCTGCATGTGATGATTTAACAGCAGGAAACATCTTCATATCCCACAGAGACTCTGTAGCTTTAAACTTTGATAAGAGTTGACATGTATCAGCAGTAAATCCATCAGTAAACTGATGAGTGAATGTCTCTGTTTCTGCAGTAATGATGTGTTCATGACTCTCAGCACTTTATTTCTTCTGTGTACTTGAGTGAAATCTGCAGAGGAAACACACTTGATAGTAAAAGTGTGTGCAGGTGTGTGAGCTTGGAGCTCAGTGTGTTCACTCCAACACGTTAACATGAGAGCTGAAAGGAAGCAAGCTACGCTGCACAGCTGTTCCACTTCTGGTCTGAACAGGACTGAAGTCCCTGCTGCTCTTTATACTGGATGTGCTGCATCACTGACTGACAGCTGATGAAGTGAGTCTCACTAAACACTCATTTATCACCTTTGGTCTTTCTTCTTCTCTCATCAGCTGGTGATGATCTCTGTCAGAGTGAGAGTGAACATCCAGGAGTGTTGAGAGAGGATCAGCTGGATCCTGATGATCCATCTGGAGTCTGGTTCTGGATTTTGTCGTCTTCACTTAAGTCTCTTAACTGACTACAAACTGAACAGTTATCTCTGGATTTAGCTGAAGTCAGCACTTTACAGATTTGTTCTACATGAGCTGTTTGATGTAGATAAAGATAAAAACAGGTGTTATAAGTCAGACTCTGAGCCTGGGCTCATATTTATCAAGCGTCTCAGTATCACACTGAGTGTTAACGAGGACTAAAACTAATGAATGAAGCAGAAGAGAATTGACTGTGACTTTCAGCAGGAGAAGGATTACTGCTGGGAGAGAGTGAGACGTTTTACCACAGTCAGAGCAGCAAAGTAGAAATAATGATGACGTGTTGTAGTTTTCTCATAGTCTCAGCTGGAAATATTAAACAGTGGTAATTTGGTATATTATGTGTATAGACAGGTAACCAGACAGGTAACTTACCAAGGTTATGGAACAAAACTGTGAAGCCAAAATTCATTATCAGATGATATTTACAAACTTTAAAGAGAGCCTGAGAAATAAATGCAGCCTGTATGTTCATTAAGATAACAGGTGATTTGACTGAGCTGGTGAAATTGTCTTGGTTCAGCCACATGGTTTCACAGCCTGTAATAGTGCTGCATCTTGTTCATATTGTACAGATATGTTGTAAACCCTCTCCATGAAGAACATCTTCTCTTCCACTGTTCAGCTCCTCTTTCAGCTATACCTCAAGTTAACTTCTGTTCTCTACATGAAGGTAAAAACACTGTAACAATATAAACAGATATTGTTCAGCTGAATCCTCTGTGTGTCCTCTGTGTGTCCTTGTTCTGGTTCATTTACTTTAATAATGTTATGCCCAGCTCGTTTGAGAGCACAACAAAGCAGGGAGGACCACACGGCAAGAGCTCAAATGAAAGTAATTTATTAAAGTTAACAAAATTTAATCAAACAATAGTTTAAACATAAAAAATAACATGAACCAAGGCTACTTCTTAACACAATCAAATGAACAGAACCAAAAATAAGGAGCCTGAAAGGCACCAGCCTTCCAGGAGGGCCAGAGAGTGAGAGAGAGAGACATCTTGGCACTCCAGGATTTAAAAAGGCTCCCAACAGGTGATCTCAATCATTGGATGAGGAGGGAGGGACCAGACCATCTAGGGGAAGAGAGCAACACAGGAGTAGAATTCAAGGCAGACCATCCCCTCCACCATGGAGGCCCAGGGCCGTCACAATAAAGATTAAACATGACAATTAATTTTAGTCTCTGTTTTTATTTGATAATCACTAATAACTAAAACAATTTGTCTGTTTGTATTATCATTATTATTATTATTATTATTAGAGTTTAATTGGTGGTGAGTCAAACTGGTTCTTCTGGATGAATTTGGACTCAGGACTTCCATATTTCTAACATCCTGTTACGACCTCGTCCTAAAATTAAAATCTAGATTCTCAAAACTCATTTTCTCTCATCAGCAGCATTTCATTTCATTTCATGCATCTTTAATAGTTCATGTTGGTCGTGTAAATCCTGAGTGTGTGATGTGCTGCTGTCTCTATCTTTGTATTACACTTGTTTTTGTTTTTGTTTTGTGCTGTTCTGTTTCTGTTCATATGTTTTAATTATGACCTGCTGAGGGACTGCAGATGAAAATGAGCTGTAAGCTAACTCTGCTACAGCACATCAAGAGGTAACATTTATGTTAAATACTGTACATGGTCCCTTACAAATAGTCTAAATAAAATAAAGCCACAATTACAACTGAACAGGTGGAATTCAGTTCAGATATATTTGTAAAAGGTTAACATATAAGGTATATAAGAGTGCATTAATATGTAATATGTGAAAAAAAAAAAAATCTTATGCTCTAATTTTGTAATCAATAAATCTTTAATCTGCAGGCTGGATGTAAAAATAAATAGTAAACATGCTCTTATCTGATCTGACCCGGGCTTATAAACTGTGACTGAAACAGTAGAAACATCATTAATCAACATGATTGATGCAGCAGCGACACCTGCTGGACAAAACCCTCAACTACAGTCAGCGCAGGAGGAAACACACAAACTCCAAGTAGTAGCACAGTGTAGTAATACTTGTTTGACAGTAGTTGATGCTGCAGCTGAGTTACAGTCCTGCAGTGTGTGACTGTGGAGGGAAGAAGGAAGCAGCCAGGAACACAAAAAGAAGCCAAACTCAAGTAGAAACCACAATATTGATGTTTTCTCCTCTATTTAAATGAAATCTATAATCAATGACGTTTTAATTTGATTTCACTTGAATTATTTTTCATTTCATTAAATCGAAGCTTCCATTTATCAACTTGAAGGTCTGGGTTACGGTTAGGACAGGATCAGACTACAGCAGACAGTCAGGCCTCCAGAGTCAGGAATCAGGCAGGTAAATCACTGCAGACCCTTCACACCCTGGACATGACCTGCTCCATCTTCTCCCCTCTGTACACCAACACCAGCAGACACACCAACAGTTTCCTTATTAAACCTTCATGAACATTTAACTCACTGTGGCACTGTGCAATAATCCTGGACACTATAATACCCACTGCACCTACACATATTTATTTAGTCTAAAATACTAAATGTACAGTAACAAACACATTTCATGCTACAATATCTGGAGCGCTGAGTGCAGGTTATTATTGATTAATCTGCCAATGATTCTCTCAATTTGTCTACAAATGAATATTATGTTTTTCTTGCTGTAATGATTCGTCCTGTTCATACTGACCATTAGAAGATCCTTCATAATGTTTACAATGGAAGTGATGGAGGACTAAACCCACAGTCCTCCTTCTGTGGAAACATGGATTTAAAAGTTGATCTGAAGCTAATATGAAGCTTCAGATGACAGAAAACCTTTTGTTGCCGTCACTGTTTTATATGTGTTTTAAAAGCAGAGCTGCAACTATTAATCTGATAACTATTTTCATAATCAAATACTTGATTTTAGTTATTTTAGCGCAAAAAAATGTGTCGGTTTCAGCTCCTAAAATGTGATATGAGTGTTTGTTTTTTTAGTTTTGGACTACATTTTTTAACAAGTTTTGATATTTTAACGTAATCCATAATGGAAATAATCATTAGTTAAACTGCTCATTTGAAAAGATTGTAAAGATTAACAAGAAATAATTTAACTCACCAGTAGTCAGGAGCTTAAATGAACATTAAAGTAGTTTATCTGTCTGTAATGATTCCTCCTGTTCATACTGACCATTAGAAGATCTCTTCATAATGTTTACAATGGAAGTGATGGAGGACTAAACCCACAGTCCTCCTTCTGTGGAAACATGGATTTAAAAGTTGATCTGAAGCTAATCTTCATCTTCTATGTTTCAACGTTACAGTGTTTTTAGTACCAAAGTCTTTTTGTTACTATACCTCCACCACAGCTTGCTCATCTTGCCAACCCTAATTTGTCACTGACCCTTATACATATGTTGGATAGATGTTGTGTAATATTTTCAGATGTAGTTCTCTAATTTAGTTTAACCCTCCTGTTGTCCTCGAGTCAAGGGAGGAAGAAGGAAGGAAAGGAGGAAGGAAAAGAGGAAGGGAGGAAAGAGGAAAGAAGGAAGGGAGGAAAGAAAGAAGGAAGGGAGGAAGGCAATGAAGGAAGGGAGGACAGAGGAAAGAAGAAAGGAAGGTAGGAGGGAGGGAGGAAAGAAGGAAGGAGGAAGGGAGGAAGGAAGGAGGAAGGAAGGGAGGAAGGAGGAAGGAAGGGAGGAAGGAAAGGAAGGAGGAATGAAGGAGGAAGGAAGGGAGGAAGAAGGAAGGAAGGGAGGAAGGAAGAATGAAGGAAAGGAGGGAGGAAGGGAGGAAGAAGGAAGGAAAGGAGGGATGGAGGAAGGAAGGGAGGAAAGTAAAGAAGGGAGAGAGAGAGAAAGGAAAAGAGGAAAAAGGAAAGAGGAAAGAAAGAGGAAAGAAAGAGAAGGAGAGAGGAAGGAAGGACAGAAGGAAGGAAGAAAGGGGGATGGAGGAAGGAAAGAAGGAAGCGAGGAAAAGAGAGGAAGGAAAGAAAGAGAGAAGGAGGGAGGGAGGAAGGACAGATGGAAGGAAAGAAGGAACAGTCAAAACAGACTGGGTCAATTTGACCCGGGAGGACGACGCGAAGGTTAACATAAAAAAATGAAAGGGAACAAGACTCACTCTTTGCTAATTTATGTCTTTAAAGTGAGAATTTCAAAAACTTTTTCCGAGTCTCATAAAAACATTTCCTGATATGTTTGTTGGTATATTTGTTTCTCATAAAATCAATTCCATTTATATTAAGCATACACTGAGAACTAGGAATCTCCTGTTGCTTTTTATAGCCTTTCATTAGTTCTAATAATCCACTCGGGGTAGATTTAACTACTAAACCATATTCTTTGGTCTTTACAAGAAGCATCTTTTTTAGCTTCGTAGGTCAGTAGTTGTTCGTTATCATCAAAAAGGTCCTTTATTATTATTATCATTATTATTATTAAACTTAATTTTACCTCAAAAGATGATTGAGGGGGAATCCTTATTTACCAAACTCACCGTAGCAACACCCAACTCTTTCTCCTTGACCATTGACGATTCCACTGTTCCTCCATCCGCTCAGGTAAAGAGCCTCAGTGTCATCCTGGACACATCAATAATGTTCTCTACTCTATTCTACTCTACTCTACTTTATTCTACTCTACTATACTCTACTATGCTCTATTAATATTCTACTCTTCTCTACTATATTCTACTCTACTCTACTATATTCTACTCTATTATACTCTACTATATTCTACTCTACTCTATTCTATTCTACTCTTCTCTACTATATTCTACTCTACTCTATTTTACTCTACTCTACTCTACTCTATTATACTCTATTCTACTCTACTTTATTATACTCTACTTTACTCTACTCTACTCTATTATACTCTATTCTACTCTACTCTATTCTGTTATATTCTACTCTACTCTATTATACTCTAGTCTACTCTGTTCTATTCTATTCTACTCTATTATATTCTACTCTACTCTAATCTATTATATTCTACTCTACTCTAATCTATTATACTCTGCTCTACTCTACTCTACTCTATTCTATTCTACTCTTCTCTACTATATTCTACTCTACTCTATTCTACTGTACTCTATTATACTCTACTCTATTCTACTGTACTCTACTCTATTATATTTTACTATATTATACTCTGTTTTATTTTACTCTACACTATTAAATTCTACTCCACTCTATTAAATTCTACTCCACTCTATTATATTCTACTCTACTCTACTCTATTCTACTCTACTCTACTCTATTTTACTCTACTCTACTCTATTATACTCTATTCTACTCTACTTTATTATACTCTACTTTACTCTACTCTACTCTATTATACTCTATTCTACTCTACTCTATTCTGTTATATTATACTCTACTCTATTATACTCTAGTCTACTCTGTTCTATTCTATTCTACTCTATTATATTCTACTCTACTCTAATCTATTATATTATATTCTACTCTACTCTAATCTATTATACTCTACTCTACTCTACTCTACTCTATTATATTCTACTCTACTCTACTCTACTCTATTATATTCTACTCTACTCTATTATATTCTACTCTAATCTATTATACTCTACTCTACTCTATTATATTCTACTCTACTCTATTATATTCTACTCTACTCTATTATACTCTACTATTATAATAATCTATTATACTCTATTCTACTCTACTCTATTCTGTTTCAAACAGCAGCTGTCAGGGACGAGCCGAGCCTACCAACTATCGCGAGAGCACGGGGTCAGTGAGCGAGAAGAAGGGTGTCCAGGAGGCATAGCAATGTTCACATTTAGCAACAACAACAACCTTTAGCAACATAATTATCCCGCTGTGTAGGCCGGAGGAGAGCTCAACTATCGGCCCGTTACACCCGCAGAGACACGGAGGAAAACACCGGACAGTGACGTGCAGGTAGAGGAGACACGCAGCGGCTTGTTGTGTGTTTTTGGGAGGCAACGTTTCGAGAGCTAACAGCGAGTTATTAATAGCGAGCTAGCAGGCTAATGGTTAGCTTAGCTCGATACATAATCTTTACTTTCGTGATGATTCAATGTTTTTTGGGGAGAGAGAGAGAGAGGTGATGGCGGGGTTGTGTGGGTGGAGGTGGAGGTGGAGGAGGTGGAGGAGGGGTTCATATCAGCGACAGGTTATAACAACCAGCACATAATGAGATATATCAGCAACTTCAAGGTGTTAATTAGAGAGATGGGAAGTTAATGGGAGAATAGAATAGAATAAAACACAGTAGAGTAGATTATAACAGAGTATAATGAAATAGACTATAATAAAATAGTAGAGTATAATAAAATAGACTATAATAAAATAGAGTAGAGTAGAATAGACTATAATAAAACAGTAGAATAAATCAAGAGTAGAGTAGAATAGACTGGAATAAAACAGTAGTATGAAATAGAGTAAATAAAAAAGAGTAGAGTATAATAAAATAGAGTAGAATAAAACAGTAGAGTAGAATAAAACAGTAGAATAAATCAAGAGTAGAGTAGAATAAAACAGTAGAATAGAATAAAACATTAGTATGAAATAGAGTAAATAAAACAGAGTAGAGTATAATAAAATAGACTAATAAAACAGTAGAATAGAATAAAACAGTAGATCATAATAAAACAGGCGAATAGAGGATGATCCGTGTTAGAATAAATGTTTTTATGCCATTTTACTCATTTTGGTTCAGAATAATCATTTGTTTTATATTTTTAGTCCACACAAGAATGATTTCATGATTGAAATATTTTTATTGTTCAATTTTTTAAACATGTAGATATATAATCTGTGTGGATAAGAACCAAAGGGAAGCTTCAGGTAGCAAAACAATAGATAGAGTTTCGTACAATGTATAAAAGGTAAGTTAAAAATGTAAACGGCATGATATCAATAACATGTTTTTTGAGGAATATCTGGAATATGAAATGATAGAAATGTTTTATTACGAAGATATTGTAAGAAAAACAACCTCACCGGGTCATTTTGGACCAATTATGCATCTAATGGTTAAAGAAAGCTGGTTAATGCAAACTCTTATTCTCACGTCTAACTAACCTTTCTATATATGGGTCAATGACGTATAAGGATTTACAACAACTCAATGTTAGAATAATAAAAACAAGCATATCTAATGCAGTAGTTCAAACATTCAGAATGTTGTGTACCTGAACATTCATATTATACATTTTAAAGTGATTTTAATGGTTTCAAGATTAATTGGCACTGGCCTTAAAAACAGTCATGTGGTGCGACCATGAATCATCCTTCCTCCTTTCCTTCCTTCCTCCTTTCCTTCCTCCCCCTCCTTACTCCTTTCCTTCCTTCCTTCCTTCCATCTTACTCCTTTTTTTCTTTCCTACCTTCCTTCCTTCCTTCCTTCCTTATTCCTTTCCTTCCTTCCTCCCTTCCTACCTCCCTCCTTATTCCTTTCCTTCCTTCCTCCCTTCCTACCTCCCTCCTTATTCCTTTCCTTCCTTCCTCCCTTCCTACCTCCCTCCTTATTCCTTTCCTTCCTTCCTCCCTTCCTACCTCCCTCCTTATTCCTTTCCTTCCTTCCTCCCTTCCTACCTCCCTCCTTACTCCTTTCCTTCCTTCCTCCCTTCCTACCTCCCTCCTTACTCCTTTCCTTCCTTCCTCCCTTCCTACCTCCCTCCTTACTCCTTTCTTTCATCTTGAAATAAATTAATTTACTTAACACGCTTCATAGTTTTCAGTAATATAAAGTGTTTGGAAACAAAGTAAATGTTTATAAATGATCTTTTATTTATATAAAGATATTTCAAGATGAATCATGGTCGCACCACATGACTGTTTTTAAGGCCAGTGCCAATCAATCTTGACAAACCCACTAAAATCACTTAATTTCACATTTATAATATGAATCTTCAGGTACACAACATTCTGAATGTTTGAACTACTGCATTAGATATGCTTGTTTTTATTATTCTAACATTGAGTTGTTGTAAATCCTTATACGTCATTGACCCTTTAGTTTACTGGCGGGTTCATCTGCTGCCTGGCGTTGTGATTTTTATTTATTTGTGCGACATGTTAAGAGACATCAGCTCGTCACATTTAGCATTTGATTATTTCTGACAGTACAAATAAAGACTTGATGAAAAGCAGACAAACATCTGCTCAGCTCACATGAACGTTTCATCCTCGAAATCTCAGTGGTGGAAAGTAATTAAGTACATTTACTCTTAAGTAGAATTTAAAGGTACCTGTACTTTACTGCAGTACAGTTTGAGGTACTTGTACTTTACTGTAGTACAGTTTGAGGTACTAGTACTTTACTGTAGTGCAGTTTGAGGTACTTGTACTTTACTGTAGTACAGTTTGAGGTACTTGTACTTTACTGTAGTACAGTTTGAGGTACTTGTACTTTACTGTAGTATTTCCATGTGATGCTACTTTCTACATCTCAGAGGGAAATATTGTACTTTCTACTCCACTACATTTATTTAACAGCTTTAGTTACTTTTCAGATGCAGATTTGACACAATGGATAATATAACAAGCTTTATAAATACAACACATTGTTAAAGATGAAACCAGAAAGCAGTGTGTAGTCGGCTCACATTTCAGATGTCTATGAGTTGTTTACAGCTCCACCAAATAGTGATTTTTCCCTCTAAACTTCTCACATGCTTTCATTTCAATAAATGTTCAAATGATCCAATATTTCAGCAAAAATCAAAGATTAGAGAAAAAGTCCAAAAACTGAAAACACATTTGTGTATCAGAACTTAGTTTTTTCTTCTTTCCTCTCCCATTAATCATCTCACCACCCCTCACATTTATCTGCTGACCCTTTGGAGGGGCCCCACCCCTAGGTTGGGAACCACTGGACTAAACTAGCTAACTGTATATAAAGTAGTGTAAACTAGCTCCACCTCCAGCAGCTACAACAGTAACATGCTGCTCTAACACTGATGCTTCACTATTAATAATCTAATGATGTCATAATAATAATATATCAGTCAGAGGACCAAACCACTACTTTACTGTAATACTGCATACTACATCACTATAATACTGCAGTACTTTAACTGTAATACTGCATACTACATCACTATAATACTGCAGTACTTTACTGTAATACTGCATACTACATCACTCATAATACTACAGTACTTTACTGTAATACTGCATACTACATCACTCATAATACTACAGTACTTTTACTGTAATACTGCATACTACATCACTCATAATACTACAGTACTTTTACTGTAATACTGCATACTACATCGCTCATAATACTGCAGTACTTTTACTGTAATACTGCATACTACATCACTCATAATACTACAGTACTTTTACTGTAATACTGCATACTACATCGCTCATAATACTGCAGTACTTTACTGTAATACTGCATACTACATCACTATAATACTGCAGTACTTTACTGTAATACTGCATACTACATCACTATAATACTGCAGTACTTTTACTGTAATACTGCATACTACATCACTAAAATACTGCAGTACTTTTACTGTAATACTGCATACTACATCGCTCATAATACTGCAGTACTTTACTGTAATACTGCATACTACATCACTATAATACTGCAGTACTTTACTGTAATACTGCATACTACATTACTATAATACTGCAGTACTTTTACTGTAATACTGCATACTACATCGCTCATAATACTGCAGTACTTTTACTGTAATACTGCATACTACATCACTCATAATACTGCAGTACTTTTACTGTAATACTGCATACTACATCGCTCATAATACTGCAGTACTTTTACTGTAATACTGCATACTACATCACTATAATACTGCAGTACTTTTACTGTAATACTGCATACTACATCACTCATAATACTGCAGTACTTTTACTGTAATACTGCATACTACATCACTATAATACTGCAGTACTTTTACTGTAATACTGCATACTACATCACTCATAATACTGCAGTACTTTTACTGTAATACTGCATACTACATCACTCATAATACTGCAGTACTTTTACTGTAATACTGCATACTACATCACTATAATACTGCAGTACTTTTACTGTAATACTGCATACTACATCGCTCATAATACTGCAGTACTTTTACTGTAATACTGCATACTACATCACTATAATACTGCAGTACTTTTACTGTAATACTGCATACTACATCACTCATAATACTGCAGTACTTTTACTGTAATACTGCATACTACATCACTATAATACTGCAGTACTTTTACTGTAATACTGCATACTACATCACTCATAATACTGCAGTACTTTTACTGTAATACTGCATACTACATCACTCATAATACTGCAGTACTTTTACTGTAATACTGCATACTACATCACTATAATACTGCAGTACTTTTACTGTAATACTGCATACTACATCGCTCATAATACTGCAGTACTTTTACTGTAATACTGCATACTACATCACTATAATACTGCAGTACTTTTACTGTAATACTGCATACTACATCACTCATAATACTGCAGTACTTTTACTGTAATACTGCATACTACATCACTATAATACTGCAGTACTTTTACTGTAATACTGCATACTACATCACTCATTATACTGCAGTACTTTTACTGTAATACTGCATACTACATCGCTCATAATACTGCAGTACTTTTACTTGTAATGAAGAATTTTTACATTACTGTGTTGTAACTTTTACTTCTTCTTCCACCACTGTCTAAACGTTGGATAAATATATTTGTGTGTGACAGTTTTACTCGTATATCTGGTTTCTGTATATGTGTGTTATTACTTATATTTACACTCATTGGTCAAAGTGCTTTACTGAGAAAAATAACAGCAAATAAAATCATAATATTAAACATTTTTTAAAAATAAGTTAAAATAACACTAACATGACACAATGACAATAATAATAACATTAACCCTAAATAAAATCAGAACATTAATGTAATATAAGATGAAAAATATAATAGTAATCATTTTTAAATGGTAAAATCAGTACATAGTAAAAGTAGTTAAAACGTAGAATATATACATTTTATTATTATTATTGTTGTTGTTGGTATTATTATTTTAAAGAAGTTCATATAAATAACTGTAGTTTTCTGTGTGTTTAAGTGTAGTAAAGTGTATTATTATTACATTTTAAAGAAGTTCAGTATCAATAAATGTAGTTTTCTGTGTTTTTGCAGGATGTGTCGTCGCTCCTCTGGATGTTTGACAGACGGTGAAGCAGCAGCAGACCTCTCGACTCTCACACATCTCACCTCCTTCGCTCGTCTACTTACTGGAAGCCTGAAACTCGTGTTTTCTTGTTGAAATGATAAAATATTTAATTTCACAGAATAATGTAGCGATCAGTTCGGCGCCGTCGCAGATATTTGACCTCTGTTTTCAGCCCCGTCATGAGCGGGTCTGCAGCTTTTTAACTCTTTAATTAGACGGGGGCCGAGTTCACACCTGTTTGTAAATGATTAGACCAATGTGCCGTGTTTGCCCCCCCCCTCAGTCGCCCCAGCTGTGCAATCACTTCGGCTCTCCGTTGTATGTTTGAAGTGATTCGATCGATCAGCCAATCAGGAGAATGAACGGCTCTCTTTTAACCCCGCCGAGCCCGCGGGCGGCAAACTCCTCTCCGTTACCTCCTTCCCCGTCCCCGTCGCCCTCCCCACCGTCTCCCTCTCTGCTGCCCCTCTCCCCTCGTCCCCCGCCTCTCCCCCCTCTGGTGAGCCCTCCCCCCCAGGCTCACCCGTCCTCTCTGTCCGACACCCCCACGCCGTCCCCCTCGCCATGCCTGAGCTGGACCGAATTCTGTGAGCTCCACGCACGCGTCGCGGCCGGCGACTTTGCGCGCCACTTTCGCGCGTTCCTCCTGGAGAACCCGCACTACTCCCCGGACTCCGCCGCCGCCTTCTGCCGCCGCTTCACCGACCGCTTTGTCCGTCACTTCCAGAGCGAGCTCGAGGGGGCGCTTCCCCCGAGCTGCGGCTCTGGAAGGGAGGAGATGGTGAGCTGGGCGCCCCAGTCAGACGCCACCTCCCTGGAAGAGGAAGCGGTGTCACCTCTGTCGGCGTCAGGGGGGCCGATCCTGCCGTGTCCCCCGACCGGCACGGCGCGCGGCCCGTTATCCAAACCTGCGCCGACGCGGCTCGTGCTGGAGAACCGCAGCGGGGACCGGTTTCAAGATTCTTACGCTCACAGCCAAGTCCTACCTCCATCTTCATCGTCGTCGTGTTGCTCCTCGGTGGGCGGGAATAATAACGGGAGGCGAGAGGAGAGGGGCACCATGATGGTCATGACCCCGGGGAACGGGGAAGCACCGGTTGAGGAAGAGGAGGACAGCTGGCTCGGGGTGGCGTCTGTCGGCGAGGACGTGGAGCCAGATGAGCGGGATGCTGAGTCCACTGAGGCGGACGGCGCCGACCCCTCCCACACTCCTCAGATTCCTTCTTCCTCTGTCACTCCTCCGCCCGGCTCCAAAGGCAACAGCACACCCAACTCCTCCAAAAACAAACTGAAGAAGCGATTCTCGCTGCGGAGTGTGGGTCGTAGTGTTCGGGGGAGTGTCAGAGGAATCCTGCACTGGCGGAGCTCCTCCAGCGACTCGGCCCAGAGCCAGCTGCCCTCCAGCTACAGCTACACGATGGGCGTGCAGGACGCCGCCCTGCTGCCCTCCTCCAAGAGGAACTCTGGCACACAGCCTCCTACACCCACCTCCTCCATGCCTGTCTCCTTGTCCATGCCCCTCTCCCTCCCCCACTCCTCCTCCTCCTCTCTGCCCCCCTCCTCTTCGAGCAGCGCCACCTCTCTCTCTCTTTCCGAGGCCGCTCGAGATCGGCGGCGGAGTAACGGCGAAGGCGGCGAGAAGGAGAAGTGGAGCCATCGTCTAGAGAAACTCAGACTGTCGCGATCCCCTCCGCCCGTCCTCACCCCGACCGGCTCGCACTCCGCCTCCTCCACGCTGCCCCCGAGCAGCGCCGCCGCCGTGGGACCCCCGAGGAAGGTGGGCCGGCTAGTGCGGGAGGGCGGCGTGAGCGTCAGCTCATCCAACGACGATTTTGGCGGGAGCCACGGCTTCTCCGGCTTCACGTTCGGCCTCCTGCATCACGGTACGGACAACAACAACGCTGCCTCAGCTTCGTCCGCCGCGGCCCAGGCAGGTTCGGTTCAGCCTCTGGCGAGCGGCGGGAACGTGCCGTGGAGAGGAGGACGCTGGCACAAATGTCGTCTGGTCCTCAGAGAGAGAGACCGAGAGGGTGGAGACCGGGGAGAGGAGTACTACCTGGAGTTCTTCATCCCGCCTAAAGTAAGTGTGAAACATCAGAGCATGTCGGCGGCGGCAACATTAAAACATTCAGTGAATAAATCAGCAAACATGATCTGAACTGCTTCAGTTTGTGTCAGGAAGTTATATAAATAATAAACTGAATCACTCCATAAGACTGATTTAATTTTAAATGTATGAAATAGTTTTTTAATTCACATTTTTACAATTATACATTTTACTAGATTTCCTCGTTTTACATTTTATAAAATCTCATGAAGTTTACTTAATTTTCCAAAATACTGTCGGACAACATAAGACATGACGACGTATAATTGATATTAAGAGGAATTATAATTGATCGTAATGTGTATAGTCTTCAGTTGCAGCCCTTTTTAAGATCATTATTTTATGTTTAATGACTGAAGTGTAATAATATAGGTCTTTAAATTATCTGTACAGGTGGTTCATGTGTTACCTGCTGTAATTAAGGCTGTAAAGACAGAAAATCTCATTTATTCTTTGTCTGAAATTATAAAGTTGTCACCAAAAAGACTTTTATTACACTTTTCTATCTCCTCTTAAAAAAACACACACAAGCTGATGTTTTAAAGTTTCTTCTATATTTTTTCAGTCCATAGCTGTTGTCGTAAGTATTAAAAGAAAATAGTTTTGGATATAAAAGTAAATATCTTCAATCAGGAAAAAACTGCCTCTAAGAAACAAACCAAAAGCTGTTTCTTCACTAACTAAATTTTAGACAAACACATTGGCAGATTAATCAATCGTTAGTTTACAGTATTGATGGAGAAATATCAGTTATTGATTTGCTTCCTGTGTCTCTGCAGTCATCGAAGCCCCGGCTGACTGTCCCCTGCTGCTCCATCGTGGATGTGAGGAGCACCACGGCGCTGGAGGTCCCCGACAAGGAGAACACCTTCCTGCTGCAGGTAATCAATCAGTCAATCAGTCACTCAATAAGTCAATCACTCAGTCAATCACTCAGTCAATCAGTCAGTCAATCAGGTAATCAATCAGTCAGTCACTCAGTCAATCAATCAGTCAGTCACTTAGTCAATCAATCAGTCAGTCAGTCAGTCAGGTAATCAATCAGTCAGTCACTCAGTCAGTCAGTCAGTCAGTCAGTCAGTCAGTCAGTCAGGTAATCAATCAGTCAGTCACTCAGTCAATCAAACAGCCAGTCAGTCAAACAATCAGTCAATCAGTCAGTCAATCAGTCAGTCAATCAGTCAGTCAATCAATCAATCAGTCAGTCAGTCAGTCAATCAGTCAGTCAGTCAGTCAATCAGTCAGTCAATCAGTCAGTCAATCAGTCAGTCAGTCAGTCAATCATTCAGTCAGTCAATCAATCACTCTTTCTGAATGGACTTTCAGACTTCAGTCGTACATATAGACGTGTGCTGGGAGGTTAGGCGGTACTAAAGACCTCCAGTGTTTCCATGGCGACAAATCTCTCGTCTCTTTTTTTTAAGCAAACTTATCGATTATTATATATATATAATATAACTATTTTATATTATTGTAAATGTAATATCAGCTAATGTGAAGAGGTCAATTACATTCAGCCTTTTTTAAAGTTTGAATAATAATCGTTAGCTGCCGTCTTAAATCCTGGTTGTAGTTTATATTTGAACGACTCGACAGATCGGCTGTTGTGTAAAATTTTATTTGGACTCTGACTGTTGTCGTTAACGTTTCCCGCTCTGGATCAGGCGGAGGCCTCGGCGCAGTACGTGATCGAAACACGCGACGCCGTTCAGATGAGAGCCTGGCTGAGCGACATCAGGAACGGCATCTGTCTCAGGTAACGTACCGAGGACGGGTGGGGGGGGGTTCCTCAACGGGTTCCTCAACGGGTTCCTCAGCAGGTTCCTCAGCGGGTTCTAACAGACGTCTCTCCCAACAGTGAACAGGAAGACGCTGAAGGTGTTGGACCGCTAGACATCAGCGGGACGCCAGAGATCGTAGACCGTCTTTCACAAGGTGAGTCTCTCTGGTTCTCTCTCTGGTTCTCTCTTTGGTTCTCTCTCTGGATCTCTCTGGTCGTCTCTGGTTCTCTTTCTGGTTGTCTCTTTAGTCCTCTCTTTGGTTCTTTCTCTGGTCCTCTCTAGTTCTCTCTCTGGTTCTCTCTGGTTCTCTCTTTAGTCCTCTCTCTGGTTCTCCCTGGATCTCTCTCTGGTCCTCTCTGGTTCTCTCTCTGGTTCTCTCTGCTCCTCTGCGGTTCTCTCTGGTTCTCTCTCTGGTCCTCTGTGGTTCTCTCTGGTCCTCTGTGGTTCTCTCTCTGGTTCTCTTGCCTGGTTCTCTCTGGTTCTCTCTCTGGTGGTTCTCTCTCTGGTTCTCTCTGGTTCTCTCTCTGGTTCTCTCTCTGGTCCTCTCTCTGGTCCTCTCTGGTCCTCTCTGGTTCTCTCTGGTTCTCTCTCTGGTTCTCTCTGGTTCTCTCTCTGGTTCTCTCTGGTCCTCTCTGGTCCTCTCTGGTTCTCTCTGGTTCTCTCTCTGGTTCTCTCTGGTTCTCTCTCTGGTTCTCTCTGGTCCTCTCTGGTTCTCTCTCTGGTTCTCTCTCTGGTTCTCTCTAGTTCTCTCTGGTCTCATGTGTCTCCTCTAGTCCTCTCTCTGGTTCTCTCTCTGGTTTTCTCTCTGGTCCTCTCTCTGGTCCTCTCTCTGGTTCTCTCTCTGGTTCTCTCTCTAGTTCTCTCTAGTTCTCTCTGGTCTCATGTGTCTCCTCTAGTCCTCTCTCTGGTTCTCTCTCTGGTCCTCTCTCTGGTCCTCTCTCTGGTTTTCTCTCTGGTCCTCTCTCTGGTCCTCTCTCTGGTCCTCTCTCTGGTCCTCTCTCTGGTTCTCTCTCTGGTTCTCTCTAGTTCTCTCTGGTCTCATGTGTCTCCTCTAGTCCTCTCTCTGGTTCTCTCTCTGGTTTTCTCTCTGGTCCTCTCTCTGGTCCTCTCTCTGGTTCTCTCTCTGGTTCTCTCTCTAGTTCTCTCTCTGGTCCTCTCTGGTCCTCTCTGGTCCTCTCTGGTTCTCTCTGGTTCTCTCTGGTTCTCTCTCTGGTTCTCTCTCTGGTCCTCTCTGGTTCTGTCTGGTCTCATGTGTCTACTCTGGTCCTCAGTGTTGTATGGAGGTATCGGGGGCTCGTCCCCTCTGATGGATCCTCTCCCTCCTGAACTTCCTCCTCGAGCCCCTCTGGACGAACCAGACGGCCGGATCCTCGGCGGAGGCGGAGCTAGTCTCGGGACGCCGTTCGCCGAGACGCCGGACGCAACAGGTGACAGGAAGTCGTTTAACCTTTGATCCACTATCAATATCTGTGTTTCCTTTAGAGCAGGAGGGTCAAACTCATTTTCATTAAAAAGATGGGAAGAGAGGAAGGAAGGAAGGAAGGAAGAGAGGAAGGAAGGAAGGCAGGATAAATGGAAGGAAGGAAGGAAGGCAGGACAAATGGAAGGAAGGAAGGAAGAGAGGAAGGAAGGACAAATGGAAGGAAGGAAGAGAGGAAGGAAGGGAGGAAGGACAAATGTAAGGAAGGAAGGAAAGGAGGAAGGAAGGAAGACAGGAAGGAAGGAACGAAGGAAGGACAAATGGAAGGAAGGAAGAGAGGAAGGAAGGAAAAGAGGAAGGAAGGACAAATGGAAGGAAGGAAGAGAGGAAGAAAGGAATGAAGGAAGGAAAAGAGGAAGGAAGGACAAATGGAAAGAAGGAAGAGAGGAAGGAACGAAGGAAGGACAAATGTAAGGAAGGAAGGAAAAGAGGAAGGAAGGAAGAGAGGAAGGAAGGAACGAAGGAAGGAAGAGAGAAAGGAAGGACAAATGGAAGGAAGGAAGAGAGGAAGGAAGGAACGAAGGAAGGAAAAGAGGAAGGAAGGACAAATGGAAGGAAGGAAGGAAGGACAAATGGAAGGAAGGAAGGAAGAAGGACATGGAAGGAAGGAGGGAAAAGGAGGTACAGGAAGGAGGGAGGGAAGAAGGACGGAAGGATGGACAGACAATGAAGAAAGGAAGGACAGATGGAAGGAAGGAAAAGGAGGAGAAGGAAGAGAAGACAAGATGTAAGGGAGGAAGGACAGATGAATGAAGGAGGGAAGGAACGATGAACGAAGGACAAAAAGAAGACAGGAAGGAAGTAAGGAAGAAAGGAAGGAAGGACAGATGAAAGGAAGGAAGACAGGAAGGAAGGAAGGACAAATGGAAGGAAGGAAGGAAAAGGAGGAGAAGGAAAGATGGAAGGAAGAAGCGAGGGAAGAAAGGAAGGATGGACTGACATAATTAAGTAATGAAGAAAAGAAGGACAGATGGAAGGAAGGAAAAGGGGGAGAAGGAAGAGAAGACACAAAGGAAAGATGGAAGGAAGGAGGGAGGGAAGGAAGGAGGGACACTGGGCCGGACTGGACCCCTCAGCGAGCCGGTTCTGGCCCACGGGCATCATGTTTGACCTCCCTGCTTTAGATGTTTTTTTATGAAATTGATGACGCTGCGCTGGTTACTGCCGTCAGTAAAAAGCTGATCAATACTTTATCAAATCATCTGATCAACAAAGTATTAAGAAGTAGAACAGTGATATATTGGATTGGTTGAAATAATAATGAGTTATAGACCATTTATTAACTGATTATTTTTTATTTATTAACTGATTATTTTTTTAGCAGACACTTGATATTGCACCTAATTAAAATGATTGAAAACACAATATATAAGTTTTGATTTGAAATAAATGGACGTAAAAACAGTTGTGAAATGCAAAATAATAGAATTTTAAACATGCAATAAAAGATTTGATTAATCGCGATTAAGAAAAATGTATCGTTTGTCAGCCCAAATTCAAGTCATCAGTATTAAAACTGTGAGAAAAAAATTAAATTGTGAATCATTTAGAATCAGAAGTTTCGACATCAGCATAAACATCTGTGTTAGTGCCGAAGGAATCAGTAAAGATTATATCTGATATTATATAAGTGATCTGTAAAAACCTGCTGACACACACTGTAAAAAACAACCTAACATACGTCATTCATCACCTTTTTTAAAGCATCATGTTGATCTTTTCGCCCGTCTTTCAGGGTCCTTCCTGTTCTCGGAGGTGACATCGGCGGAGACGGTGGAGCACCCGCTCAGCGAGTGTCAGTGGTTTCACGGCACCTTGTCTCGTCTCAAAGCCGCTCAGCTGGTGTTGGCTGGTGGCCCGGCGAGTCACGGCGTCTTCCTGGTTCGCCAGAGCGAGACGCGGCGCGGAGAGTACGTCCTCACCTTTAACTTCCAGGGAAAGGCCAAGGTGAGTCTGGGAGTCCTGGAGATGAGACATAAAATAAAATAAATGTTGAAAATAAGATAATCAGACATTTAAACAGCATCCTGTCTGATCTCTGCTCGTGAAGAAGAAGTAGGGAAGAACGGAGTTGGTAGTCACACTTTCCTTTCCTTTGAATTCCTCATAAACTGTATACTGAATAGATTCCCATTTAATCTGTCAGAGTTGGATATTTACATTCTCGCATGAAAAACACTAAACGTCCTCTCACCTCAATGTAAAGCAGTTTACTCCAGAAATGATCTCTGAAGTAACATCTCACCTAAACTCTGAAACTTTTGGCGCTTTTCCACTATACAGTTCTAGCTCTACTCGACTTGGCTTGTCAAATTTTTTCTGCGTCTCCATCAGGGATAGTACCTGGTACCTGGTGCTTTTTTAGTACCTACTCTGCCGAGGTTCCAAGCGAGCCGAGCCGATACTAAATATGTGACGTCAACAGACTGCCGCCCACTGATTGGTCAGAGAGTCACTGGAAGAGTCATGAGCCGTCCCTCACAAGAATCAAACCCGGCATTTTTAAATACCAACAACAGCGTTACAGAGATTGGTTTCTCTCCTCTTGCTTTGTGGGAGACAGAAAGCCTCATACAGCAACAAGTACACCTTCGCTTCCATGTCCTGCATTGTTTATGTGTTTTGTGTCGCGTATAAAACGAAGTGACGGCAGTTTCGCGGAGCCGTGCTATGACAACCCCGCCCACGTTGAGTAGGTACTTTTCTGTAATGGAAAAGATCGTTCCTGGAACCGTGTCGAGCCAAGTCGAGTCGTGCTGGAACTGTAGTGGAAAAGCGCCATTTCAGTACCAACACTTTGTAACAACAGCACAGCGCCCTCTAGAGGCCGAGATCTGTTGAATGTGACAACCAACCCCGCTCTCCCCTACCTCTGTGTTATCATCCAGGTTGACCTTTGACCTCTGTTTTTTTTACCCCCGGCAGCACCTGCGTCTGTCCCTGAACGAGGACGGTCAGTGCCGAGTGCAGCACCTCTGGTTCCAGTCCATCTTCGACATGCTGGAGCACTTCCGGGTGCATCCGATCCCGCTGGAGTCCGGCGGAGCGTCGGACGTCACGCTCATCAGCTTCGTGGGCGCCACCGCCGTTCGCCAGCCAGGTAACGAGCCGCGAAAAACCAGTACGAGGAGAAGAGTGGACACAGTTTAGTTACCACATGTTCTACACACAGGCCTGTTTTAGTTTGATAAACTCTGTTATTTAGGATATTTCAGTGATAAATGGTTTATAACTCACTATAATGTAGCTGTAACAGATATAAATGTTAACTATAACTCCACCTGTGAATATCCAATATAGACTGATAATGAGAATATAGTAAAAAACCATCTGTTATTATATAAAATAAAAGTTAACAACATGAAAATGTTTTAACCTTCGTGTCGTCCTCCCTGGTCAACTTGACCCCGTCTGTTTTGACTGTTCCTTCTTTCCCCCCTTCTTTCCTTCCTTCCACCATCCCCCTTTCTTCCTTCCTTCCTCCCTCCCTTTTTCTTTCCTTGCTTGCTTCCTTCCTTTCTTCCTTCCTCCCTTCCTTTTTTCTTCTGTCCTTCTTTCCTTCCTTCCTCTTTTCCTTTCTCCCTCCATCCCTCCTTCCTTTTTTCCTCCCTCCGTCCTACCTTCTTTCCTCCGTCCTTCCTTCCTTTCCTTCCTCCCTCCTTTTCTTCCTTCCTTCCCTCCTTCCTTCCCTCCTTCCTTCCTCCCTCCTTTCCTTCCTTCTTCCTTCATCTCTTCCTTCCTTCCTTCCTCCCTCCTTTCGTTCCTTCTTCCTCCCTTCCTTCCTCCTTTCCTTCCTTCTTCCTCGCTTCCTTCCTTCATCCCTCCTTTCCTTCCTTCTTTCATCCATCCCTTCCTTCTTCCTCGCTTACTACCTTCATCCCTCCTTTCCTTCCTTCCTCCCTCCCTCCCTTCCTTCTTCCTCCCTTCCTTCCTTCCTCCCTCCCTTCCTTCTTCCTTCCTTCCTTCCTCCCTCCTTTCCTTCCTTCCTCCCTCCCATCCTTACTTCTTCCTCCCTTCCTTCCTTCCTTCCTTGACTCGAGGACAGCAGGAGGGTTAATAATAAATAATAATAAACTGTATTTATGATTAGAGCACCTTTTATACAAGGGAGGTAGCTCAAAGTGCTTTACAGAGAAACATTTAAAATACAATTAAAGCCATTCATATGATTTGGTATTGCACATGAATAAAGTTTTTTTTATTTTCATATTTGTGCTAAAGATCTGTGTCCTACATTTCCCATAATGCAGCTTGAGTGTGCCTCTGATGTGACTCCTGTCTGTTGTTTTGAGACACATTTGTGTTAATTGTGAGCTTTATTATCTGCATGTTAAACATCTTTACATACACGCTGCATGACGTCTGTTGGTAATATAACAGCCACGTGTGCCGAGCTCTTCGTCTCTCATCATCATCATCTCACATCTTCAGTCAGAGTGGAGTCATTTAAATGTGAATCCAGATAATTATTTTTTTGTTTTTTTAGAGGTTTGTTTAATTGTTGTTTTAAAATGTGTGCACCCTGCCGCCTCCTCCTGCACCTCGTCGCTGTGTTACTGCACCCATCACTGTTCTGTACCCTTACAGGCCGGGACAGAGCAGGCAGCCGGCCTACGGTCTGTGATGTCATCACCACCACGCGCCATCCTGACTCTCCATCAACCCCCATCTCTGACTGTGTGTAAGTGAGACCGGACTCTGCTGGGGGTGTGTGTGTGTCTTAGAGTGTGTGTGTGTGTGTGTGTGTGTCTGAGAGAGTTTGTGTGTGTGTGTCTCTGAGTGTGTTGTCTGTCTTTGTGTGTGTGTGTGTGTGTGTGTTTGTGTGTGTCTTTGAGTTTGTGTGTGTGTGTGACTGCCTCCATGACTCTCGTGGACTCCATGACCTCAGACTTCTTCACCTAACCGTCCGCTCACTGTCATTTTCTCTTTTTCTCTCCTCTCACCCTCCTGTCCTCCGACTGCACTCTCACTTTTGGCCTTATTTCCTCCTCCTCTTCCTCCTCCTCCTCTTCCTCCCCCCTCTCTCTTCTGCCTTCCTTTATTTACACTTTTCTCTCATTTCCCCCTCCCCTGCCCTTTTTTCTTTCTTTCTCTTTTATCTTTCTCCTCCGTGCAGACTTGACCAGCAGACCCCGTAGCCCTCCTCAACCTCCTCCTCTGCCGCCGGGCCGCCCGCCGCCCCCGACTCCACCTCAGGAGAGAGGAAACGAGACGGATCCGGGAGGAGGAGGAGCAGCAGCAGGAGCAGGAGGAGGAGGAGGAGCGACTGTGGTGACGATGGCGGCAGCGGGGACCGCGACGACAGGTACAGGAGGAGGAGGAGGCGGCGGCGGCAGCAGTGGCGGTGGCGGAGGAGGAGGAGGAAGTGGTGGAAGCGGCGGTGGAAGTGGAGGAGGAGGAGGAGCTGAGGACTGGGAGGAGAGGGACAGGGACACTCCTCTCCGCCAGCTAGAAGCTACAGAGGGAGAAGAGAGAGAAGGAGCGAGGGCCCCGCGAGCCATCGATAACCAGTACTCCTTCTTCTGATGAAGGGAAGCGCAGCAGCAGGAGGAGGAAGAAGAGCAGAAGGAGGAGGAAGAGGAGGAGGAGGAGCGTGTTTGAGCGTGTGTGTTTGACTGTTTGTGCGAGCGAAAGTGAGACTGAATGAGGCGGCGTACATCATAGCCATTCATAACCAGTATTTTTATTTTGTTAGCAAGGTGGAGGAGGTGAAGAAGAAGAGGAGGAGAAGGAGGAGGAGGAGAAGGAGGTGTAAAAGTACTAACACTATATGAGAGAGAGAGAGGAGACGGGGTGAGAGCAGCTTTACAACACTAACTAGCGGTACACATCTTTTTATTTTCTTTTATTCTTTAGCCAGATAAGCTTTCGATTTGATTTTGGCGGTACACCCCCCCATCCCCCCCGATACCTCACACAGCGCTCCTGCACATGCTCACTAGAGGCCAAACAGACACACAAAAAAACCTCAACACATCACACTCTCAGCGACGCCATGGCAACCTCCATTTAAAAAAATACCTACCAAAATAAACATACATATAGCATCGTAACTTTAGCCGTAAACGTCTGATTTTACACACCGGCGTGTGAAATGTGAATTTTAAAAACATCTACAAACATAATACAATGCTGATTGTATAATAATTATAATTCATATTATAATAACACTAATGATACAATGATGATTTACATATTTTATACAAGGAAAAAGTCTTCACTTCAGCTCCCAATGCAGGTAGATTTAATAGTATACTACAACTCCTCCCAATGCAGGTAGATTTAATAGTATACTACAACTCCTCCCAATGCATGTAGATTTAATAGTATACTCAACTCCTCCCAATGCAGGTAGATTTAATAGTATACTACAACTCCTCCCAATGCAGGTAGATTTAATAGTATACTACAACTCCTCCCAATGCATGTAGATTTAATAGTATACTCAACTCCTCCCAATGCAGGTAGATTTAATAGTATACTCAACTCCTCTCAATGCAGGTAGATTTAATAGTTTACCACAACTGCTCCTTATGCAGGTAGATTTAATAGTATACTACAACTCCTCCCACTGCAGGTAGATTTTTATAGTATACTACAACTCCTCCCACTGCATGTAAATTGTTATAGTTTACTACAACTGATCCCAATGCAGGTAGATTTAATAGTATACTCAACTCCTCCCAATGCAGGTAGATCTAATTAGGATACAAAAACATCAGATGGAATTTTTTTTTTTACTAAAATCCTGTCCTGTCTTTCTTTCTTCTATAGATTAAATTTTCAAGTGACTTTAAATTTCCATTTATTAATATTTTATGTTGTAAATAAATAGAATAAAAAGTACTACTACTGCTGCTAACCCTATGTAAGGTAAATAATCAATAATTAAAGTATAAATAAAGTGAAATCAGCCACAGAGATCAATCACAGCACAGCGAGACAATGACTAATCAGGTTTTTTTTTTTTAAAAAGAAGAGAGATTTAGTTTAATATTAGGAAAAAATAATAATATTCACCTTTTGAGAAACTGGAAATTAGGATTTTTGGGACACTTTTGCTTTTAAAAAATGACTTTTGGTGATTCACTTTCCTTCAGTTAAATTGTTTTAGCTCCTAAAACGATCCATGATGGAGCTCCTGAGCCTTTAATTGGATACTTTGTGGTATCCTATTAAATATACCTGCATTGGGAGCTGCAGTGTGCAGACTTTTTGTTATTTGGTCCAACACCTGCTTTTCTTACCCTGGATGTGCTCTGGATCTAAAAACAAACTTTACAGATATTTTATACCTCAGACTGCTGCTGTTTGCTTATAATTTTATATTTTAGACATCGGATTCAAGGACACATGTTGTAGAAATGGAAAATAACAGAGTAAGGCTTTAAAAATATAAAATATATTTAATTAAATGCTCCCCCTGCAAACAGATGCATTAAATTCAAAGGCGTTAAAATGCAATCAAACAGCACAGATGGACATATTTAAATAAGATGTGTAAATGAATCTCTTATTCAGCTGATATTTAATTTTTAAAGGATCATTCTGCTGATTTTGAAAACATTTTTTTTCTTCTCATGTTTGAATCCAAACCAACAAACTGATCTACTAACAAAGTCTGATAAATCGTATTACTCCGTTGTTGTTCAGAAATGATCAAAAACACGTCACACGTTTGTCGACAATAAGAAAAAATAGAAAAATATAAAATTTTTGCTGCAGACACGTTAAGATACGTTAAATCGCTTCGTCCTGATGTGTGAATGAGACCGATTGGATTCACAGAAAATGTACTTGACTGCATAACCGTTTTAGTGAATGTCTCATTATGGGATGTACTGACACGTGACACACTATGTTTAATAATCTACAGCCTCTAATACACGAGACGGACTAGAATTTATTTCTTTCTTTAATTAATTAAATGATGTAATGCGATAAAAGGCTTATAAAGGGGCGTTACCATGGTTTCCTGAGTACAGATGATCTTTTACGTTTATTTTAAGCACAGAAAAGTCTCTGTTTTTTTTCTCCCCCTATTTAATAACTTTATTTTAAAGGAAACTTTGTTGATTTTCAACCAGAATTGTCTCATTTACAATCATTACATTGGGGGTAAAATGTAAATAAACTGACCTCCATGATGTCTTGCAACCAGAGCTCATTTATCATTAAAGTCCGTGTAAAATAAAAATAAATATGTGTTCTGAGTTTGACATACCACAGAAAAGTGTGTTGTTAACCACCCTGCCAAATTTGAATGATTAAAAAATCACCAAATATTTGAAATTAGGCTTCAAAGTTGTGTAAAAGTCTGCCTCTGTCTCTGCTCCCAAACGCTGTGGGAGTGGCCGCCGAGTCTGCTGAAGCCCCGCCCCCTACCACGTGTCACCTGTCAATCAAAGTCACCACCTCTACCAGAAACATGGACGCTAGGTCTGAGAGCTTTCTGCTGCTAACTCAGCTGCTAGCTCGGCGGCTAGCTCGGCGGCTAACTCAGCTAACTGGCTAACTGTAGACTGTAGTAGTAGTGTGCGCTGAATGTATTTATACCTCTACAGCAGCAGGGGCGGGTTTATACTAAACATCGCCGGGTTACGTAAGGCGGCGGTGTTTTCAGACCCGCCCATTAAATCCAGGCACAGAAATCTTGAAACACAGTTTGTGAAGCCTAGCTCCATAATTCAAATCTAAATGGTTGAAATGCTTTTTACACTTTTTTTAGAAATACATTCATGACCTATTTAATGTGTTTAGAAGAAAATGTCTGAATTCACTTTACACAGTCTTTTTAAAAAAAAACGTCACTATTTCATACTACAGGCGTTCTTTACCAGTTTATTGTTATTTTTTCACTGTAGTTTGAACCATTTCACTTGTTTCTATATTAAGGCAAAAAACAAAGCTCAGACACATTGTTCTGGCACATGGAAACACATTTTGCCCACTGATATAAAAACACATCTCTTCTAATCTCTCTCCACGTCGCTCTGTTAGCTGTTATTCACACAAAGTTATATTTGACTGGCTGAACTTTTATAAACTCCTCTGACACATTATGAGCAAACATTTGAATAAATAAGAGATAAGTAAGCAGGTAACATTTCATTCATTCATTTCACTGGGTCTTCACTACGAGGAGCGTCTGACCCGTGTGGTGTTTCGTTGTCACCTCACAGAGTTGGAGTTACATTCAGGCACCGACGAGAGCGACGCACCGCAGCCTTTTTTCAGCTTCATACAAAGACAAACTACATTTCCTTATTTTCTGTCGGGGAGCTTTGAAGGACGACCGGCAGTCACTACAACACCGGTCTCCAACTCTGCTCCTGCTGCATGTTTTAGGTTTCTCTCCACTGTAACACACCTGATACTAATTATTAACTCACTATGAAGCCTGTTGACGAGCTTCAGCTGCTTGATAACGAGTTAATAATCAGAATCAGGTGTGTTAGAGTGGAGAGAAAACTTAAAACATGCAGCAGTAGCTCTACAGAAGCAAGTTGGAGACAACTGTACTACAATATACTACTTAACAGTTAAAAATAACTGCATATTTTCTAATTAACACCTTTATAACTGACCTATAAAACATTAGGTGATGATTTATTAACCATTAATTAAGCTGTTAGTTGCTGCTTTGTTAGAAAGAGGCATCAAATTATCTTCAATGGAAGATAATGAAGCTGATTTATCCTTCACCACTGTCCTGTAATGCTGTATTTTTGTGTTGTTTTTTTGTTAAAATAACAAAATAAAATATATAGGAAGCAAAATATAACAAAATGGAAATTACAGCAAAATTATTTCAGATTAAACAGCAAAAAAAACAACCTACAATGACAGCAACCATTCAATGTTTGAAAGGGTGTAAAATGAAGTTAACACCTTTTTCTAATCCGACCCCTTTTTTCTTTTTTTGTTAAGGTCCAATAATCAAATCAAGCCAAAAAAACAACAACTTTAAAATAAGTGGTTTGGCAGGTTTAAAAATCTAAATTTAAAATAAAAAAAATTAAAGGGATATTTTGTGTATTTTTTGCAGACGGGGAGCTCTGGTCCTCTGAAATGATGCCAACGCGGAAGTAACTTAAAACTGCATTCTATCAAAAGGCCACCAGGGGGCGACGGTTTTGGTGTCAAAAGGACTTCCGTCTCTATACAAGTCAATGGAGAATTCACCAACTTCTCACTTGATTTCTAACCTCAGTAAACGTTTTCACAATGTGTTTATGGTCTCAATCGCTAGTTTAAAGCCTTCTTCAATGCAGTATGATGTTCATTTGGGACATTTTGGCCTCCCTGATTTTATATGTGACGATAAAGCAGGGTATGCATTAGGGCGTGGCTACGTGGTGATTGACAGGTTGATTGGTTCACAGGTTCAGGAGGGCGCCTCATGCTCCTCCTGATGCCCATATAAGTAGAATCCATGTTTTTATTTTACCCAGCATGCACCGGAAATGTTCAAGATGGCGCTGCTCAGATCCGAAACTATTGGCCTCCGAGCAGCAGTCCACAAACCAATGGGTGACGTCACGGATGTTAGGTCCATTATATATATACAGTCTATGATTTTTTTTGCGTATTGTGGGAACGCGAAAGCCGGCGTTGACGTTAAACTGACAGGTTTTTTTTTTTCTTTTGAATGGAGGTTGGTTTGACGGCGTTCGGACGCAAGCGGAGGACGTGATGTGTTGGCGGGAGGGCGGGAAAACGTTTTACCTCAGTCACACTCAGCAGCGTCACTCAGAGTTCAGTCTCTCTCTCTCTTTTTTCTCTCTTACACACACACACACACACAAGAAAGCTGAACTGAGAGAGAAATTAATGACGATACCAATAACAATAATATTGATGGAAATAATAATAATAAATAATAATAATAATAATGACGGTCAGAATAATAGTATTAATTTTATTTGTTTTTAAAGACACCTTTTTATTTTATTTTGTACGCTTTACTCCATGTATGTAACACTTGTTCCGACTTCATCTTTGTAATTCAGTTAAAAATGTCTTTGTGCCTTTTTTTTTTTTTTTTTTTAATTTTAATGTTTTTTTTGGGGGGCGGGGGGGGTAAAAAGAAAGAAAACAACTAAGATTTGTTATAATAATGCCTCATTCTCATGGCTTTTTTTTTGTTTGTTTTGTTTGTTCCCCCCCCCCCCCCATGCTGTCTTCTCCTCCTCGACCTCATCCTCTATTCATCAAAGGTTTTAAAAGTAAAATGTTTAAAAAAAAAAAAAGAAAAAAAAAGTATACAATTAGCAGAAAAATGTCAATGAGAATACCTACTTTTTCTACTTGTGCCTTTCTGTGTCTGTCGTCTCGTCATCGTCGGCCTTCGCCTTCGTTCGTGTCGCTCTCGTCTTCATCCATCGTTCAGTTTTTAGAGCTTGCCTATTTTTTTTTTTCTTTTTTTTTTTTTTACACGCCACATAAAACCTTTCCCAGTCATTTCTACCGGTTCTTTTCTTTGCTCATGTGTTTGTCTATATGCACCCCCCCCCCCCCCTCCTCCCCTCCCCCCTCCCCCTCAACCTACCTACAATCATCATGTTCATCATGTGTCCTTTTCTCAGTTTCAAAACTCTTTGTGCCTTTCTCTGTCTCTTTTCTCTCTTTGCTGGGACCGTGTGTTGAAGGGCGAGCAGCGTCGTCTGCCTCGCCCTCGTGTGGTTAGTTTCAGGTACTACATTGAATTTAATGATAATGATATAATATAAATATAGTGAAACATACTTCTTGTTGTTGTCCTGTGTTCATTTTGTGTGTGTCACTTTAATTAGGGAACACTTCACTTGCTGTATATTTATATTCTGGGGCTCGATACGACTATAAAATGTTTTGTTTTATTCTATTTTAACCCTCCTGTTGTCCTCGAGTTAAGGAAGGGAGGAAGAAGGAAGGAAAGGAGGGAGAGAGGAAGGAGGGAAGGAAGGGAGGGAGGAAGGAAGGGAGGAAGAAGAAGGAAAGGAGGGAGGAAGAAGAAGGAAAGGAGGGAGGAACAAGGAAGGATGGAAGGGAGGGAGGAAGGAAAGGAGGAAGAAGGAAAGGAGGGAGGAACAAGGAAGGATGGGAAGAAGAAGGAAGGAGGGAAGGAAGGAAGGTAGGGGGGAGGAAAGAAACAGAAGGAGGGAGGGAAGAAGGAACAGTCAAAACAGACGGGGTCAATTTGACCCGGGAGGACGACACAAAGGTTAAGCTCATATTGGTCTTTGTCTCTCTTTGTTTCTTTTTTGCAAGACAACGCTGAGAGCAGCAGAAGAAAGAAAACATGTAGAAGAAAAAAGCACCAGAGCATCACAAACAATCATATTATTTTAAAAGTTTAACACTAAGTGATGCAAGGGACTCATATTCTTCACATCTCCAGCTCTATATTAATATTCTGTGTCTCTACTAGAATATCTTTACATGATTTCCAGTTAAAAACGTATTGACCTCCAACAGGAGACAGTTACTAATGGTTACTAATGAATTAATCTGCTCGTTACTCTCTCAAATCATTGTTAAGGTTTGTAAAATAATAAAAAATATCTAATATAAGTTCCCAGAGCTCAAGATGGCTTAACGTCATCGACCAAAACTCAAAGAAATTCAGTTTAGAAAGAGAAAAAACAAACAGAACATGAGAATATTTGACATGTTTCACTAAGTTGCTCCATACATGATGAAGCTTTTTAATCAGATCATCACTCTCTCAAATAATAACTTGTAGTTTGGTTTTTAAAATGGTGAAAAGACGTCTTTAAATGTCTCATTTTATCCACAACTCAAATTATATTCAGTTTACTGTCATAGAAGACTGAAAGAAACAGAAGATATTTACATTTAAGAAGCTTTTTTCCTTCATATTCTTCACATCTCCAGCTTTATATTAATATTCTGTGTCTCTACTAGAATATCTTTTATAGTATAAAGGAGTTTTTAGCATTTAGCTTTGCTTAAATCTCATTTTTAATGTTTCTATGACTTCTACATTTACATAAAGGACAAAAAAAAACTAACAAATGTTCTCATTTAAGAA
The DNA here is from genome assembly GCF_963691925.1 of Scomber scombrus. Classification (NCBI taxonomy): domain Eukaryota; kingdom Metazoa; phylum Chordata; class Actinopteri; order Scombriformes; family Scombridae; genus Scomber; species Scomber scombrus. The sequence continues at coordinate 1,944,190 of NC_084987.1, read as the reverse complement.
GCTGGAATCACATCTGCAGCTCTATATTAATATTCTGAGTCTCTACTAGAATATCTTTGCATGATTTCCAGTTAAAAACTCCTTATTTATCTTCTACTGGTCCTTTATGCAGCCGCTCAGTTCAGCCTCTGTGAAACTTTTAGCTCCTGTCTCTTTAAATTATATTAAATTGATTCTTTGTTTAGTCTGTAAAATGTCTCAAAATGCTGGAAAAATGTACACATATAATTTGTTTTTTGAATGATTTCAAACAATAAATCAATGATCAAAATAGTAGATTAATGAACTGGATAGATAAATAAATACTAAAACTTAAATATAAAATATAACCTAAAGATGTAAAATGGCAACAAATGTATTAATATGTGGTGAAAAATGTCCACAAAGAGACAAATTATGTTTTTTTTGGGTTCAATTATTCCTTTATTGTCTTTTTCCTCTAAATAAATGAATATCAGCCTTTAAAAAACTGTCCTGCTACTCGTCCTGAGAATGAAGCAGCTCACGTGTTTAATGAATCATGTTTAATTAGTGAAATAATCATCAAAACAAATAAAAACATTCCTCGGCGTCATTGTCATGTTGTGACCTGAAGCGTTCGCTGTGACGTAGGCGATTGACATGAAGGCGGACCAATGAGAGGAAAGGTCAGAGGTGATTGACAGACAGCTCGTCCAATGGGCTTCTCCGGTGGATCAATGGGCGGGGCTTTTGAATGGTGCGTTTGTTTGAGGCGGTCGGGTCAGCCCGGTTTATGTGGAGTCAAAACATTCACAGATAAAAGAATCATGAAGAAGATTTTACACAAAATAACAATGTTTAGAGTCAGTTTGCTCTAAGAACATTTATTAAGTACAGTTTGAGGTACTTGTACTTTACTGTAGTATTTCCATGTGATGCTACTTTCTACATCTCAGAGGGAAATATTGTACTTTCTACTCCACTACATTTATTTGACAGCTTTAGTTACTTTTCAGATGCAGATTTGACACAATGGATAATATAACAAGCTTTATAAATACAACACATTGTTAAAGATGAAACCAGACAGCAGTGTGTAGTCGGCTCACATTTCAGATGTCTATGAGTTGTTAACAGCTCCACCAAATACTGATTTTTCCCTCTAAACTTCTCACATGCTTTCATTTCATTAAATGTTCAAATGATCCAATATTTCAGCAAAAATCAAAGATTAGAGAAAAAGTCCAAAAACTGAAAACACATTTGTGTATCAGAACTTAGTTTTTTCTTCTTTCCTCTCCCATTAATCATCTCACCACCCCTCACATTTATCTGCTGACCCTTTGGAGGGGCCCCACCCCTAGGTTGGGAACCACTGGACTAAACTAGCTAACTGTATATAAAGTAGTGTAAACTAGCTCCACCTCCAGCAGCTACAACAGTAACATGCTGCTCTAACACTGATGCTTCACTATTAATAATCTAATGATGTCATAATAATAATATATCAGTCAGAGGACCAAACCACTACATCACTATAATACTGCAGTACTTTACTGTAATACTGCATACTACATCACTATAATACTGCAGTACTTTTACTGTAATACTGCATACTACATCACTATAATACTGCAGTACTTTACTGTAATACTGCATACTACATCACTATAATACTGCAGTACTTTTACTGTAATACTGCATACTACATCACTATAATACTGCAGTACTTTTACTGTAATACTGCATACTACATCACTCATAATACTGCAGTACTTTACTGTAATACTGCATACTACATCACTATAATACTGCAGTACTTTTACTGTAATACTGCATACTACATCACTATAATACTGCAGTACTTTTACTGTAATACTGCATACTACATCGCTCATAATACTGCAGTACTTTTACTGTAATACTGCATACTACATCACTCATAATACTGCAGTACTTTACTGTAATACTGCAAAATACATCACTATAATACTGCAGTACTTTTACTGTAATACTGCATACTACATCACTATAATACTGCAGTACTTTACTGTAATACTGCATACTACATCACTCACAATACTGCAGTACAAATACTGTAATACTGCATACTACATCTCTCATAATACTGCAGTACTTTTACTGTAATACTGCATACTACATCGCTCATAATACTGCAGTACTTTTACTGTAATACTGCATACTACATCGCTCATAATACTGCAGTACTTTTACTGTAATACTGCATACTACATCACTCATAATACTGCAGTACTTTACTGTAATACTGCATACTACATCACTATAATACTGCAGTACTTTTACTATAATACTGCAGTACTTTTACTGTAATACTGCATACTACATCACTCATAACCCTTCTTCCTAACCTACTTCTTCCACCGCGACTCCGCCCGCCTGATCCTCCCCCCTCCTCTCCTCCATGTGAGTAAATGAAGCGCTCCCTCCTCACTGTGTGTGTTGTTGTTGTTTTTCTGCAGCGGTGTTTCTCGGCCTGTCAAACCGTGTGTGTGACTTCTCCTGCTGGGACGACGACGGCTCTGGATCAACAGGGATGCACATGACTAAGAAGTATATCCGACACACACGCTCTTCTCTCGGCTGTCAGCTTGTTTTGTTTTTATTGTTTTAAATCTTTGTGTTGCGTAAAAGAAAAAATCGACGCGAAGCTACCATCGTTAGCACACAGAGCTAGTTGGGTTTTTTTTTTTATAATATATATTTTTTGTTACTATTCTGCACAACAACAACATCTACAGCAGCTGATTGCGTTTATTCCGCTTTATCTGCAAAGGAGCCGGTTGAGGTGACCACCGCATGAGTTGCTATAATGTGGCCGGGTTTGAGGCTCCCTAGCCGGGGACAGTCTTTGTGTTTGCAGCCTGTTTGTTGTGGAGGTGGTTCTTATTGTTCTCACGTTGGGAGCAGCTGCTGATTTAATATCTGGTTCATTTCAACGCTTCAAAATATCTGTTAACGGTTCACTTCGTCTTTATGTCGTTTAAGTATTTATATATTAATGTTTATATTAGGCCCACTATCCATCCTTCCTTCCTTCCTTCCATCCATCCTTCCATCCTTCCTTAAAACCTTCCATCCATCCTTCCTTCCTTCCATTTGTCCTTCCTTCCTTCCTTCCTTCCATCCATCCTTCCTTCCTTAAATTCTTCCATCCTCCATCCTTCCTTCCTTCCTTCCATCCATCCTTCCATCCTTCCTTAAAACCTTCCTTCCTTCCTTCCTTCCTTCCTTCCTTCCTTCCTTCCTTCCATCCATCTTTCCTTCCATCTTTCCTGTCTTTCTTCCTTCCTTCCTTCCTTCTATCCTTCCATCTGTCCTTCCTTAAATCCTTCCTTAAATCCTTCCATCTGTGCTTCCATCTTTCCTTTTTTCCTTCCTTCCTTCCATCTTTCCGTCCTTTTTCCTTCCTTCCTTCCATCCTTCCTTCCATCCTTCCATCCTTGCTTCCTTCCTTCCTTCCTTCCTTCCTTCCTTCCTTCCTTCCTTCCTTCCACCCATCTTTCCTTTCTTCCTTTCATCCTTCCTTAAAACATTCCATCCTCCCTTCCACCCTTCCTTCCATCCATCATTCCTGCCTTCCTTCCTTCCATCCTTCCTTTCTTCCTTCCATCCATCCTTCCTTTCTTCCTTCCTTCCATCCATCCTTCCTTCCTTCCATCCTTCCTTCCTTCCTTCCTTCCTTCCTTCCATATTTCCTTCCTTCCATCCCTCCTTCCATCCATCCTTCCTTTCTTCCTTCCTTCCTTCCTTCCTTCCTTCCTTCCTTCCATCCTTCCATATTTCCTTCCTTCCATCTTTCCTTCCATCCATCCTTCCAGCTTTCCCTCATTCCTTCCATCCTTCCTTTCTTACTTCCTTTCTTCCTTCCATCCATCCTACCTTCCTTCCACCTTTCCTTCCATCCATCCTTCCATCTTTCCTTCCTTCCTTCCTTCTTTCCTTCCTTCCATCTTACCTTCCTTCCTTCCATCTGTCCTTCCTTCCTTCCTTCTTTCCATCCTTCCTTCCATCCTTCCTTCCTTCCTTCCTTCCTTCCATCTGTCCTTCATTCCTTCCTTCCTTATTTCCTTCCTTCATCTTTCCTTCCTTTTTAACCTTCCTTCCTTCAATCTTTCCTTCCTTCCTTCCTTTCTTCCTTCTTTCCATCCTTCCTTCCTTCCATGTGTCCTTCCTTCTTTCCTTCCTTCCTTCCTTATTTCCTTCCTTCCATCTTTCCTTCCATCTTTCCTTCCTTCCTTCCTTAATTCCACCCTTCCTTCCTTCCTTCCATCTTTCCTTTCATCTTTCTTTCCATCCTTCCTTCCATCTTTCCTTCCTTCTTTCCTTCTTTCCTTCCTTCCTTCCTTCCTTCCTTCCTTCTATCCTTCCTTCCTTCCATCTGTCATTCCTTCCTTCCTTTCATTTTTCTTTCCTTCCTTCCTTCTTTCCTTCCTTCTTTCCTTCCTTCCTTCTTTCCATCCTAATTTCCATCTTTCCTTCCTTCCTCCATCTGTCCTTCCTTCCTTCCTTCCATTTTTCTTTCCTTCCTTCCTTCCTTTCTTCCATCTATCCTTCCTTCTTCCATCTATCCTTCCTTCCTTCCATCTATCCTTCCTTCTTCTTTCCTTCCTTCCTTCCTACCATCTTTCCTTCTGTCCTCCATCTGTCCTTCCTTCCATCTATCCTTCCTTCTTCTTTCCTTCCTTCCTTCCTTCTTTCCTTCCTTCTTTCCATCTTTCTATCCTTCCTCCATCTGTCCTTCCTTCCATCTATCCTTCCTTCTTCTTTCCTTCCTTCCTTCCTTCTTTCCATCCTTCCTTCCTTCTTTCCATCCTTCCTTCCATATTTTCTTCCTTCCTTTCATCTTTCCTTCTGTCCTTTCTTCCTTCCTTCCATCTTTACTTCCTTCCTTCTTTCCATCCATCTTTCCTTGCTTCTTTCCTTCTTTCCTTGCTTCCTTCCTTCCTTCCATCTTTCCTTCCTTCCTTCCTTCCTTCCATCTATCCTTCCTTCTTCTTTCCTTCCTTCCTTCTTTCCTTCCTTCCTTCCATCTTTCCTTCCGTCCTCCATCTGTCCTTCCTTCCATCTATCCTTCCTTCTTCTTTCCTTCCTTTCTTTCCTTCCTTTTTTCCTTCCTTCCTTCCATCTTTCTTTCCTTCCTCCATCTGTCCTTCCTTCCATCTATCCTTCCTTCCTTCTTTCCATATTTTCTTCCTTCCTTTCATCTTTACTTCCTTCCTTCTTTCCATCCATCCATCCTTCCATCTTTCCTTCCTTCCTTCCTTCCTTCCTTCCTTCCTTCCTTCCTTCTTTTTATGGATCCCTCCCTCATCAGATATTATTTGTGGCCCTTTAATGACTTTAATCTTCCTGCTTTATAATGTATATTTTGTAATATTGTGATATTTCATCATTGTTGTTCTTGAAATGCTGCGTTACTGTAAAGTAGAGTTAGTTAAGGTCATATACAGTAAACCTTCCATATAAATATAAACATGCATATATTACACTTGAATTAGGAAGAAGGATTAAATATACATAAAATAACGAAGACTATAGATCTTAAAGAATAAAATCTGTATAAAGACCAATATATATATATATCTGTGATAGGCTGATATCAGATGACCTGTATAAGTTTTGTATTATTAGTTTTTATCTTTTTATCTACTAAAGTTCTTCTTCTTCTTCTTCTTCTTCTTCTTCTTCTTCTTCTTCTTCTTCCTCCTTCCATCTTTCCTTTCTTTCTTCCTTCCTTCCAGCCTTCCATCTTTCCTTTCTTTCTTCCTTCCTTCCATCCATCCTTCTTTCCTTCCTTCCTTCCATCTTTCCTTTCTTCCTTCCATCCTTCCTTCCATCCATCTTTCCTTTCTTTCTTCCTTCCTTCCTTCCTTCCATCTTTCCTTTCTTTCTTCCTTCCTTCTTTCCTTCCTTCCTTCCTTCCATCTTTCCTTTCTTTCTTCCTTCCTTCCATCCATCCTTCTTTCCTTCCTTCCTTCCATCTTTCCTTTCTTCCTTCCATCCTTCCTTCCATCCGTCCTTCCTTCTTTCCTTCCTTCCTTCCTTCCTTCCATCCATCCATCCTTCCTTCCTTCCTTCCATCTTTCCTTTTTCCTTCCTTCCATCCTTCCTTCCTTTCTTCTTCTTCTTCTTCTTCTTCTTCTTCTTCTTCTTCTTCTTCTTCTTCTGTGTTATATTTGACATTGCCTGTAATCTCTGCTTCATCAGTTTAAAGAGCTTCTCACTAATGTTTCTGTTTTTTACTCTCTGCAGGACGAGAAGCACGATGAAACCGCCGTCACAGACTCAATCCTCTGCTGTCAGCAGTTTAGTGAGTTCAAGCAGCTCGTTATTAAGGAGTTCCTCCCTCCCTCTTTTCCCTCCTTCTTCCTCCCGCCCTCTTTTCCCTCCTTCTTCCTCCCGCCCTGTTTTCCCTCGTTCTTCCTCCCTCCCTTCCTTCCTCCCTCCTTTCCTTCCTTCCTCCCTCCTTTCCTTCCTTCTTCCTCCCTCTTTTCCTCCCTCCTTCTTTCCTTCCTTCCTTCCTTCTTTCTCCCTTCCTTCATTCCTTCCTTCCTTCCTCTCTCCTTTCCTTCCTTCTTCCTCCCTTCCCTCATTCTTTCCTTCCTTCCTTCTTTCTCCCTTCCTTCCTTCCTTCCTCTCTCCTTTCCTTCCTTCTTCCTCCCTTCCTTCCTTCCTTCCTTCCTTCCTTCCTCTCTCCTTTCCTTCCTTTTTCCTCCCTCCTTTCCTTCCTTCTTCCTCCCTCTTTTCCTCCCTCCTTCCTTCTTCCTCCCTTCCTTCCTTCCTCCCTCTTTTCCTTCCTTCTTCTTCCCTCCCTTCCTTCCTTCCTTCCTCTCTCCTTTCCTTCCTTCTTCCTCCCTCCTTTCCTTCCTTCTTCCTCGCTCTTTTCCTCCCTCCTTCCTTCTTCCTTCCTTCCTTCCTCCCTCTTTTCCTTCCTTCTTCTTCCCTTCCTTGCTTCCTTCCTCCCTCCTTTTCTTCCTTCTTCCATCTTTACTTCCTCCCTCCCTCCCCCCTCCCTTCCTTCTTCCTCCCTCCCTCCCCCCCTTCCTTCTTCCTTCCTTCTTCCTCCCTTCATTCCTTCCTCCCTCTTTTCCTTCCTTCTTCCTTTCTTCCCTCCCTTCCTTCTTCCTCCCTTCTTCCTTCCTTCCTTCCCTCCCTTCCTTTTCCTTCCCTTCCTTCCTTGACTCGAGGTCAACAAGAGGGTTAAACGTTTATAAGTTATAACAGCTAAATTACAATAAAAAATATAAATAAAATAAAAATAAAAATAAAAGTGTGGTGATGTCATCGTGCAGATCATGTGACTACAGTCTGCTTCTCGTCTCTCTGCAGATATTTGAAGGCGTTTACAACAACGCGCGGATGCTTCATTTCCTCACAGCAGTCGTGGTGAGTTCACTGTCGTATTTTTGTTGTGGCTTTATTTTGGAGGGGCAGACTGACTCATTCCTCTTCCTGTTCCTGTTCCTGTCTGCAGGGCTCCACCTGTGACGTGAGAGTGAAAAACGGCGCCGTGTACGAAGGAATCTTCAAGACTCTGAGCTCACAGGTGGAAAAAGCTTCGATTATTTAACTCTTTCTCTCTCTTAGTGCTCGGACTGAAGTGACTGAACCCTGTGTGTGTGTGTGTGTGTGTGTGTGTGTGTGTGTGTGTGTGTGCGTGTGTTAGTGTGAGCTGGCTGTGGATGCTGTTCATAAACGCAGTGATGGAGATGAAGGTGGGGGAGGCGAGGAAGGAGGAGGAGGAGGAGGAGGAGGAAGCAGCCAGTCCTCTTCACCCAAGATTGAAGACATCACAGACACGATGATCTTCAGTCCCGCCGACCTCGTCACTATGACCTGCCGCGATGTCGACCTGAGCTTTGCTGTCAGAGGTAACCAGACGCACAGAGGGATAATTATTATTATATAATAAAAGAACAATAATAATAATAATAATCAAGATCAAGATAGCTTTTATTGTCATTTCTCAGGTACATAAGAAACAAAACTGTGTTCCCCTAAAACAAAAAGTGCAGAAAAGGCATTTCAATAATAATAATAATAATAATAATAATAATAATAATAGTAATTATTATAGTAATAATCTAAAAACAATTTATAATAAATAAATAAATAGTGAGGTAAAAATAGTTCAGTAGGGATGCAGATCTGTTTTTACCTCACTATTAAAATAAATCAAATATATATTATATTATAAATATATATATATATATATATATATATATAAAATGAAATAATAATTATTTTAATATGATAATAATAATAATAAATCAATTAAAAGAAAAGAATATTAATGACAATAAATAAAATATAATAATAATTACAAAAATAATGATAATAATGATAATAATAAATCAAAGAAAAGAAGTAATGATAATGACATTAAATAAAATATGATAATTTAAAAATGATGATAATAATAAATATTAAAACAAGAAAATAATAATGACAATAAATACAATATAATAATTATTTTAATATGATGATAATAATAATAAATCAAATCAAAGAAAGAAAAGTAATAATAATGACAATAAATAAAATATAATAATAATTTAAAATGATGATAATATTAAATATATTAAAAAAAATAATAATAATAATGGCAATAAATAAAATATGCTAATTATAATAATACCAATAATAATTATAATGATAATAAATAAAATAATAAAATAATAACATTATAATAATGATGATAATTGTAGGAGCTGTGTGTTTTGGGTTAAGTGTAATTCTCTTCTCAGACACCAGGGGGCGCAGCTGTTGCTCATGTATGATGGGCTGTATTCATGTTTTATATAGAAAGGTGTGTGTGTGTATTTATTTGTGTGTGTGTGTGTGTGTGTGTGTGACTGTGTGTGTGTGCGTGTGTGCGTGTGTGTGTGTGTGTGTGTGTGTGTGTGTAGATACGTTCACTGACACGGCCATCAGCTCATCGCGGGTGAACGGTGAGCACAGAGAGAAAGTCCTGCAGCGGTGGGACGGAGACGGGAACGGAGAAAACTTTGAGCTGGAGACGGATGCGGTGAGAGAACACACACACACACACACACACACACACACACACACACACACACACACACACACACACACACACACACACACACACTCTCTGTAGCTTATCTGTTTTTACCTTTTTGGGGGGCAAGGAAGGAATGAAGGAAAGGGGGGAGGAAGGAAAGGAAAGAAGGAAGGGATAAAGGAAGGGAGGAAGGAAAGGAGGGAGGAAGGGAGGAAAGAGGGAAGGTAGGAGGGAGGGAGGAAGAAGGAAAGGGGGGAGGAAGGAAAGGAAAGAAAGAAGGTAGGAGGGAAGGAGAAAGGAAAAGAGGAAGGGAGGAAGGAAGGACAGAGGAAAGAAGGTAGGAGGGAGGAAAGAAATAGTGAAGGAGGGAGGAAGGAAAGGAAGGAAGGAGGGAAGGGAGGGAGGAAGGAAGGAAAGAAGGACAGAGGAAAGAAGGTAGGAGGGAGGAAAGAAATAGAGAAGGGGGGAGGAAGGAAAGGAAGGACATTTTATTTATTATTATTATCATTTTTATTATTTTTATTTTAATTTTATTATCATTATCATTATTATTATTATTATCATTTTTATTATTTTTATTTTATCATTATTATTATCATTTTTATTATTTTTATTTTATTATTATTATTATTTTTATTATTATTATCATTATTATTATTATCATTTTTTATTATTTTTATTTTATCATTATTATTATTATCATTTTTATTATTTTTATTTTATTATTATTATTATCATTATTATTATTATTATTATTATTATCATTTTTATTATTTTTATTTTATTATTATTGTTATTATTATTATTATTTTTATTATTATTATCATTATTATCATTATTATTATTATTATCATTATTATTATTATTATTATTATTATTATTATCATTTTTATTATTTTTATTTTATTATTATTGTTATTATTATTATTATTTTTATTATTATTATCATTATTATCATTATTATTATTATTATTTCAGCACGTTTTTACTCACAGAGGTGTTTGATGTTTCTGTCTGCAGTCCAACGGCTGGGACGCCAACGATATGTTCAAGTTTAACGAGGAGGCGTACGGAGTCAAGTCCACATATGACTCCAGTCTCTCCATGTACACGTGAGTAACATGCACTCTCATTTTCTATTATATACATACATGTATTAGGTTTGCTATCACTCTTATGTATATAGAGGGGAGGGAATCAGCAGAGGCTCCACGATACGATATTATCACGATACCCATGAAGTTTTTTTTTTTTAAATGTTTTATTTAAAAGCTTTATTGGTTGGCATAATTTACAAAAAACAATATGTTGTGAAACAGCAGTAGTAATATGAACATAGTGAAACAAACAGATATACAACGCCAGGGGTTACTTTAATAAACAGCCTTAATGCAATCTGCAGTGATGTAATGTTTTAGTCCACTTTCACTTTCACTTGTTTTCCTTTCTAATTTCAAAATTGCACTTTTGAGACTTGAGACAGTTTTGTTTACAGCTCAAGTTTAAACTGTCCAATTTACAAGTTTGCACTTAAAACCTGTTGTTTAATGTGAAGAGAAAAAATAAAGTACATTAGTATTTTGTAACACAGTCGAGACATTTTCATTATTTAAGAGCAGATTGAATCAAATCGTGATTAATCGATTCAGAACCTTTTGAATCGAAGTCGAATCGATTTAGGAAATTAGCCACGATACCCAGCCATAGATACAGTATTGCCACGCAAAATATCGCAATACTGTGCTGTATCGATTTCAAGGTTTCTTTATTAGTACCTGAAGGTTAAATGGGAACTCACGAAAGACAAATCACACATTAGAAAAACAAAATATATATTCATAGAAAAGTTCTTCAACAACTTCCCTGGTGCTGATCTGGAGTCCATTCCTGTTGTCTGTGTCTTCGTGTCTTCGTGTCTTCGTGTCTTCGTATTTCCCAGCATGCCTTTGGAGAAGGGGACCTCGGATGTGTACCGGCAGCGGGAGGCGCGAGCGGCTCGGTTAGCTAACGAGATCGAGGGCAGCGTGCAGTACCGACGTAGAGTCTCCTTAGAGAACGACGAGGGCCGGAGCGAAGAGGACAGATACAGCTCAGTGGTCCGAGAGAAGGAGGACAGGAGCAGCCCCGGATTCTCCTCCGGCAGGTGGGTCAACATCAGGCACGCGGGCCAGAACAGGGCCGCTGACGGGTCCAGTCCGGTCCTCCGTCCTTTCTTTCTTTCTTTCTTTCTTTCTTTCTTCCTTCCTTCCTTCCCTCCCTGTCTTCTTTCTTTCTTTCTTTCTTTCTTTCTTTCTTTCTTCCTTCCTTCCTTCCTTCCCTCCCTGTCTTTTTTCTTTCTTTCTTTCTTCCTTCCTTCGTTCCTTCCTTCCTCCCTGTCTCCTTCTTTCCTTCCTTCGTTCCTTCGTTCCTTCCCTCCTTCCTTCCCTCCCTCCTTCCTCCCTGTCTTCTTTTTTTCTTTCATTCTTCCTTCCTTCCTTCCTTCCTTCTTTCGTTCCCTCCTTCCCTCCTTCCTTCCTTTCTTTCTTTCTCCCTCCCTTCCTTCCTTCCTTGCTTGAAAACAGGTTGAAGTGTCGCATACAGTAAAAATAAAATCTTTACACACAATAAATACATAAAGTTATTCATATATAAAATATAACATAACTTATTATTGTAGCAGATATAAGTTTATTTCTCGCTTCTTTTTCAATTTCAATAAAACTCATAACTATGTATGCAGCAGTCTAGTTTATCGTATTCCTTTGTGGCAGCAGTGGTTTTAAAAGGTCTTATAAGTCATTAAATGTCTCATCATCAGCTCCCCAGCATTCCCTCTCACTGCTCTTTTCCTCCGTGTGTTTTCCAGGGAAGGAAAATACATTCCTCTCCCTCAGAGAGCTCGAGAGATCGGCCTGTCCTCCGGCCGAGGCGCTGCGTCCTCCGGCCGAGGCGCCGGTCCGTCTTCCTCCTCCAGACACCCGCCGCCCAGCTCGTCCTCCCCGAAGCCGGCCTCTGATAGGAGCAGCCCGCTGTCCGTCAGAACCGCCTACTCTCCTCACCAATCGCAGGCGAGCCCGCCGGCGGCCGGCAGCCCTCCCTGCTCCAATCACGCTCTGACGCACTCGATGTCGCATCCGCAGGCGCTCGCCGACACGAGCCGCTCGTCCGTCAACGGAGGTACGAAGGAACCAGGAAGTGATTTTATAATAAGACACAACGAAGTGACAACATGAAGAAAATGATTAAAAATGAAAGAATAAATTACAAAGAGAAAAAGAAAAAATTGAGAGAGATGCACACAAAAGAAAATAAGAATTATAAATAAAAATACAATGAAGTAAAAGAGTAATAATCATGTTTTCAAAGCAGACGCTACTGAGCATGTGCAGTAATGTTCTTCTTTGAGAAATGTATGATAAAGTAGAAGTCAAGAGGTTGTGAGCTGACGTTGAGTTGTCATAAACAGTATGTTGAATCCTGAAGTTTCTAAAACATTGATTCAAAACTCTTCTTCGTCAGTATTGGATCATCTTCAGGATGTTTGTGTGTTTTTGATTTGTCAGTTTTGACTCTTTTTCTTCTTTATCTCAGTTGTATCTAGAACTTCCCCAAAATCCCAGAGACTCCAGAGCAGCCGAACCCTGCGGACGCCAAACTCTCAGTCTACACCTGCAGGTTGGTGCAAGAGGAAACTCTCCTGAAGCTATTTATAACTGAACTGTCAGAAACAACACTGTTAAACACCACTATAAAATTTTTGATTTCATTTAATTTAAAGTGCAAATTGGACGTTGTCTTCTCTCTTTTGCAAGACAGCCCTGATTACAGCAGAAGAAAGAAGACACACATATATAGGAAAAAAGCTGCAGAGCATCAGAAACAATCAGATATTGTTAAATTAAAAGTTTAACACTAAATGATGCAAGTTGCAGGCTCATATGAGACAAGAGACTGCTGCTACTTTTACCTTTAAAGTTCTTCACATCTGCAGCTCTATTTTATTATTCTGTGTCTCTACTGGAATATCTTTACATGATTTCCAGTTAAAAACTCCTTATTTATCTTCTACTGGTCCTTTATGCAGCGCCTCAGTTCAGCCTCTGTCTATTAACAGGCTGTTTTAGCTCCTGTCTCTTTAAGGATTTTACTTCTTTTTTTCCTTCTTTACTCCAAATGTTCAACTTCTTAAAATCACATCCTTACACGTTAGAGCTGAATCACACCTGAGAGTGGAGAGACCTTAGCAACCGCCTTAGCAACCACGGAACAGAATGGACAACCTTAGCAACCGCCTTAGCAACCACGGAACAGAATGGACAACCTTAGCAACCGCCTTAGCAACCACAGAACAGAATGGTCAACCTTAGCAACCGCCTTAGCAACCACTTTAGTAACAAATTTAACAACCACCTTTGAAACCACTTTAGCAACCACGTTAGTAACCACCTTAGCAACCACCTTAGTTATCACCTTAGCAACCACAGAACAGAATGGTCAACCTTAGCAACCACTTTAGTAACCACCTTAGCAACCACCTTAGTAATCACCATAGCAGCCACTTTAGTAACCACCTTTGAAACCACCTTTGAAACCACCTTAGCAACCACCTTAGCAACCAAGACACCAGAACGGACAGCTGATTATGAGCATAATGAAAATAAAGGTAGAATTCACAGATGAAGCGTTCAGTACAGATTGAAGGCCTGAATTTTGACTTGCAGCATTTCTACAAACGTTCTCCTCAAGTTTAGGAACTATGACCATGTTTAATATCCAACATCAGAGCAGGATGTAAATAACAGAACATGCCCCCCCCCCCTTTAAACTGAACTTCACTCGTGCACCGTTGCATTTCAGGTTGAGTTTGTTTTGTTTTTGAATCCTTTCATCTTTCTCTCTCTCTCTCTCTCTCTCTCTCTCTCTCTCTCTCTCTCTCTCTGTCTCCACCCGTCAGTGTCTCGTGCTCCGAAACCAGACGCCCCTCCTCCGCAGGACGTCCCCCTGGCTGGCCCTGCCTACCTGGACTCTTCCTCCTCTTCATCCACCGTCACCGCGGCAACCACCACCAAACCTTCCGGCCCCACCCCGCTCTTCAATGTCGATGGTGAGGCATTATTAAGTCCTTCACTGTTAAAACGCTGCTTTGTTGGTGTTAATATGAAGCAGCTACCAAAACCCATAGTATGAATATGTTGATACGCTCATCAGAGTCTCCTTTAATTTAATTTGTGCCTTTTTCTGCCCTGTCCTCTGTGGAAGTCTGCTATAACTACAGCTATACAGTTTATATTACAAGTATATGAATGCAGGAAATCTCATTTTCTTTTGTCTTCCACAGTGAACGAGATCCTGAGCTCAGCAGCTAAAGAGAGAACAGAGAGTGTGTCCAGTCAGGAAGGAAAGAAAGGTAAGATTTCTGATTCTCACTTTAATATATAATCAATAAGCAGATGTTAAACTTTACCTCTCCTCTCCTCCTCTCCTCCTCTTCTCTCAGCTCCGACTCTCCAGCAGAGATCTCAGCTGGAGGAGCTCCGCAAGTTCGGCAAAGAGTTCAGGGTGAGAGATTTTACATATTTATTGAATCTGTAGGAATTATTCTTCATTTCCACGAATCATTAAAATTCAATATTTTAATGACTTGTGGAAATGAGCGTTCCAAAATGGCTCAATAGCGCCCCCTAGGCAAATGAAAACAATTGAGCCCCTTGCTCCAGATGGACGTAGGTGAACGAAATTTGGGACACATATGTAGAATGTAAGGACAAACAAAAAAGTCTCTTGGACCCATACCTTAATTCAAACAGGAAGTCGGCCATTTTGATTTGAATTCTTGATTTTGGCACCGTTTTCGTGATTTCCACGCATCATACTTGAACAAACTCCTCCTAGAGATTAAATCTAAACGACTTCAAATTCACTCAGAATCATCTAAAAGACATTGGTGATAAAAATTCATCAAAATATTTTTCCTCCGTTATACCTGGTTGCCGTGGCGATGCAGCAAATTTCGATGTTTCGCCGTAAACAGGAGTTGCTGGACCAAATGGCGCCACTGCAAATTTAAAGAATTGAGCCCCTCGCTCCAGAATAATGTAGGTGAATGAAATTTGGTACACATATGTATCATGTAAAGACACAGAAAAAAGCCTCTTTGACCCATACCATAACTCCAACAGGAAGTCGGCCATTTTGGTTCAAATGTTCAATTGTGGCGCTGTGTGTTGCCATAGATGTTTCTCATAGTTTATCATGTCAGCAGCTTCTTGTATCTTTACATGTTTTTTAATTCAGACTCCTGATGATGTTCAGTGAATATTAAACAGTAAAATTATTACCAGCTGTAAAAAATCCTAATCTGTGTTTGTTTGTGTGTCTCAGCTGCAGCCGAGCTCGTCTCCTTCAGCGAGCCCGTCCTCTGCAGATCCTCCTCCACCTGCCGACTCTTCCTCTTCCTCTGCTGCACCACCCAAACCCGTCGCCTCCCTCCTCGCCTCCTCTGCTCAGGATCTGCAGCAGCCCACCGACCCCGCCCCCTCCCCCACCTCCACCCCCCCCGCCCCGGGTGCAGCTCCAGCCGGTCCTCAGTCCACAGAGGGAACCCAGCCGGCTCCTCCCAGCAGCGGCGGTGAGGAAGCGTGTGCAGAGAGCGGCGAGTCTGTGGCTGTAGCTGCAACGTAAGTAACCATGGTAACATTAATACTACTGCTTAGAGCAGGGAGGTCAAACTGAGGCCCGTGAGCCAGAACCGACCCACTGTCCTTCTTTTTCTTTCTTTCTTTCTTTCTTTCTTTCTTTCTTTCTTTCTTTCTTTCTTTCTTTCTTCTTTTTTTATTTATTTCTTTCTTTCTTTCTTTCCTTCCTTCCTTCCTTCCTTCATTCCTTCCATCTGTCCTTCCTTCATTCCTTCCTTCCTTCCTTGCATCTGTCCTCCCTTCCTTGCTTCCTTCCTTCCTTGCATTTGTCCTCCCTTCTTTGCTTCATTCCTTCCTTCCTTCCTTCCTTACATCTGTCCTTCCTTCCTTGCATCTGTCCTTCCTTTCTTCCTTCCTTGCATCTGTCCTTCCTTCCTTCCTTCCTTCCTTCCTTCCTTTCTTGCATCTGTCCTTCCTTCCTTCCTTCCTTGCATCTGTCCTTCCTTCCTTCCTTCCTTCCTTCCTTGCATCTGTTCTTCCTTCCTTCCTTCCTTGCATCTGTCCTTCCTTTCCTCCATCTGTCCTTCCTTCCTTCCTTCCATCCTTCCTTCCTTCATCCTGTCCGTCCGTTCTAAAGAACTAAGATGTGTTTGACCCTCCTGGTTGTTTTTTATAGTTTATTAATCTTCTGTTTGTTTAAATGTTTTCAGGCAGGTGAAGAACTCCACGTTGAATCCAAACGCAAAAGAGTTTCTTCCCATAAAAGGAAACGTGACGCTGCTGGTTAGTTTGAAACTGTCACACACACACATATACACACACACACATATACACACACACACATATACACACACATATACACACACATATACACACACATACACATACACACACACATACATACACACACACACACACACACACACACACATACATACACACACACACACACACACACACACATACACACACACATACACACAAATACACACACACACATATACAAACACACACACACACACACACATATGCACACACACACACACACATATACACACACACATATACACACATATACATATACACACACACACATATACATATACACACACACACATATACATACACACATACACACACACATACACACACACATACATACACACACATACACACATACACACACACATATACACACATATACATACACACATACACACACACACACATACACACACACATATACACACATATACATACACAAACATACACATACACACACACACACACACACACATATACACACACACACATACATACACATACTCACACACACAGTAATAAAAACACTTATAACTTAATGTTCATATAAAACTGAACTCGTCCTTTAACCTTTAAATGTGTTTTAAATGAATATTCAGAATTACAGGAGATGTATTTAAATGTTTGTGTGAAGTATAAATAACATCATGATGATTCATATCAAACGTCTGTGTTTGTGTCGGGACAGAAGCCGGCGCCGACCCCCACCCCCCCTCGCCACCAGCCCAGCCCCTCCCCGCTCATCCTGACCCCCCAGGGACAGCCGGGGGGAGGCGGAGCCATCTACAGCAGCCCACCTGGACACTACCTGTCCTACATGTCCCCCATCTCCATCCAGGGACACTCCATCCAGGTTACTGTTACTGTGTGAAATTAGATCTGACTGTGTTTATATTTATTCAGTTTATGTTATTTATCATTATTATCATTATTTTCTGATTATTTTCATTATTTTCTGATTATTTTATATAAACCAACCAATCAACTTATTAATTAAAGTAAAACATAATCAGCAGTTGGAATTATAATGAAACTAATTATTAGTTACAGTCCTTTAAAAATGACTCATTATTATTATTATTGACTTATAAATTACCCTTTTATATGTCTCATAATATAATATAACATATTATATTATTATATGTCTCATATATAATATATATTATGTCTCATAATATATTATATATGAGACATATAATAATATATTATAATATAATATAATATATTATATATGAGACATATAATATTATAATATATTATATATTATATATATGAGACATAATATAATATATATTATATTATGTCTCATAATATATTATAATATAATAATATAATATATTATATATTATAATATAATAATATAATATATTATATTATATATGAGACATATAATAATATATTATAATATAATAATATAATATATTATATATATGAGACATATAATAATATAATATATTATATTATGAGACATAATATAATATATATTATATTATGTCTCATAATATAATATAATAATATAATATATTATATTATATATATGAGACATATAATAATATAATATATTATATTATGAGACATAATATAATATATAATATATTATAATATAATAATATAATATAATATATTATATATGAGAACAGTCACATGTTATAATTCAGTCTGTTATTGCAGCAACATTAGTTTGTTTAAATGAGTAAAGGATGTAAATATTTCCTCCTTTGTTTGCTGAACTAAATCTTTACACACGATAAATACATAAAGTTATATAACTTATTCTTATTGTAGCAGATATAAGTGTAATGTGTGTATTGTTTGGTCCTCAGGCTCCTCAGCTGTATCAGTACACCATGCCGGCTGTCAACCAGGGGAAGTTCCCCAGAGGCAAAGGTACATATTCACCTTTTCAATCTGTAACAACATAAAGCAGAAGTTCTGCCGAGCCGAGCCGATACTAAACGTGATGTCATCAGACTGCCGGCCTCTGATTGGTCAGAGAGTCACTGGAAGAGTCATGAGCACGATGTAGTGAGAAGTAAAGATGGAAGAAAGGAAAATAAGACAAGAAGACAGGAAGTAAAGATGGAAAGAAAGAAGGAAAAGGAGACAGGCAGGAAAGATGGAAGGAAGGAAGAAAGGAAGGAAAAGAAGACAGGAAGGACAGAGGGAAGGAAAGATGGAAGAAAGGAAGGAAGGAAGGACAGACAAACAGAAGGAAGGAAGGAAGGAAGGAAGGAAGGAAGGAAGGAAGGAAAGATGGAAGGAAGGAAGGAAGGAAGGAAGGAAAGAAAAGAAGACAGGAAGGAAAGAAGACAGGAAGGAAAGATGGAAGGAAGGAAGAAAGGAAGGAAAAGAAGACAGGAAGGAAGGAAGAAAGGAAGGAAAAGAAGACAGGAAGGACAGAGGGAAGGAAGGAAGGAAAGATGGAAGAAAGGAAGGAAGGAAGGACAGACAAACAGAAGGAAGGAAGGAAGGAAGGAAAGATGGAAGGAAGGAAGGAAGGAAGGAGGAAGGAAAGAAAAGAAGACAGGAAGGAAAGAAGACAGGAAGGAAAGATGGAAGGAAGGAAGGAAAAGAAGACAGGAAGGACAGAGGAAGGATGGAAGGAAGGACAGACAAACAGAAGGAAGGAAGGAAGGAAGGAAAAGAAGACAGGAAGGACATAGGGAAGGAAGGAAGGAAGAAGGACAGACAAACAGAAGGAAGGAAGGAAAAGAAGACAGGAAGGACAGAGGGAAGGAAGGAAGGAAGGAAGGAAGGACCGACAAACAGAAGGAAGGAAGGAAAGATCTTGCATTATCTTATTGTGAGTCACAGATGTTTGTTTGTGTGTTGTGTGTTTCAGGTCCGGTGGTTGGACCCCGTCAGGATCACCACGCCTCCCCCGCCAACCCCATGATCTCAGCCGCCGCCTCGGCAGCCGGACCCCCGCTGGTGGCTTCACCTTACCCCCAGTCCTACCTGCAGTAACGGACAGGTGATCCAGGCCATGCCCCCCCACTACCACGGACAGGTAATGATAACAATGGTAATTTTATTCTTATGGCACCTTTTACACAATAAATTACACACAGTGCTTCACATTATAACCACATAAAGAGAGGATGAAGCAATGTTTAACCCTCCTGGTGTCCTCAAGTCAAGGAAGGAAGGGAGGAAGAAGGAAGGAAGGAGGGAGGAAGAAGGAAGGAAAGGAGGGAGGAAGGGAGAAAGAAGGAAGGAAGGAGGAAGAAGGAAGGAAAGGAGGAAGAAGAAGAAGGAAGGAAGGAAGGAAGGAGGGAGGGAAAAGGGAGAGAGGAAAGAAGTAAGGAGGGAGGGAAGGAAGGAAGAAAGGAAGTAGAAAGGAAGGTAGGGGCGAGGAAAGAAAGAAGGAGGGAGGGAGGAAAGAAGGAAGGAGGGAAGGGAGGGAGGAAGGAGGGAAGGAAAGGAGGGAGGAAGGAAGGTAGGAGGAGGGAGGAAAGAAGGAAGAAGGTAGGAGGAGGGAGAAAGAAGGAAGGAGGGAAGGAAGGAAAGAAAGAAGGTAGGGGGAGGAAGAAAGAGAGAGGAGGGTGGAGGAAGGAAGGAAGGAAGAAAGGAAGGTAGGGGCGAGGAAAGAAAGGAGGGAGGAGGAAGAAGGAAGGAGGAAGGGAGGGAGGAAGGAGGGAAGGAAAGGAGGGAGGAAGGAAGGTAGGAGGGAGGGAGGAAAGAAGGAAGAAGGTAGGAGGGAGGGAGGAAAGAAGGAAGGAGGAAGAAAGAGGAAGGAAGGTAGGAGGGAGGGAGGAAAGAAGGAAAGAAGGAAGGAGGGAAGAAAGAAGGTAGGGGGAGGAAGAAAGAGAGAAGGAAGGGGGAGGAGGAAGGAAGGAAGAAGGAAGGTAGGGGCGAGGAAGAAAGAAGGAGGAGGGAGGAAAGAAGGAAGGAGGGAAGGGAGGGAGGAAGGAGGGAAGGAAAGGAGGGAGGAAGGAAGGTAGGAGGGAGGGAGGAAAGAAGGAAGGTAGGAGGGAGGGAGGAAAGAAGGAAGGAGGGAAGGAAGGTAGGGGGGAGGAAAGAAAGAAAGAGAGAAGGAGGGGGGAGGAAGGAAGGAAGGAAGGAAGGTAGGAAGGAAGGAAGGTAGGGGCAAGGAAAGAAAGAAGGAGGGAGGAGGAAAAAAGGAAGGAAGGTAGGAGGGAGGGAGGAAAGAAGGAAGGAGGGAAAGAAGGAAGGTAGGGGGGAGGAAAGAAAGAGAGAAGGAGGGGGGAGGAAGGAAGGAAGGAAGAAAGGAAGGTAGGGGGCGAGGAAAGAAAGAAGGAGGGAGGGAGGAAAGAAGGAAGGAGGGAAGGGAGGGAGAAGGAGGGAAGGAAGGAGGGAGGAAGGAAGGTAGGAGGGAGGGTGGGAGGAAAGAAGGAAGGAAGGTAGGAGGGAGGGAGGAAAGAAGGAGGAGGGAAGGAAAGAAGGAAGGAAGGTAGGAGGGAGGGAGGAAAGAAGGAAGGAGGGAAAGAAAGAAGGTAGGGGGAGGAAAGAAAGAGAGAAGAGGGGGGAGGAAGGAGGAAGGAAGGAAAGGAAGAAGGAAGGTAGGAGGTAGGGAGGAAGAAAGAAGGAGGGAGGGAGGAAAGAAGGAAGGAGGGAAGGGAGGGAGGAAGGAGGGAAGGAAAGGAGGGAGGAAGGAGGAGAGGGAGGAGAGGAAGGAAGGTGGTAGGAGGGAGGGAGGAAGAAGGAAGGAGGAAGGATGGAAAGAAGGAGGTAGGGGGAGGAAAGAAAGAGAGAAGGAGGGGGGAGGAAGGAAGGAGGAAGAAAGGAAGGTAGGGGCGAGGAAGAAAGAAGGAGGGAGGGAGGAAAGAAGGAAGGAGGGAAGGGAGGAGGAAGGAGGGAGGAAGGAGGAGGAAGGAAGGTAGGAGGAGGAGGAAAGAAGGAAGGAAGGTAGGAGGGGAGGGAGGAAGAAGGAAGGAGGAAGAAGGAAGGTAGGGGAGAAGAAGAGAGAAGGAGGGGGAGGAAGAAGGGAGAGAGGGAGGGAGGAATGTAGGAAGGAAGGAAGGAGGGAGGGAGGAAGGAGGGAAGGACAGAAGGAAGGGAGGAAGGAAAGAAGGAGGAAGGACAGAAGGAAGGAAGGAAGAGGGAAGGAAAATAGAAGGAACAGTCAAAACAGACGGGGTTAATTTGACCCGGGAGGACGACACAATCGTTTAAAAAAGAACTAAGAAGAGGAAAGAGAAGGAAACATTAATGTGATGTAATGGGAAAGATGGAAAATAAAAAATAGCAATAATGGTCCGTAGTACGAGAGCCCGTAAAGGATCATGCAATGCACGAATTAATAAAACGTGTGCACATTTAATTAAATTGTGGCCTCAATATAGCTATAACGTGCATACGAAATACTAATCAATAATATTAATATAATTCCTGGACAACTGGGTAAGCAAATCGAGCGCACCTTCTCTAAGGTCTAAGGTAGAGGCATTAGAGGGGCTAAAGCTACACGATGGACAGGGACAGTATGAAAGAGTTTTTATTTTAAAATACAAACACACACACACACACACACACACACACACACACACACACACACACACACACACACACACACACACACACTCATACACACACACACACACCACACACACACACATACACGCAAGCAAATCGAGCGCACCTTCTCTAAAACCTTTATCACTGATCATCTCCTTTGAAAGTAGCATCATGTGTGTCAGACTCTCAGCTGAGGGGGAAAACAAAGGTTATATGAACGCAGCGTTTAATGATGCAGTTACAGTAGCGCTCACTGTATGTATCACGTTGCCATGGGAACCTATCAGCCTATCAGTGATCAGAATCTAGTTTGTATTGATTTGCAGGTTGTCGTTGCTCTGACTGAACTACTGAATGTGTCTGTAGTGAAGATTAAAAGTTCACTATATTATTGATCACTCTGATGAAATGTCCTTTAAACCATTATGTCAACACTTTGATGATGTTTTATGCTCGGTGCTGATTGGCTGAAGTCCGTTTTACACTGCTATATTACAGCTAATAGAACCCTGATTAGAAAATTGCGCAATCCTTTATTACCACAGATCAATAAAAATCATTCCACTTTGATTTGACCAAAGAATAAAGTGATTTCATAGCACAGTGTCTGAGCTTAATGTTTAAATCATCTGCATCAAGTTTAAAGTTTCAGAGCTCTACAATGTGCAGCTGTCACCAGAAATACGGGAAGCACCCAAGAATGATATTAATATTAATATTAGTAATTATTAGTATTTCGTGCGCACGTTATAGCTATATTGTGGCCACAATTTAAATTTTTTTTTTTTTACCATGATCTTTTACGGGCTCCGTAACATAGTAAAAGTAGCTAAAACATTAACAGAGAATATAAAATCAAGCTTTAAAAGAAGTGAAGTAGTTATAAGCTAAAGTGAAGAGATTTTTAGCTTTGTTTTCATTATTATTTTATTGAATTTTAATATATATATATATACTGTGTTTGTAAGGCAGGTTTCACAGTGTGACTTTAAATAATATATTAAAACATTTCTTTCTCTCTGGTGTTCTGAGTATTTGATGAAGTCTTGTGTGTCTCTTCTGGTTTTCAGCCGATGTATCAGATGCTGCAGGGGGGAGCGAGGATGCTGACGTCGGGGGCCCCTCCTCAGCCCATGGGTCCCCCG